>NC_136068.1:965979591-966027091 GCF_964261635.1 Lissotriton helveticus | reverse complement strand
GGGGCCAACTAGCTCACCGGGTGCTTCCAGTAAGCACCACTGCGCTGCGTTGCAGAGAGGTGGTTCAGGACGTGCCCCTTTTCACAACCTCTCTGCAACGCAGTTCTGTGGCGCTTACAGGAGGTACTTAGTGGGCTAGTTGGACCCTAGGGACCCTCAGGATTCAAGGGGACTTAATCTCCCAACTTAAAACGGCCACAGATCGTATTTGCATACGTCATCTCAGGCCCCCCTCCCTTCACCAGTGTGCAAAAGCACCCCGTGGCACGTTTTAAGAGGTAGTTTTAATCCCCATGCCCTACTATGTACTAGGGGCTTACAGAGGCGGTCGTTGTAATCACTGGGGTACCCCAACGCATAGTGTTGCCTCGTGTGTGTAGGTGTTTTAACTGTATTCTAAGTGTCTTATAGTATAGCACTGGCTCTAGGACTGGTTAGTCAGAGTCAGTTACCACCAGTACCCATCTGAAAAAGTTGAGGGTACTGGGTGATTTTACAACAAGGCCTCTTTCTGCTCCTCTGTTTGTTCTTTCTGCACGTCTTCCTTCTTCTGGCACTTTTCTTCGTCTTTGAGGACTTCTGTTGGTTCTTTCTGCATTTCTTTTTTTTCTTCCTGTGTGGTTTTTCTTCTTTCTGTGTGGTTTTTCTTCTTTCTTCACATGTCCTACCTCTGTAGGCATAGTTCGAAACTAGCATTTAAATAACCTTTGAAATTCACTGAAAACACCATAGGTTTCAGGCACATTATAGTTAGGAATTAGCATTTAAAAAACCTTAGAAATTCAATGAGAAAACCATAGGTTTCAGGGGCGTTATAGTTAGTTGGACATTTCACTCGTACTAAACCATTGAAATTCCCCCGTTATAGTTAGTTCAGCTAACTATAACACGAGCACCCGCAATGCACTGCTGATGACGTCACACTTTACATCACCCATGACATGGTCAGTGGCATCACTGATGACATCATCCTTGTGATAGAGTGGCAGACCTCCTCTCACCCTAATATAACCTTAGATACACATACTCAAAAATAAAAACTAACATTTTCAAAAGAATGGGCATACCAATACCACTTACAACACACCTATTTAGTAATTCCAAGTACTACACATACATTCCACTCATTCACCAACAGACCTATACAGTTACTCATACATGGACTCACTCATCATATGCAATCATACACCTATACATCCTGTTACACAATGACCCTCATCCATAGAGTTACTCACACACATAGTCTCACATGTAAACAAAGTATCGAACATCCATTACATTGCATATACAGTTATACACACACCACTACACTTACTTCTACAGAAACGTACACATACTTACTCTCTTAAGCAATGACTTATAGAAACACATACTAATTTATACAGGAACTCTTCCAATCTCTCACTCTCACATATACTCACTTATATACACCAATACTCACATATACTAGTTTAAAACATATGTAGTTACTCATACCGACACTATTGAGACAGTCATTCATTCAGTAACACACCCATACACACACTCATCCACCCATACAGTCCTGCACACATGCAGTCTTAAAAAAATACAAGCAGCGAGTCACTCATTCATGCATCTATGCACTACGTAAGACCCCCCCAACGAACCATACAAACACTTAGACACTCATACTGATACTCAAAAAAACAACTATTAACAAATGTAGAGATTCATGTAGCTACTCACCAACCCATGCAGCCACTTATACACAAAGTGAGAGACTGATACAGATATTTACATATTCAAATATTACTCACTAACTCTTGTATTCACTAAGATACACTTAATCAGTCAGTTATACAATCAATTTTACAAAACAAATCATCCATTTAGACACTTCTATACCCATTTATTCTTCTATTGACCTTGAAATGTACATATATAAAACATATTTAATTTTCAGAAAAACACACATTCACTGGATGATGTCATCAGTGATGTCATTTGAGATGTCATCAGTGATGTAATTTGAGATGTCATCAGTGATGTCATGAGTGATGTCACTGACCATGTCATGAGTGATGTAATATGTGACGTCATCAGCAGTGCATTGTGGGCGCACGAGTTATAGTTAGCTGAAATGTCCAACTAACTATAATACCCCTGAAACCTATGGTTTTTCAGTGAATTTTTAAGGTTTTTTAAATGATAATTCCTAACTATAACTTGCCTGAAACCTATGTTATTTTTCAGTGAAAAATAAATATATATATATATATTCATATACACACACACATATATGCAGGGGCGGCTGGTGACATTTGAAAGTGGTGAGGCGCAAACTGATTTGTATACTGCACCGTAGCGAGCGAGCGCAGCGAGTGAGCCCGAACCCCATAAGGGGGGTTTGGGGGTGTTACCTCCCCCCCCCCGAGAAAATTTTGAAAAAAGACAAGAAAAATCGTGCATTTTCAAGCAAATTTGAGAAAGCAGGAAGGTTAATAAAGCAATTGTGAAAGTGCAGTTATTACATTAATAGATGGCATAACATAGGTAGCTGCTTATTCAGTATAACCACAGAGCTTCATACATTCCGTCCTATTACGCTCAGGTGCTGAATTCAGACTATAAGACTTTCATGAAACTCTCAGCTCTAAGAGTAGAAGAAGTTGCACAGCAGTTGGGAAACAGCCTTCACAAAGCATTGGGAACCACGCCTTACCTTTACCACGTTTCCATTAGAACGCATGTGACTTATCACGCATGTCTTTCCACACAGATGATAGTGTTTAGGTGAAACAAAATGTACTTAATATGGCATTTGATCAGTAAAATCTGTGTAGTGTCCAAATAGAACAAACACTAGAAAACTTTTAAAAACAGAGATAACAATGCATTTCTGAGTACCTCAATCAGTATGTATTCAATTACTCAATGGTAATCAATAGGTGAAATGTATTCCCAGAGAAGCTTTCAGAATTTCCCCACGATGTCATGAGCAAACGAAATAGCTGCACCCTCTGGTAGGCTTCGACCTAAAAATGAGGCTCTGTGGAATAAAATGTTGTCCTAGGTTCACACAGCTTGGATAAGCAGGGAAGCCGGTATTGCACGTTATCTCGGGCGTCTAATGCTCCCTGGGCCATTGTGTTGAAGATCTGACCACTTGTCAAGCTACAGGTGATGATGTCATCATCACAAAGTTTTTTCGCATCATTTACAATGCATACACATACATAACATTAAAACATACGGATAAGACAATTCCATAAGAAATTCCCATTAAAAACATTAAAATACAAATTCCTGCTTAATTTGCAAAATCTTATGTAAACAATTTATCCCATAAATTGGTTTTCTTTTGTTTCCCTAAAGTAAGGCGTCGTCTAGATCGGCTCCTTAAAACAATCACATATATTGAAAGAAACAAGGTCGACTAGAAGTATTTAACATTTCAAATCCATGATTGCAATGGAAACTCATACCTAATCGATTAGTTCCATAATTTAAACCCCATTTGAGTCCCTACTTATACTAAGGGTGAGGATATCATTAATGTGAGGTTTTACATTTGTGAGTTGCTTTAAGGCAGAGGGGGGGAGGCGGTCGAAGATTTAACCTTAAAAAACAACCCGTGTCAGCTGCGATAGTGTTGTCTGTTTTCCGAGTCCAATTATGTGACCTAACCTCAGATCCATTACTTCTTTGTAGTTAAAACAACTTTAAAAAATCACTTAGTGCTATTCCAAGTATAATATTTCTTCCAAGGGGAAGGAAACCTCTTATTCCGCGCTTTGTTTTTTGTCCCCATTGGTGAATGCATACATTTTGAGCATATATACGCAACTATTTGCAAAACAAAACAAAGCCAGAACACAAAAATATAGACAAGAAGTTTTGAACAACTTCATCTGTGCACTAGTGTCAGTTGTGCACCGGCATGTTGCCCACACTCCCCAAAATATTTGTCTGTACTGTACTCAAGTAGCCAGCGTGTCATGGGCCATAGTGCAAGGAAGGCAATGGGCCCTCTGGTCGATGTTTGTACAGTAAGCAACAGGAATATTCAGGGTCCAGCGAGCCAATCATGTGAATAGTCCCACCCATGTGCGTGGACCCCGGAGCAGTTCAATAGATATAGTCTCATAAGTTGTCCTCTTCTGCAATCCTGCATAGACACTTAAGAGAAAATAAAAGACAATAATGCTGCCTGAAACCAACTAGGCTACACTGGCCAGTACTTCATCCTGAAGTGAAAAAGATAGCCAGATTACAATTACATTTAATTATTTTACTAAGTTTCACACAGAGACACTCCCCTTCACAAAGACCCTTTTTTCATGATAGAGATGAAGGGTTGGACAGACAAGCCCTAGAGGCTGCCATTATGTGTCTGTAAATGGCTACCGTGCCTTTAACAATCCTTCCAGAGACCCTTGGCATCCCATGATGCACAGCCAAAGGCCAGTTACTTTCATTTCTTTTTGAAGGTGTATAAAGCAAGGCCTGCTGCATTCAGGATATCACTGTTTCATCCACCGGGGGGAGGGCGGGTTGCTTATGACTATCACAGAGATACCCCTACTACAGAACTGTTACAGCTAAGAAACTACTCCTTCTGTAGTAGGGGATCTCTGTGTATAGTCATAATCATGTGAATAGAATGGCAAGCCCATCCCAACAAACAACCCCAGCGGTGGAAGAAACAGACAAACCCACTATTGTGCAAATAGATTCCTCAGCTAAGCCTGTCCAACCTGAGCATCTGCCCTGGCATCAGAGTCCAGGCAGAATTGTTTAGCAAAGGTATGGACTGACTTCCAAGTGGCAGCCGTACAGATTTCTGCAATAGGGACGTTATGAAGTAAAGCTGCCGTAGCAGCTTTACTTTTGGTAGAGTGAGCCCTAGGCTTACTAACTAAAGTCTTGTTGGCTTTCTGATAACACAGTTGAATACAGGACGCAATCCACCTAGAGAAGGACTGCTTGGAGGTAGCAAGACCAGTCCTGACAGATCCAACATTTTCAAATAATTTATCTGATTTACGAATCTCTTCAGTCTTATCCAAGTAGAATTTCAACACCCTTCTCACATCGAGAGAATGAAGGGACCTTTCCGCAGGAGAGGAAGGATGCTGAAAAAATGTGGGCAAAGTAATTGTTTGATTCACATGAAATTCTGACACCACCTTAGGAAGGAACTTTGGGTGAGTTCTCATGATAACCTTAGATGCATGAAACACAGTATAAGGCTCTTGACAACAGAGAGCCTGGATTTCACCCTGCTAGCCGATGTTGTGGCTACAAGAAAAGCTGCCTTCCAGGTCAGATGCTGGAGAGAAGCCTTATGAATGGGCTCAAAAGGCTGCCTCATTAGTCTAGACAGCACCACATTAAGCTCCCACAGAGGGGAAGGACGCCTAATGGGAGGAAACACCTTCTTCAAACCTAACAGAAAATCTTTGATGACTGGGATTTGGAAAAAGGAAGTTTGGGAGGGCATTTCCAAAAGTAGTCAAAGCTACTAGGTGAACTTTTATGGAATGAAAATTAGACTGAGCCAAATATAGCAAGTGAGGAAGGATGACGTCCTCCTTGCAGGATGTAGGGTATGCATCTTTAGAAGCACACCAAATGCAAAATCTCTTCCATTTATATGCATAGGAAGTCCGTGTAGACGGTCTTTTCGCTTCTTTTAAAATCTCCATGCAGTTCAGATGGAGATTTAAATGTCCATAGTGCACTAGATCAGAAGCCATGCTGCCAAATTCAACGACAAGAGGTTGGGATGCACCATCTGCCCTCCGAACTTGAGAAGGTCCGGCCGACACGGAAGTCCAAGATGCGGCAGGAGAGACCGTGTAGTAGGTCGGGGAACCACCACTGACGAGGCCACTCAGGAGCAATGAGGATCATCTTGGCCCGTGATTGGGAAAGTTTGATCAATACTGTCTAGATCAGGGGAATGGGTGGAAAAGCGTAGAGAAAGCTGTTCGACCAGTTGATCCACAGTGCATTCCCCAGCATCTCCGGTTGGTAAAACCTGGAGGCAAAGTCTTGGCATTTGCTGTTTTCTGCAGTGGGAAACAGATTGATTTCTCTTTCGATGATTTCTTTTAAAACCTCATCGTTTAAGACCCATTCGGGATTTCCTTGAACGAGTCTGCTGAGCGCGTCTGCCTGAGCATTCTGCACACCTGGCAGATGAGTCGCCGTTATCGTCAGGTCCCTGGCCAGCAGCCAGTTCCAGATCGTCTGCGCTATCCGAGACAATGTGCGTGATCTTAAGCCCCCCCTGCTTGTTGAGATAATACATTGTTGTTGTGTTGTCCATCTGTACAAGCTGGAAGGCTTTCATCGCTAAGTGAACCTCTCGGAGTTCTAGGAAGTTAATGTGATACATGGTCTCCTTCTGGGACCACGTGCCTCGTATCTGAAGGTGGTCTGAATGTGCACCCCAGCCGTGGAGAGATGCATCTGTCACAATGGTCTGAGTCAGTATCTCTTTGTGGAACGGAATCCCTCGGAGGAGATTGTGAGGTGAACACCACCACTTCAGGGACCGGTCGGCGTGCTGCGACAGCTAAATCATGTCCTCCCAACTCCCTCTTTTCTGGTCCCACTGATCCTCCAGACATTCCTGCAGAGGCCGCATGTGGAGGCGTGCATGTGGAGTGAGAAAGATACAAGAGGCCATAGAACCCAGGAGAGAAGACACTGTCCTCACCATCGGCGAGGGAACGGACATAAGAGCCTGAGCCTTCCAAAGGATTGATAAGCGTCACTCCTCCGAAGGACACACGCTTGCCTTGTGTGTATCAATTGAGGCTCCCAGGTACTGCAGACACTGGACAGGAGTCGGGACAGACTTTGACAGATTGATGTGAAGACCCAAGCGTTTCAGCAGAACGGCCGTCCTGTTGAAATGCAGTTGCGCCTCCTGAAACGTGGCAGCTTTGATCAGCCAGTCGTCCAGGTACGTATAGACGAACACCTTGTTCTTCCGTAGGTGTGCTGCGACCACCGCCATGCATTTTGAAAAGGTCCTGGGCGCAGACTTCAGGCCGAATGGAAGCACTGTATATTGGAAGTGATTGGTGCCGACCAGGAACCGTAGGAATTTTCAATGCTTCCTTGCAATGGGCACATGGTACGTGTCTTTCAGATCTATGGTGCATATCCAGTCTCCCAGATGCAGCTGAGGGTAGATCTGGTGCAGGGGAAGCATGCAGAACTTTTTCTGCAAATCCATTTGTTCGCTTGTCGCAAATCGAGAATGGGTCTGAATTCGTTCTTGTCCCTACTGCGTACGAGAAATAACCTCGAATATAGACCTTGTCCCCTTTGAGGAGGAGGAACCAGTTCTATCGCCCTTTTTCTTAACAGGGTATCGGCCTCCACTTGAAGTTCGCCCATAGGTGTGTAGTGTAGTTCCTATATTCCCAATAGGCTCTGCGCATTGGAATAATATAAACAGAAGTGTAGACGTAGGACTAAGGTTGACTAGGTCTCTACTGACTATATTAGACTTAATTAGTTTTGCCAGCTAGCTCAGAGGTCACTAGAAACTTTCTCGAATGTTCAGGAAAGAGTTAACTCTCCGGATTTAGACAAGAAGGGATTAGTTTCTGACAATCGCATAAACATGACAACTTTGCTCCCTCAGAATAAAGAGTGTATCTCTAGAGTCGTGTGAAAACAATAGACGGTTATTTCACTCAGTCAATCGTGCATACTTAGTTTCACCAGAGTGCAGAGAAATAGAGAGACGGGCGTTTTCAATAAAAGGTGTTATTTATTGAACAGTCTTCTTTCTCATGCAAGAGAAATGAATTGCCACAATTGCAATACTTATCATAAAGTAAAGTGCGTACAGTAAAAGGAGTATTATTAAATAATACTGTAAAAGCATTGATATGGTTTCTTAGCCATATGATACTTTAAAACGGATAAAATATATACATACATAAAAACATTGACTAACGTACTCAACTGGTGCTTCTAAGATACGCCTACCCTGGTGTACCTGACCTAAGCCTACTACGTGGGAAGGAGTAAATAAGTTGTAGTTTAAGTTAAGTTGTTTTTTTGCCAAGAATCTGAATCAAGAATTCTCCTAAGGGTTTAGTCAGCTCCGTACCTTGGTAATAGAATGTAGGAGGTCTTGTATCTCTTTCTCAGGACTCGATATCCCAGCAACCCGCAAGGGTGACTGGAAACACCGGAGCTGGAATTTTCTCGGCTGGAGAAAAAGACAGCGTCTTTCTCAGTGCGTCAAAAGGGAGGGGCGGCTTCCTTCGGCTCTCGCATCAGCTGGGCTTCCGGGCAAGTAGATAGCCGCTCTGCTCCAAACCACCGTGTGTTTGCTTAAGGCAACGTTGGTATATTTATACCTGAAAGGTGCCGGGTTTGCGTACGGTTGGACATAAGACGTCACTAAGAACTAATAGTTCTTTCTGGACTCTAGGAGTTCTTGTGCAAATCAAAACAAGAGCAGGGGGATTTCCTGGGCTGCTGAAGGCTTGGTTTGTTTAAAGAACGCGTTGTACTTTCTAGGAGTCTAGGGGAGTAGCCTTGCCGTATTTGGACTGCATGGGCTATTACTAAATGTGGATATGATTCTTATGCCTTTATAAGGATATTATTTATTATAACCATACAAGGGCATAAATCGTGAATATCTAATTAGGCTCCTAGATAGAAACACAACACCCACTCTACGTACTAATGTCCATCATTACTAAAAACTAAGCAATATTAAACATATAAAGATGCATGTGTGTTTTCCAACCCACCCCAAAATACATAATTCGCATTTGAAATGGTATATGGTAAATACACGAAAATGAGCATTGGTACTGTACGCTTTTCAAGCAGTGTTATCATTCAGTTAAATGCATATATATATCAGCTGAATGAATTGCGAAAATTACACATGAAATGGCTCTGTATACAGAAAAGAAGGTCGAGACCATTTCATCACATATTTATACAAATGGTGTACATGTGCTAGAGGCTGAGGTAAAATATTGTCTCTAGAGTTCCTAAAATAGAAGCTCTGTTCTCTAAGAATAGTTCTACTTTAAGCAGAGTACCTTGTGCCAGAAAAAAGGGTAAATATTTTGGAAGTGAAAAAAAATAATTTCGCTTTCAGGGGAAAAATAGTTCCAAATATTTTCCAGTAGCTTTTGTTTCTCAAAACTGAAGGCCGAATTCAGAGTTCAGGGAACGCTGTGTGCTCGTTGTTTTTAAAAGTTATTCTCGTTGTTCAGGGGAGAACATCATTCCAGACAGGCTTGCAAAAAATTGGTCTACAACATCAGGTGAAATTTCGACCAAGTTCGAAAATGCCGAAATTGTGCATATGTGAGAATGATTGCTATCATCGATGTCAGGATCAGCAATGCTCACAGAAGGTTGTACCTGTGTGGTGCTGCTTTCATCTTGTACTCCACCGCCACCTACTCGTAGTGGTGAAGTCTCAACAAATGCCGTCATCAGAATAGGTAGCTGCTGGGGACAACACGTTGCATGAGTCGTTACCGGACCTAGCAAAGTATCGATATCCATTGGTACTGCTGATGGTAGTGTAAGACAGACGTCCAACACGCATTCTTCTCTGCATAGCATACATCGAAGCACAGGTAAGATGCAATCTTGCCAGATTGGTTTGAATGAAAGAAACCAAGTTGTACTTAGATCTCTTAGCCGGGCTAATCTGAGGACTTTAGTGATGCGGTCCCGGTAGCGTATAGCTAGGATCGTTTCTCCCATCGTTGCTGGAGTCTTGTCTGTGGCTTGGCTTGCCATATCGGAGCAGAAGGATCAAAAATAAAATTCCTGCTACGAGTCCCAAAAGAAGAGGCAGGCCGCCAAATAACGAATGGATAAAATTCGGGAAAATGCCCAGAACTGTTTCAAAGGGTGCTAACAGTCCCAAAAAACTGTCTTAAATGCATGTGCGATGCCACTGGTATCAGACATGTTTAAGATTTGACTTAACATTTCTACAAAATGGACGGGGCAATTTGTTGATAATAGGGAATGTATCTCTGCCGCTGTCCTTGCAACTTGCAGATCATACGTCTCTTTGGACGAGGTTAAAGGCACAGTTGTCTGTAAAAGAATGGATTTCATTCTGCTTAAAGTATCAATTCGAATAGAAGAGATATTCAAAGAAGGCCATAACGCAGCCTCCATGTCTGGATTGCTGTGTGGATACAATACTTGCATACAGCAAATGACCATGGAAGTGACGGTTACGAGATAGGGTTTTCCTGGCACCATGCCACAACAGCTGTGGTCACTTATTAGAACATAACTGCCGTTGGAAAGCTGTCTGAAAAATGGCTCTATCTGTTTTGCAGGAGTGCCATGCAGGTAACATGAAAAGTTGTTTGAAGACCCTTCGCAGGCTCCATGCAAGTTAATACCTTGACACTGAAGTGTACCACTTAGTGATTTTTTACAATGGTTACCACTAAGGAATACTTCCTTTTTTCCTTCACTATAACATTTGTGTGTATAAGGTAAATCCCAGGTTGATGTGATGTATCCTTTACCCAACCGTTCATACTGGCCTGCTGGTATATACTCTTGGCAATATTTAAACTGGAAAGTTGTTATCGGAATTGTAATTGTTCCGTGTATTATCCATTCAATGACAGGTCTTTCTGACATTGTCAATGGTAATCTCCCAAGTTTTTCAATGCTCAGAATCGTATAGTCTGCTCCTTTTTATGCCAAACTGATTTGTTTATCAGTAAGGTTAACGATAGAGAATAATGACGTTGTGTTGATTAAACGCCATGGCACGTAGCCTGAACGCAGATTTTGCAACGTCCAGCCAAGCTGTACAATAGAACGCAATTGGGACTGACCATGTTGTAACATTAGCAAGTCCTGCTCTATTATATCAATAGCAGATGATACAATGCTGTCCAGTGAATATATTCTGGAGGACAGAGTCATTAACCCATTGTCCACTACAGAAAGTGATTTTTCCAAATTAATACGATCAATTTATCGTATTTTTTCTGCTGTTTCAATTTGTGTTTCTTTCCAAGCTTCGTTGTAAGCAGCATATATACCGGCCGCTATGAAACGTTTTTGGCGCTGTTTGCGAGGTCCCAGTATGAAATCTCGCAAGTCAGCACCGTCTTTAAGTAAAATCAAGTGTTGCTTAATTTCAGCCAGTGTGGATTTCTGTAGCCATTCGAGGCATAGTTTCCCTGCACTGTATGTTATAACTATCCCTGGATGTATGGGAGTATCTTGGGTCTGGCCTGTTCTGTTTTAACCCCTGTGTTTTGTTCAGGAATCTATCTTGACAGTTATTAGTGTCTGTGGGCCAGATCAACCATTTTTTCCAACCAGGATTTGTTCTGTTTTGGTATAAAATATGGGATACGTCTATCTCCACATCTGTAGTGCTATTACTATCAGGTATGGGCTTTGGAATAGACGGTTTATTTAAGTCTTTTATCTTAGCTAGGCCAAGACAAGTAGTTTGTTGAATTGTGTCATTCAGAAATATTATTTGTTCTGGGATCATGCAGGCCCTAAATAATGCTTCTAGGCCTTGTACCTGCCAGTCTTTTGAACCCCAGATGGTTTTTGTTTCAATGTTGTTTTTCCAAAATTCAAAACCAAATGTAGACATTTTGTCATAAAATCTTTCAGAATAAATCAATTTAGTATTTGTCAACATTGTTTTCATTCCTGTCTTATTTAACATTTTGAAATAAAACGTTTCTGGATCACTGTTGTTAAACCCTGAGAAGTATTGGAATTTCTCATAAAATGTTTTCGAGCTGCCTTTTGGCGGAGTTGGACAATGTTCCCATTGGTTATAAGTAAAAACATTTCTAGGCTGAGCAGTTTTATGCAAATAGTGATCACCAAAATGATTACAACAATATAACTCTTCATAATTTGATGAACCCTGTAAATAATCATGTTCTGTGAATTTAGCTGACATTACTAAATCTGACATCATATTATTAATGTTTTCAAAGTCCCAATCATCAGAGAAAATACTTGGTGTCACAAAGTCACTTAAGGAAACATTAAACTGGTGTGGATATTTCAAGAGCTCAATCGGGCCATAGATTTCATAATCCGTTTTGTCCCATGCTACCCCACCGGGTATTGGATTGGCTGTGATGTTCACTGATGACAGTTCTCTTTTCTTGATGTGAGAGGATGTGTGTGGCTTTAGGACCAAGTTGATGTTCTGACTTGCTGTGTCCATTGTACTATATTTTCCATCAATAAATCTACCCAAACATAAAACCATGATGAGCCAAAGCAGGAGAAAAGTACACCTAACACAATCCAAAATTCAATCCATGGTGAAATCAGATATGTTTCTTTTAGTTGGTGAAAAAGTTCAGTCACTTTGTCTTTGAAAGTTTTTGTTGCTGGCGTTTCTTCATGCTCGCTTGGATCTTCAGAAAAGTAATCGAAATTGATGAAGTAGCCAGATGCAGTTCTGTCAATTGTTGGAATTGCTTCAGGATTTTCTATTGCCTTTGGATCTTTCTTTGTTTCATCAGCATAGTCTGACGCTACATTGTTGTAGATTGGTGTTTCTTGACGAACTGTTGCAATTTGGGTTTCAAGAGGCACAAGTTCCATGGCTTTGTTGCGTAGTCCTTTTTTATTCACTGCAGGTTTATCAAATGTGATTAGTCTCTCAGTTTGAACCTCTTGGATTGTAGCAAAATTTGGTCTTCTGCTATTTCTTGGGAGTCCACTGGGCCTACTACTTATTATTGGCCACATGATTGTGGTTTTACCAGGTCGATGGATACAACTCGGTTCTCCTTTTTACCAGCAAGGGGCGGTAGTACTACTGATCTTGTTCCGCTGACAGCTAAGACAGGTACTGCTTTTCTGTAAGAAGGCCCAAATTCCTTCTTCACCGCGATCTTTTCTCTGACCAGATCCCCAATCTTTGGAATCCAGACAGGTCTTGCTGGGACTGGTGGTTTTTCTTCAGTGGCTGTTGGCTTTAACTTTATATTACTCAGACTTCTTCTTGTTTCATTTAAGTCCTGTAAAACAGCCAAACGGTCTTTGATATCAAAGGCTTTTTCTTCTACCACTGAAGTGTGACTATCTAAGTCCTGAATGTGCATTCTAGTACCGAACAATAGTTCGTAGGGAGTGAGACCTTTTAGAGAATTTCTTGGCAGATTGTTAAGACTACGTTGGACACTTGTTAAATGTTTGACCCACCCATCACCCGAACCTAATACCCTCGCCGGTATAGATTGCTTTATGTCATGTTTTTTTCTTTCCACTACCGCATTTCCCTCAGGATGGAATGGAGAAGAGTACCGCAATGCAATGCCCATGCTGGCCATGGCCTCCTTGTAAGCCCGAGAGCTAAATGCAGGACCCTGGTTAGAATGTAGCATGCCAATTGCGTATGTTCCGATAAAGACTCGCAAATCTTTTATAACAGTTCTGGCGTCAGCTGAGCGCTGGGGTCTACATCTTAAGTGAATCTAGTCTTAATATTTATGGGAACGCATTTCTCCGGCTGGATTTCTGCGTATAGATAGCCTGATGCTTTCTAATAAAGGGGTCCTGGCAATACTCCGGTCGGTTCACGACTGCGATCTCTGTTGCAGTCCGGACAATCCTTTGCAAATTTGTAATGTTGCAGGCTCATCCCTGGCCACCAGTATTCTGATTGTAATTCTTTTAGAGATTTCACGATCTCTTGGTGCCTTAAACCCTCTCCTATGTGTGCGTCTGCTATCAATAAGACTCTCCTGTTCGTGTTTGGAATTACTCTATCCCCCACTCCAGGGATTTGAGCAAAAGGAACGGAGTTTGCATCAATTATGTATGTATTACTGAGTGGATAGTTCAGAGGTAATGCTGCATAGTCGCCTTTTAAAGACGCTTTTACCGCCAGCATGGTTTCTCCGTCTATGTGTTTTTTAGAACGCTTTTTTGTGGCTACGGAAGCCGGTTGAACCGCTTCCGCTGTGGCTCTGTTAGCCAATGAATTCCCTGCAACGTGAACGCCATCACGTTGATGACTCAGTGTATGTATCACGTGAGTCTTTTGTAGTTCTTTCTGCAAAAGAACTACCTGTTCCCAAATCTTTTTATGCTTTATTGTGGCACCCGTGTCATCTTTGTAATCGTTTTGAACCCAGTTCTGCAAGTCATTATTGTAAGATATGATGCAGAAATGCGAATCGCACACTATTAGTGTCGGGAATTCACGATCGGCATTTTCAAGCGCATCTTTAAAGATCTGATTTCAGCTTGCTGAGCTGAACAGTTTCTGAGTGATTCAGTTTTGGTGAGTATCGGTCTGAATTTACCAAAGCGCCAGCGACCTTTAACAATGGCGCACGCTGCGTTGTACGATTTTTTATCCACATCGTAATGTTGTGCAAATCTGTCCATGTAGATTACACATGTGTACTGTTCGAGAGGCAGAATTTCGATTGGCAGAGGATATTCATCTTCATATTCTAGATCTTCTAGTTTTTTCATTTTTGGGTCAAAATAGTATATCGCGTCTTCTGCAGCAAGAGAATTTTCAATTGTATACATTTTGGATCTAATGCCACAGCATTCAAATTGCGTGGGCTTGCTAATGCCTCAAGGGCTGATTCTGCTGTTAAAACAGTTATCTTCCTGCCTTGGGTTTGAGCTCTTTCTTTTGCTACAGCAGTTTGAACCGCTATTAGAATTTTTTCAGTAGAACTGAATTTCATTTCAGCTTGTGTGTACAAGTGTGAGTTGTAAGCTATTGGTACCGTTTCTCCCTCATTAGACGTTAGGTACGTGAATCCGCATCTTCCTGGGATGACTCGGATTACAAGGTTGCGTACGTTTTCGCGAGTTTGCAATTTTGTTTTTACTAACATGTCTGTTTGTAATGATCTTAAAATTTCTGTGTGTTTCTGAGTCCAATTTATTGGTTTGAAATCAGGTTTTATTAATTCATAGAGTAGTTTAACCCTCTCTGCATAATTTAGAATGTATGTTCTTCCAAAATTCAGGAAACCTAGTATTGATTGTAAGTTCTTCAGCGTTTTAGGTGCTTGGAGTACAGCACACTTCTCTAAGAAGTTGTCTGCTAGGCTTTTGCCTTCACTTCATAATTCATATCCTAAAAACAGGACAGTTAGGTGAGCAATTTGTGACTTTTTAAAGATGAATTTGTACCCTTCAGCTGCGAACCCAAGTATTATGGTGTTCACTCTTTTCAAGTGTGTCTCCAGGTTATCATCTGTGAGATAGATGTCATCGACATAAGATAATGCCTCATCATCATATATTTGTAGTAACTCTGTTACCCTTGTTGAGAATAATCCTGGGCTATTCTTGAATCCCTGTGGGAGTCGACAGAATTGTTTTTGTGACCCCTTTATTGAGAAAGCGGTCAAATACCTGCTTTCAGTTGCAATGTTTTGACTAAAGAATCCATTAGAGATATCTAATGTCGTTTTATATTTTTTGCACACGATGTTATTCATTAGTGCTGCACTGTGTGAGTTTTGTACTGCAAATATTTTGCAACAGGAGTTTAGGTGTCTGTAGTCCAAAACTAGACGATATGAATCGTCTGGCTTGGAGACAGGAAACAGAGGATTGTTCATTTGTGAGGTGAATGTTTCAATCACCCCCTGGTATTCAAGTTGATCTAAGAACTCGCTTACTTACTTTTTAGCTTCTTGTTTAACTGGGTTTTGCCTTTGTGCAGTGGGTTGATTTTTTAACTGGATTTTGTGAGGAGGAGAATCCTCATCCCATCCTACATGATTTTTATATAATGCAGGAGCTTGGGCTACTGCCCATTTTTTTGCATATATGGATTTTTTATTAGTTGAAAAATGATTTGAGAAGGCAGGCATAATCATTTCTTCGCCATGAGGGCACTCCCTGACAAACTCTGGTGGCCAGTCTTTCTCAGCTAACAGGATGTCATAGCCTTTCGAAAGGTTATCCCAAAAGAGACCCCTTACTTTCCTAGTTTTGTCCCACTCTACACGCAATGTTATTTTGTATAATTTATGGGGTTTGCTAACCCTGGTGTCTGCAGTTTCCACTTGAATGTATTCATTCATGTCCACTGTCTCCAGAAGATTCATCAGGATCTTGCGAGCTATTGTCACTTCTGCTGCGCTGTCTAGCATTGTCTGGCCCCACTCTCCATTTTTCAGTTGTGTCCTCAGTATCCTCGGCATGTTTTATTCTAATACTGGCTACCTTCTTTTTTGGAAGTTATAATTTTTTACTTTGATGAGCAGGTTCCTTGTCTTTGGACTTGACGTGCTCTTCTTTGTGTTCTGACTGTCCTCTTCTTTCCGATTTCTGTGAGGAAGTCTGAAAAGATCGAGAGGGACGTGTATCAATATCTTGATATCTATCAGGTTTTCTCAATGTATCCCTATCTCTAAGGTTGTATCTTTTCTCAGAGGGCTCCCTCTGGGGAGACTTGTGTCCTCGGTCCGGAGATCTTTCTCTCCGTTGAGGAGACCTTCCTCTGGACTGGAATCATTTTTCTCCGGGAGTGATACGTTCCTTTTATATGTACGCATATTTTGAATCATTTGATCATAGGTTGAGATATAATATGAACAAGGTTTCTGGTTAGCATTTGGGAATAGTTAATAGTTTTAGTAGCTTCTGACTAGTGAATAATAAAAAGGTAGATATACTAAAATGTATGGTAGCAAACGTATTAATGATTGTCTGTTCTTATGAAATAGAAGTGGTTGGGGAGTGTTTGTTTAGAAGAGATGTTTTATTAATGTGTGAGAGATAAAAAAGAAATTAAAATGTTCAGTATATTTTCTGTATGACTTTCTTGACATTAGTAAACTACATGTGATTATAAGTGATACTAATTGTCAGGCTGTGTCCCTTTGCTGAATATACGTAGGTGTTTAAGTGGTCCGGGTTTTACCGGTGCTCAGCTTCACTATCCCTTTTGAGACAGTCGTCAATTTTTTCATTCCATTGAATGTCCTTAATATACATAGAGTAAAGGGACAGTATATCAAAAGATTGGGAATTACAACTTTGTTTACTCCCCCCAACCCCTGCTATACACTCTACAGAGTGTTTAAACGACTTTTGTAACATACAGATGTCTAGCTAGCAAAGGTGGTGTAGTGCCACTGGGCCCATTTATAAACTGTGCTGTGGGATGGTTTATGTTTTACCCGCCAATTTGCATGCTTACATACTTTTTGATGCTAAGCGTTCCGGCAGACACCTGTTAAAATAAACCTTGTGTATGGGTATAGTGGCGGTACTAGGAATGGTCAGGGTTTCTGTTTGATTTTGTATGGTTAAGCAAGGGGAGGTGGGGTGGGTATGTTGGTGATTAAAACACAGACTTTAGTAACGTGCAGATGTCTAGCTACTAATTTTGATGTAGTACCACTGGGACCATTTATAAAGCGTCCTATGGCATGGTCTATGTATTACCCGCAAATTTGCATGTTCTAATACGTTTTGCTGATGAGCGTTTCGGGAGACATCTGTTGAAATTAAGCCTCTGTATGGCTATAGTGGGCTTCCAGGTTTGCTGGGGCTCTTTCTTTTATTGTGTAAAGTTAAGCAAGGGCAGGTGTGGACGTGTTGTAGTTGTACTGGGACTATTTATAAATCGCCTTATGGTATGGTGTATGTTTTACTTGCAAAATTGCAGGTTTTAATACCTTTTGCTGATGAGCGTTCCGGCAGACAACTGTTGAAATTAAGTCTGTGTATGGCTATAGTGGCGCTAACGGGAGTGCTGGGGCTCGTTGTTTGATTTCATAAGGTTAAGAAAGAGCAGGGGTTGGGGAGACGGAGGTGGGTATGTTGCTGATTATAACACAGACATTTGTAACGTGGACATGTGTAGCTAGTAAAGGTGATGTAGTGCCACTGGGTCAGTTTATAAAGCACTCCATGGCATGGTATATGTTTTATCCAAAAATGTGCATGTTTTAATACCTTTTGTTGCTGAGCGTTCCGGCAGACACTTGTTGAAATTAAGTCCCTGTATTGCTATAGTGGCTCTACCAGGTTTGCTGGGCCTCTTTTTCTTTTATTTGGTAAGGTTAAGCAAGGATGGGGATGAGGGTGGTGTAGTGGGCCCATTCATGAACCGCTTTATGGTATATATTTTACTCGAAATTTGCATGTTTTAGTACCAGACAAGCAAAACGGGAAAAGCTCCAGGCCCTGACGGGGTCCCAGTGGACTTTTTTAAAAACAACTTAGATCTCTGGGCTCCCATAATAACAAGAGTATGCATAGCTGTGACAAATGAGGGAGTTCTAAATTCGTGGACTAAGTCCATAATGGTCCCCATTTTCAAAAAAGGGGACCGCCAAGACGTGAAATGCTATAGGCCCATTTCATTGCTGGACTCGCTCGGGAAAGTAGTGGGGAGAGTAATCCTAGAGCGTCTCCAGCAGTGGAGTGAGGACCGTGCTATCATTTCCGATCTCCAATTTGGTTTCCGAGAGGGGTTCGGAACAGTAGAACAGGCCCTCAATCTTACCTTAATAATGGGAAAATATACTCAGGCCAAGCCAAACAAGATATATATGGTCTTTGTCGACCTGTCCGCAGCGTTTGACTGCGTATCGCATGCAAAGCTGTGGACGGTCTTATCCCAATTGGGAGTAGAGACTCCTCTCTTAGATTTTCTGAGGGAACTCTATTCCGGAGCATCGGCCAGGGTGCGTTTTGGTCTGAACGGCGAGCTGACAGCCCCGTTTGGAGTAGAGCGTGGAATCAGGCAGGGTTGTGTCCTGGCCCCCTTCCTCTTCTCACTCTACACTAACGGTTTGGAGGGAGAGATGTTGAGGGGGGCTCAGGACCTCCCACGCATAAATCAGCGCCTGATTCCCGCTCTGCTCTACGCGGACGATGCGGTCATTCTTGCGCGCACGCCATGCGAGCTTCAGCACTCTTTGAACAGGTACACTACTTTCATGGGTAACCTGGACCTACGGGTAAACGTGAAGAAAACCTTTGTCATGACATCAGGCAATGGGAAAAAAAAAAGAGTTAAGGACATATACCTAGATAATCAAAAGCTTGAGGTAACTCCCCAATACCCATACCTGGGCATCATGATAGATGAACGCCTGTCTTGGAAGCCAGCAGTTGAAACAAGAGCCCATCTCTTCAAGAGATCAATAGCGGCTTTAACAAGTTTCTCTCAGAGATTAGGAAAAAGGGCTCCAGTAGAGCTAATGAAAATTTATAACGCCAAATGCCAGGCTATTGCTTTATATGGCGCGGGAGTCTGGGGATATATAGATACCAGCTCCATACAGAAGGCGGAAAATGTTTTCTTTAGATTCCTCCTAGCTACCCCTAAAGGCACCTCAACCTATGCCATACATTTGGAATTAGGAGCGCCCTACATCGAGGATTTAATCAAAACCGAACCATTGATGCTGTGGCGGCGTATTTGGACTTCTGACAAGAATACGCTGACTCAGTCCATTATAGCTGACACAATGGCCCTTGATAAATCCTCCAAAGTAAAATGGCTTTCCTATGTAAGAAATTTTTTCAAAGATCTTGGGTTGGAGAAATACTATCTTGAACCAGAGACTATAATGGACCTCTCGAAGAGAGCCCTTAAACAATTAGCCCTAAGACACTTGGAGACCTTAAGACTGGCATTGGAATCATCAAAAACAGCGGTTGTCCACGCGAACATGGTACAAATAGCCTACGGCATTCATCCGTATCTAACACTTCAGATATCGACCTATGAGAGAATGTTAATGACTAGATTTAGGCTGAATACATTTTTCAGATTAGTTGCGTTCCCACTGAAAAACGGCTGGGAAGCAACTTTTCCACCGTGCCCGTGCGATGGAATATCAAAACAGTCTAATTTACATGTGAGCATGCTCTGTAAATTCCATCACCCTCACAGAAAAATTTGGCTACTCCCAATTTTGAGGAGTTGGGGGCTGAGACAATGTAGGCCTGCATTACTCAGACTCCAAATGTTGGACTCTGAAAACGTTTGTTACCTTGTGCTTAATTTTTTTAAATGTATTATGAAGCACAGGAAAAATTTATAATACTCAGAAAAATTATCTGTTAACCTGACCTTTGATGAAATGGCTATTTAAATAATTCCTTTATGTCTAACTCGATACTTTTATGAATTTGCTAGAAATTACGTGTTCCTTTCACTCGCTAACAGTTTTATCCATGTAAAAATGTAATGTATTTTATTAATGTCTCTTTTATGGTTTTTCCTTTGTGAATAAGCCGAATAAAGAAGTTTATATATATAGTGGCGGTACTAGGAATGGTCAGGGTTTCTGTTTGATTTCGTATGGTTAAGCAAGGGGAGGTGGGGTGGGTATGTTGGTGATTAAAACACAGACTTTAGTAACGTGCAGATGTCTAGCTACTAATTTTGATGTAGTACCACTGGGACCATTTATAAAGCGTCCTATGGCATGGTATATGTATTACCCGCAAATTTGCATGTTCTAATACGTTTTGCTGATGAGCGTTTCGGGAGACATCTGTTGAAATTAAGCCTCTGTATGGCTATTGTGGGCTTCCAGGTTTGCTGGGGCTCTTTCTTTTATTGTGTAAAGTTAAGCAAGGGCAGGTGTGGACGTGTTGTAGTTGTACTGGGACTATTTATAAATCGCCTTATGGTATGGTGTATGTTTTACTTGCAAAATTGCAGGTTTTAATACCTTTTGCTGATGAGCGTTCCGGCAGACACCTGTTGAAATTAAGTCTGTGTATGGCTATAGTGGCGCTAACGGGAGTGCTGGGGCTCGTTGTTTGATTTCATAAGGTTAAGAAAGAGCAGGGGTTGGGGAGACGGAGGTGGGTATGTTGCTGATTATAACACAGACATTTGTAACGTGGACATGTGTAGCTAGTAAAGGTGATGTAGTGCCACTGGGTCCGTTTATAAAGCGCTCCATGGCATGGTATATGTTTTATCCAAAAATGTGCATGTTTTAATACCTTTTGTTGCTGAGCGTTCCGGCAGACACTTGTTGAAATTAAGTCCCTGTATTGCTATAGTGGCTCTACCAGGTTTGCTGGGCCTCTTTTTCTTTTATTTGGTAAGGTTAAGCAAGGATGGGGATGAGGGTGGTGTAGTGGGCCCATTCATGAACCGCTTTATGGTATATATTTTACTCGAAATTTGCATGTTTTAGTACCTTTTGGTGATGAGTGTTGCAGCAGACAGCTATGCAAATCAGAACATTTCTGTGGATTACAAATCTTCTTGCTGATAGACACTCTTGCACTGTGATAGAAGGGTGGCAGCGTTGATGGCAAATTATGAAACTTGGTGCCATTGTATATTTAAATGGAAGCGATGACCATTTCTTTGTTACTAAAGTGTAGTCAGGGCTTTAACTCGGAGAAAAAACTGGGGGTGCTCTAAAAGGCACGGGGCAAACCTCTTAAAGGGGTGTGGGCTATCCAAGTAGGGGCGTGGTCTAAATCAAGATAACTAGCATTGTCTGATTAAGAAAATCCTCTTCAATTATACTACCTTCGGAAAACACACTCTTTAAAGGATTTCCATTCCTCCTACAATGGGGCTCACCTAGCATGAGGTCTCCACTTCTCAGTAGTGAGCAAAATAGGCATGCGCACATCGATGTGCATGCTCTCACTGCAGTCCAATAAAAAAAAACAGATAAGTGACTACCTTTGCGAGGGCCGAAAATAGAGCCCGATAGAGCCCAGTTTTGAGGCCCCCTGAAAAAAACTGCTGGTGTGGAGACCCGGCCCACTTAAAGCCCTGCATCCATCCATCCTAAGCACTGCGCCAGCCAACCATTTTTCAATTCATCCATACATTTCTACCTACATCCATACATCTGTCCGTGCACTTATGCTATGTATCTATCAGCCCACTCGCCTATGGTAAGCACTGTGCCATCCATCCAGCGATACGCCCATATATCCATACATACATCTGTGCCAGAATCAATTCTATGCATCTATCAGTCCACCCGTCTATCCTAAGTATTGGTCCATGCATCCATCCATTTATCCATCCATCCATCCATCTAGCTAGCTATCCATTCATCCATTCATCCATCCATCCATCCATCCACTCGTTCTTTATTCAACTATCCGTCCTTATTTCCGTGTATCCTCCGCCCCGATCCTAAATACCGCATATTATACTCATCCACCCAGCCTCTTAAGGGGGCAAAACGGTTGGCGATAAGCATTGACAGGCATATGTTTCTAATAAAGAACAAGAAACCTTTTAGTTGCTCTTTGTGGACCATAGTTCGCCACCCTTCTTTGTTGGTGTTTCAAACAAAGTTTCATCCAGCGAAAGAAATGTAAAGCAGCTTTTCAGTGTAAAGATGTTAATTTAGAAGCATAACGTTTTGTCGATTTCTATATAGGAACACTGATTTAAACTGGCTGTAACTGACAGATACTGAATACCTGTAGTTCTTACATTTGAGAGAGTATACCAGACAGCTAATTTGGGGTGGTGAGAATCTGCACTTCTATATTTCCATGTGAAGCACAGTATAGGGATATAAAGGCAATTCCAAAGCTACTATCTTCATATTAAAGAGGGGGTGTGAGAACTAAGTGAGCCAGGCAAAGCGTGTATTTTCGTAGCACTAAAACAAGACACTGTGAAAGGTCAGAGCAGTGTCGTGCTGGAGTTGGCTGCCTGTGGTCGTCTCCAGAGGCATAACCAGAGCGAAATTTAGGGGGAGGCTAATTCTTTCAGCAATAGGCAGAGTGGGGATGTAGGGGTTCTAAAAAGTGGTGAAAAAGAACAGAGCTTCATTTACAAGCAAATGGTCTTTTGAAGACCTGTGAAGTACTTGGGTACAGCTCTGTGTGCGCACACGGGAAGCTGTCTCAGGGAGTCTGGGGCAATGGACTTTGCGCGCCTGGTGGTGTCTCTGCTAATCACCCCTTTGATGATGTTGATCCTGTGCTGCAAAAAGAGAAGGGAAATCCTGAGAGAAAATGGCTCTCTTTAAAGGATTTCCCTTCTCATACAACGCGACTCACCTGGCATTATGTCTTCACTTCTCAGTAGTGAGCAATGTGCATGCTCTCACAGTCTCCCACAGCAGTCCAATAATTTAAAAAAAACAATGGACTACCTTTGCGAGGGCCAAAAATAGAGCCCCATAGAGACCCGTTTTAAGGCCCCAAAATATAAAGTGCCGTTGCTCAGACCCCCACAGATCCCCCCCCCTTAAAGTTTTGGGTGGAGTGTTATGTATGCAGAGTTGTAGATAAAATTGTTAAGCTAATAATGGTAATTTATGTGTGTGCTGGTTGGTTGATAATATCATCCTAAGTACATAGATTACAATTTTTAAAAATACTATCTATAAAGTTGTCTGAAGTGGGTTGCAGGGGGAATGCTGTGGGGTGGTGGGGTGCGGCGGAGAGGTGAAAAGTATGAGGTAGTGTAGTTACATATAAATTGTAAATGTGTATGTAGATAATTAAATAGCAGCACTTCCTCTTTAAGCCGTAGGTAGAAGTTATGTAATTGTATGTTAATATTTTAACATATTGACCAGATGGAAAAAATATTTGAATCTATTTTTTCTTTTTCAGATAATTATTTTGTTTGGATTAAAATTGCCTACAAGAACTGAAAAAAAAGGAAATAGTAAAGAATATATATATGAACAAAAGGAAAGATTTTCAATTCCAAACAAATGAGTACTACAGAAACAGTTTCTTCTGGTAAAAACACTAGACAATTTCTGAAAAAATATTACGAACATTTAATGAAAATAACTTCACACAAAGCAAAAAGAAGAATTTTTCAAGTAAGGAGAAGCAGACTTCGATTTCAAATACCAGGAAAAGAAAACCTGATAAAGAAACAGTATGTGTTACCCGGAGACACAAACTATTTCAAGAAATTCATCAGAGACTTTTTGCGAACTAGGGTGATTCAGAATTTAATGAAAACATGCTGCAAATATAAAAAGAAAGTGCTGCAATTCAAACAGAAGCAGTGTATTGAAAGTATAGTGGATACTGCTTTCAATTTAAAACAGAAGTTATTCATTGTGATTTTGAAGAGGATCAAAGTGTTGGATAAAATAATGAAAGTGTTGAAAGAGAAAATTAGAAGAAAAAGACTTGTGAACAGAACCAAGTTTTGCAAAATCTTTAGTGGGCATTGGAGACATACTTCTACTAGTGAGCCTTTTTTTAATGAGTAAAGTTACTTCCAGGAAAATAGTTTACCATTTGCAGTTGATACTGGAGGCCGTTGCTACGAAGTTCAGTATGGTTATCCCCTTCCAAAAGAGGAAATGATTGGTAAAAGTGCAGAAGAGTTAATAGCTGAAGAAGTGCAAGGTAAACATACACAAGCTACTGTGTATAAGTGGGATTGTAGCAGTATTTGTAGTATTCAACAGGAATCTATTGATATAATGAGAAATTTGCTACGAGAATATACACAGAAAAGTAAAATTAAACAGAAGATTAAGTTGTTACAAGGACTAGATCAATGTAATGTAAGAAAATATACTGAGAAGCATGGATATTCTCAGACTCTTCTTTCAAGAAAAGTGTGTAAAAGTGTTTTTCATCACTTGAGGATGTTAGCAGTACACCATTCAGAAATGCAGAAGTTTATAAGGAAACTGTACTATGTAAAAAGTCCTGCATTATGTTTAAGTGAACTGAATAAGTATTTTACATGGTTCTTTATCTGATGTTCCAAAAAAGTGTGATGATATTGAAATGCGATATTTTGGTTCAGAAGAGCAGTCCTTACAAAGTGAAAGTTTGACAATTACAGATGTAGAAGGACATGGGAAAGTGATTAGCACTGATCAGTTTGAAGAAGAAATTGGAAAGTTTAATGTTGTTTGCTCTGAAATACCAAACTAGGGCCTCATTAGGATGGCGGTGAATCCGCATCCTCCGGGCCGGCGGAAGCCATCGCCGGCCCGGAGGATGCGGATTCACCGCCACGGCCACATCAAACACTCACAATGAGATTAGGATGGCGGTGGGAAGGTGGTGGGACCAGCGGCGGATGGCAGGTCCGTCCGCCGCTGATCTGCGGGTTTTGCCGGGCCATTTGGTGGCGGTGTCTGCAAGACACCGTCAGCCAAATTAGGAAGCATGAGTAAACATGCTTTTCCGCGGCGGTTTTTCCGCCGTGGAAAAGCATGTGGACCTTTGTTTCTGGGGGGCCCTTGCGGGCCCCCAGGGTAAAGGGGGGGTGGGGGTGCACATGGGGGTACCTATGGTACCCCCCTGCATTTGCATGCACAAAGCGGCAGGCACCGCACGGTGCCTGCCGCTTTGTGCATGTAAATGTGAAACATGCTTTTTTAACCTTGCGGCAGGTGCTGCTTCAAGCAGCACCCGCCGCAATGTTAAAGATCCAGGATGTGACCGCCAGGGTGGCGGTCACATCCTAATTTGCATGGAGGGACCGCCGCTGCCCATGCGGACGGTCCCTCTTCCTCGGGGTCCGTCCGCCATCCTAATGAGGCCCTAGGTTTGTGTTTGTTGTCAACGTACTCATTATAAAAGTCAAACCAGGGCTTAATTTGTGCCGGTGCTTAGCACCAGCACTTTCTTGACAGGGCCGGGTCTACACTTTTGCACTGCGCGCACCAGGGGCACGTCACATTTTTCAATGTAAGTTAATTTTACAGTAGTACTGTGTGTGTGATGCATGTATCAATCTGTATGAACTCAACTCTGTCAGACTTTCGTGCCGTGACTGGCCCGCCACGTATTTTTCGCATCTCCTGGCGAGGAGTGAGTCACACACACTGGCTGTATTCTTATTCAAATTTAAATAAACGTAACTGTGTTGTTGGGCGGCAAATGCGCGTGGCATCATCGCACTGCGCCCCACGGAGGCCTTCACCACTTACTGGCTGCTGTGGGTGGGCCGGAGGTTTGGGGGTATTTTGAGTTGCTTTCTGGTTATGTGATGCGGTAGGGGCTGTGCGGCAACATGTGCCGGTGCAGGGTGTGTCTGGCTGGCTGTTCTGTGTCCCGAGTCCGGAGTCCTTGCAGGCCGGCCTGCCCACCACCACAGCAGGTAACGGGTAAGAGACCAATGACGACGTTAACAGCACATGTATTTCTCGTTGTACTGTGTTGGTGTCTTTATTCTGGTAGTGCTGTCTCTCGGTGTTCATTTGCATGTATACTGACACCTATCCGTTTCAACCAACATTCTTGTCTATGTGTTTTTGCAGTGCCTTTGAATATCTAGCAGCATAACAGGTCAGTGGCCCCCTATGATTGGTGATCTGTTCTGTCAGAATTTGAATGCATTATAGCAAGTTCTTTAGTGCACTTGTGCAACTGCTGGTATGCGTTCTGTCGTGTGTCCTTTGTTGTCTTGTGACATATCCTGGCCGTTTGCAATTCTGCGTCTACTTACACATTCTACATGTCCATATGCCTGCTTCTGCCAGTGTGCACTTGTACGTCTGCTGTCAACGTCTGTCGCCGTGCACCAATATAGAAAGAGCAAAGTTACTGGGTGGGAGTGATTGAGTTAGTGTTTATCGCTGTTAATTCAGAGTTAAGAGACAGTAGTAGTACAGTATTACTTTATCTTTATCATGAAACAGACACACACACATGTCAATTGTCTTTCACTTGTTAACCGTCCGTCCCCGGCTGTAAGTAAGTTGAAGATCCGATTCCTCCTACTGCCTAAACGGAACCAATGCCAGCCAACAATCCCCACAATGTGATTTCATTTTTTAATAGGGGGCTGCCGCAGTACGGACCTGCCGGCCGGGGTTAAGAATTCTTACTACTGTGAGTGACATGTTTGCACTTTGTAGAGACTAGAGATGACTCGAGTACAGAGAAAGCCAAGGCCCTGCCCGGCGTGTATGCATATCCACTTCTTTGTTGCCCAAACATGGCGCCCAGGCGCAGAAGCCGCGGCCATACAGAATGAATTAGGCTGGTGGTGGATGTTCGACAATTAGAAAACATTGCGTATCACCTCATCTGACGGGTGCAATTATAGAGGCAACACCGTCTTGTAGGGAAAAGACGCGGGACCCGTGCTGCATGAAGGACTGTCATCAAAACACCCAGGATTGGAACAACAACCACCTGGAGAGTGGTCCTTCCTTTGACTATCTCATGACCTAGAATCCCTAGTAACTTCGGTTGAGCAGCTCCGTATTCCATAAGATAGCACAGCACTTTGTTAAACTGGGCAGACTTAGACTGCTGTCCGATCCATGGAAACAAAAGGTGTGTGACGTGAGCCAGGGCCGGCCTAAGGCATGTGCCAGCTGTGCACCTGCACAGGGCCGCCAAACCCTAGGGGCCGCCACGCCAATATATATCCTTAGATACATATTTGTGTGGCGGCCCCTGGCAGGGATTTGGCGGCCTCGGGCCCCCTACCTACACTCCCTGCTCAGGGCCTCCGTGAGCCTAGAGCCGGCCCTGCGTGAGCCGACAGCCATAGTAGTAGACTGGGATCATCATGACTCAGGCCATTGTTAGGTTTTTCTGGCTCCAGTGAACATGCAGGCCAACCAACTGGATGCTGAACGAGGACGTCTGGACAAATGGAATAAAGGATGACAAAAAAAACAAATGAAAGTTGATGGATGGAGGGATGTGTTGTCACGAGGAAGATTTCATACTTAGCGAGCTCACATATATTTATAGATATTGGAACTTCATGCAGCCCTTTTCTGGGCTTTGGTGTGGGGAGAAGAGTGCTTCCGGGTGCCTTATTTGCTTTATGCTTGTTGTTGATGGCTTCTACAGAGGCAAATCGATCAGCCACAGCAGGGAAGACCATGAGAGCTTTAGCAGGGTCTTTATACCTGTTGCCAACCACGAGGAAATGGGTAGGGTAGGGTGCAACTCTATACACATAAATCACCACAGCAAAGTCCACGGAGCTCTGTTCAATATTGTTGATCTTTCTTGAGGTGGGCTGATGTGCCAGTCTGTATTCCAACTCCCTGGCACTCAGGCAGGGGTGAACCTACAGCCAGTCCGTGCCAGTGCCTCTCTCTAGCTTGAATTTGCAAGCAGCCAAGTTCACAGAAGAGTTTACCTCCACAGAGGGGTTTTTGAGAAAGGCACTACTTGCCCATCTCGTAAAAAGTACTGAGTTGGGCGGTGCCTATCTGTCACCAGCCTTGTATAGTCTCTTGTAGCCAGCTCTGGCGGGAAACCTTATGTATTCCTAAGACTTGAAAAGACAGAAGCAGGCTAGTAAGAGTAATTGGGGTATGAGCGTGCCTACCCTTGTTGTTTCTGTGTGGGCTGATGATGATGCCATGCTCCATTTTGCACTCCATACTTAAAAAAAGCGGTTGCAATCACCCTACGGTAACCCTAACCTAAAGACACATGCATCTATGTCGATTGCAAAATAGCTTCCGTATGCACATAACGTTAGTGAATATTTCGACTACAAAATAATTTATAAACATGAAAGAGCACCATTTGTTCCTGGCCACTGTACAAAATTAAGAATGGCTGATAGGCATGACGGTTCATCTAGTGCCGTGCACCCCAAACTACCATAAATGCCCGGGCTGGTTACAAAAATGTTGATAAAAGGTGGCAACCCCCTCAAGACTGTGGGGTGAAGATTAAAGCAACGAGGGAGAGATTATACAGGCTTAGGATCTTGATCTTTAGGGCTACAGAATAACAAATCATAGCTCGATCTCTTAATTGTCTATGAGCCCTAAGTCTGAATATACATACCTCAGGGTAAATGTCTAACATCTAGATAGAAAATACCCTACAATACACCTATAGTTAGTTGTATAAAATTAGGTCAGCCGTCAGCTCCTCATCCATTGTTTGTGGCATGCTTCGTCATAGGATCAGTCCTTTGGTGGAGAGCTTATTGTAGAGCTCTGTAGTTCATGGGCCAGTCACTGTGTGGCAGTAGTTTTGTACTCACTCCTATAAGCTGGTCCTGTTATTGAGTGTTCCTGAGGAGCACGAGATTTGCAGTTTGAAGAGATCCTTTGGATCAGGGGTCCCAAACTGTGCCAGAAGGGGAAATGCGTGTGAAGTTCTGGAGGAAGGAAAACTGGCAGAGATGGAACAGCTGCACAGGTGGTTAGGGACCTTCCACTTTACAGGTGCGAAAGCTCAAGTCAACAAATGGCTGGATTACTGGGTACCGGTGCTGGGCATGCTGCTCTGACCTGACAACATCACATCACGTGACGTAACCCTTACCCTGCCTTGCCTGCCCTAAACATTACATTCCCTACCCCCTCTTCCTTCCAAGTTATGTATGCCAGATTGCACGTTACTCGCTCAGTCTCAATGCCCGCTATCGGGGGATGGCACAGACAGGAAATTAGAACCACTAACTGTGGGTGACGCATGATGGCCTTGGCTCCATTGCCTGATATTTGAGCAGTTGCGAGGTTTTTTAGTATCAATCCACATATTTTGGTTCTTCTTGTATTAAAAGATCAGTGAGAGGCCTATAGAGCAACGCATTGAGGTTCCTGCTTGCACTGCCTTGGAAGACCTTTAGATCCAGTTTCCTTGATTAGTATGTAGTATATATATATATATATATATATATATATATATATATATATATATATATATATATATATATATATATATCTATATATATCTTAAGTTCCACAGGTTGCCCAAATTCGGGGTGCACTCCTCAATCGACATTCATAGGGTCAGAGAAGAACCAGGCACACTCGGCGTCAGCAGATTCCTGACGCGTTTCGGGATAAGCTCCCTTCCTCATAGGCTGTCTGCTGCACAATGAAAGCCACCATACGGATTTCCCAGCAATACCCTCGTTTTTTATTTCAATGCGGTTCACAGGTGAGTAAATGCACCATTGCTTTCTGGGACTGGGAGTCCATAAGTAAATATCCCAGAAAGCAATGGTGCATTTACTCACCTGTGAACCGCATTGAAATAAAAAACGAGGGTATTGCTGGGAAATCTGTATGGTGGCTTTCATTGTGCAGCAGACAGCCTATGAGGAAGGGAGCTTATCCCGAAACGCGTCAGGAATCTGCTGACGCCGAGTGTGCCTGGTTCTTCTCTGACCCTATGAATGTCGATTGAGGAGTGCACCCCGAATTTGGGCAACCTGTGGAACTTAATATATATCGGCCGGCTCGGTCGAGGGGAGCACCACTGCGAAACACAGCGGTTCCTGCGCTGGACTGTTGTTTGGCGCGCAGGACCTTTTGACAGAGGCAGTATTTGGGGGAAGATCGTGATGGCACACCCGTGATGTGCAACATTTTGTGCAACAGACTGCCAGCAGCCCACATGGGTATTTACTTATGGACTCCCAGTCCCAGAAAGCAATGGTGCATTTACTCACCTGTGAACCGCATTGAAATAAAAAACGAGGGTATTGCTGGGAAATCCGTATGGTGGCTTTCATTGTGCAGCAGACAGCCTATGAGGAAGGGAGCTTATCCCGAAACGCGTCAGGAATCTGCTGACGCCGAGTGTGCCTGGTTCTTCTCTGACCCTATGAATGTCGATTGAGGAGTGCACCCCGAATTTGGGCAACCTGTGGAACTTAATATATATCGGCCGGCTCGGTCGAGGGGAGCACCACTGCGAAACACAGCGGTTCCTGCGCTGGACTGTTGTTTGGCGCGCAGGACCTTTTGACAGAGGCAGTATTTGGGGGAAGATCGTGATGGCACACCCGTGATGTGCAACATTTTGTGCAACAGACTGCCAGCAGCCCACATGGGTATTTACTTATGGACTCCCAGTCCCAGAAAGCAATGGTGCATTTACTCACCTGTGAACCGCATTGAAATAAAAAACGAGGGTATTGCTGGGAAATCCGTATGGTGGCTTTCATTGTGCAGCAGACAGCCTATGAGGAAGGGAGCTTATCCCGAAACGCGTCAGGAATCTGCTGACGCCGAGTGTGCCTGGTTCTTCTCTGACCCTATGAATGTCGATTGAGGAGTGCACCCCGAATTTGGGCAACCTGTGGAACTTAATATATATCGGCCGGCTCGGTCGAGGGGAGCACCACTGCGAAACACAGCGGTTCCTGCGCTGGACTGTTGTTTGGCGCGCAGGACCTTTTGACAGAGGCAGTATTTGGGGGAAGATCGTGATGGCACACCCGTGATGTGCAACATTTTGTGCAACAGACTGCCAGCAGCCCACATGGGTATTTACTTATGGACTCCCAGTCCCAGAAAGCAATGGTGCATTTACTCACCTGTGAACCGCATTGAAATAAAAAACGAGGGTATTGCTGGGAAATCCGTATGGTGGCTTTCATTGTGCAGCAGACAGCCTATGAGGAAGGGAGCTTATCCCGAAACGCGTCAGGAATCTGCTGACGCCGAGTGTGCCTGGTTCTTCTCTGACCCTATGAATGTCGATTGAGGAGTGCACCCCGAATTTGGGCAACCTGTGGAACTTAATATATATCGGCCGGCTCGGTCGAGGGGAGCACCACTGCGAAACACAGCGGTTCCTGCGCTGGACTGTTGTTTGGCGCGCAGGACCTTTTGACAGAGGCAGTATTTGGGGGAAGATCGTGATGGCACACCCGTGATGTGCAACATTTTGTGCAACAGACTGCCAGCAGCCCACATGGGTATTTACTTATGGACTCCCAGTCCCAGAAAGCAATGGTGCATTTACTCACCTGTGAACCGCATTGAAATAAAAAAACGAGGGTATTGCTGGGAAATCCGTATGGTGGCTTTCATTGTGCAGCAGACAGCCTATGAGGAAGGGAGCTTATCCCGAAACGCGTCAGGAATCTGCTGACGCCGAGTGTGCCTGGTTCTTCTCTGACCCTATGAATGTCGATTGAGGAGTGCACCCCGAATTTGGGCAACCTGTGGAACTTAATATATATCGGCCGGCTCGGTCGAGGGGAGCACCACTGCGAAACACAGCGGTTCCTGCGCTGGACTGTTGTTTGGCGCGCAGGACCTTTTGACAGAGGCAGTATTTGGGGGAAGATCGTGATGGCACACCCGTGATGTGCAACATTTTGTGCAACAGACTGCCAGCAGCCCACATGGGTATTTACTTATGGACTCCCAGTCCCAGAAAGCAATGGTGCATTTACTCACCTGTGAACCGCATTGAAATAAAAAACGAGGGTATTGCTGGGAAATCCGTATGGTGGCTTTCATTGTGCAGCAGACAGCCTATGAGGAAGGGAGCTTATCCCGAAACGCGTCAGGAATCTGCTGACGCCGAGTGTGCCTGGTTCTTCTCTGACCCTATGAATGTCGATTGAGGAGTGCACCCCGAATTTGGGCAACCTGTGGAACTTAATATATATCGGCCGGCTCGGTCGAGGGGAGCACCACTGCGAAACACAGCGGTTCCTGCGCTGGACTGTTGTTTGGCGCGCAGGACCTTTTGACAGAGGCAGTATTTGGGGGAAGATCGTGATGGCACACCCGTGATGTGCAACATTTTGTGCAACAGACTGCCAGCAGCCCACATGGGTATTTACTTATGGACTCCCAGTCCCAGAAAGCAATGGTGCATTTACTCACCTGTGAACCGCATTGAAATAAAAAACGAGGGTATTGCTGGGAAATCCGTATGGTGGCTTTCATTGTGCAGCAGACAGCCTATGAGGAAGGGAGCTTATCCCGAAACGCGTCAGGAATCTGCTGACGCCGAGTGTGCCTGGTTCTTCTCTGACCCTATGAATGTCGATTGAGGAGTGCACCCCGAATTTGGGCAACCTGTGGAACTTAATATATATCGGCCGGCTCGGTCGAGGGGAGCACCACTGCGAAACACAGCGGTTCCTGCGCTGGACTGTTGTTTGGCGCGCAGGACCTTTTGACAGAGGCAGTATTTGGGGGAAGATCGTGATGGCACACCCGTGATGTGCAACATTTTGTGCAACAGACTGCCAGCAGCCCACATGGGTATTTACTTATGGACTCCCAGTCCCAGAAAGCAATGGTGCATTTACTCACCTGTGAACCGCATTGAAATAAAAAACGAGGGTATTGCTGGGAAATCCGTATGGTGGCTTTCATTGTGCAGCAGACAGCCTATGAGGAAGGGAGCTTATCCCGAAACGCGTCAGGAATCTGCTGACGCCGAGTGTGCCTGGTTCTTCTCTGACCCTATGAATGTCGATTGAGGAGTGCACCCCGAATTTGGGCAACCTGTGGAACTTAATATATATCGGCCGGCTCGGTCGAGGGGAGCACCACTGCGAAACACAGCGGTTCCTGCGCTGGACTGTTGTTTGGCGCGCAGGACCTTTTGACAGAGGCAGTATTTGGGGGAAGATCGTGATGGCACACCCGTGATGTGCAACATTTTGTGCAACAGACTGCCAGCAGCCCACATGGGTATTTACTTATGGACTCCCAGTCCCAGAAAGCAATGGTGCATTTACTCACCTGTGAACCGCATTGAAATAAAAAACGAGGGTATTGCTGGGAAATCCGTATGGTGGCTTTCATTGTGCAGCAGACAGCCTATGAGGAAGGGAGCTTATCCCGAAACGCGTCAGGAATCTGCTGACGCCGAGTGTGCCTGGTTCTTCTCTGACCCTATGAATGTCGATTGAGGAGTGCACCCCGAATTTGGGCAACCTGTGGAACTTAATATATATCGGCCGGCTCGGTCGAGGGGAGCACCACTGCGAAACACAGCGGTTCCTGCGCTGGACTGTTGTTTGGCGCGCAGGACCTTTTGACAGAGGCAGTATTTGGGGGAAGATCGTGATGGCACACCCGTGATGTGCAACATTTTGTGCAACAGACTGCCAGCAGCCCACATGGGTATTTACTTATGGACTCCCAGTCCCAGAAAGCAATGGTGCATTTACTCACCTGTGAACCGCATTGAAATAAAAAACGAGGGTATTGCTGGGAAATCCGTATGGTGGCTTTCATTGTGCAGCAGACAGCCTATGAGGAAGGGAGCTTATCCCGAAACGCGTCAGGAATCTGCTGACGCCGAGTGTGCCTGGTTCTTCTCTGACCCTATGAATGTCGATTGAGGAGTGCACCCCGAATTTGGGCAACCTGTGGAACTTAATATATATCGGCCGGCTCGGTCGAGGGGAGCACCACTGCGAAACACAGCGGTTCCTGCGCTGGACTGTTGTTTGGCGCGCAGGACCTTTTGACAGAGGCAGTATTTGGGGGAAGATCGTGATGGCACACCCGTGATGTGCAACATTTTGTGCAACAGACTGCCAGCAGCCCACATGGGTATTTACTTATGGACTCCCAGTCCCAGAAAGCAATGGTGCATTTACTCACCTGTGAACCGCATTGAAATAAAAAACGAGGGTATTGCTGGGAAATCCGTATGGTGGCTTTCATTGTGCAGCAGACAGCCTATGAGGAAGGGAGCTTATCCCGAAACGCGTCAGGAATCTGCTGACGCCGAGTGTGCCTGGTTCTTCTCTGACCCTATGAATGTCGATTGAGGAGTGCACCCCGAATTTGGGCAACCTGTGGAACTTAATATATATCGGCCGGCTCGGTCGAGGGGAGCACCACTGCGAAACACAGCGGTTCCTGCGCTGGACTGTTGTTTGGCGCGCAGGACCTTTTGACAGAGGCAGTATTTGGGGGAAGATCGTGATGGCACACCCGTGATGTGCAACATTTTGTGCAACAGACTGCCAGCAGCCCACATGGGTATTTACTTATGGACTCCCAGTCCCAGAAAGCAATGGTGCATTTACTCACCTGTGAACCGCATTGAAATAAAAAACGAGGGTATTGCTGGGAAATCCGTATGGTGGCTTTCATTGTGCAGCAGACAGCCTATGAGGAAGGGAGCTTATCCCGAAACGCGTCAGGAATCTGCTGACGCCGAGTGTGCCTGGTTCTTCTCTGACCCTATGAATGTCGATTGAGGAGTGCACCCCGAATTTGGGCAACCTGTGGAACTTAATCTATATATATCTAATGAAAAGCGGGATGTTAAATAACTTGTTAGCCTTTTTTCCTACCAGTAAGTAGTTGCACATGTAATGAATGACCCCATAGTCTTAAAGGCTCTTTAAGCAAGCGGCATGCCCTGGTTTGTGCTTGTAAATTTGTAATGCAATTGTGCTGTGCCTTAATATCTATTGCATTTTATGTGCAAAAACAACTGACAGGAGTAGGTCAGCGTCAGCCCCACAGTGTCCTCCATTAATTTAATTCGAACTTCAAAGCAATCTATATTGCGCCTCACCTGAGCTGCAGCATTTGATTAAAACAGGCAGCCCCGTTGACTCTTCATGCCACTGGCTTTTTTGAGTGGCTCGTGCGGATTTATTTTTCCTAAGAATTGTTTGCTTTAATTTATGGCGGAGGCCGGCAGAGCTTCTGCAGACTGCAGTATGTGTCTACTAAGGAAATACCTGGGGCTTAATGAAGTTTATTTATGCCTCTACTTTCTTCACTTCATTATTACTACCTGCCACAGAAGCGTGGTAGCAAGAGGGATGGGAGGTGAAGAATAACTTCGAAGAGGAAAGGGTAGGCAGCAGAGACAGAGGTAAAGAGGGGTGAACCCTGAGCCGTGAGGTCAGATACCAAGAGACTTTTCAGAACATTTTGATTTAGTTTTGTCACATAAGCTATGTAAAAGTTTACTCTTTGAACTCTTAGACTCTGTTAAAAATGTTATTGTCAATTCCAGAAATCGGCTCATAAAGCACTGGAATTGTGCCTTTTCAATGCATTAGTGATTTTAGCTAATTTATTTCAAAATTGTGCTTTAAATACACTTTTGGTTTAATATTTTTCAAAGTGTTCACAGGGCAGGGGAACCTCCTCTCAAAACCTTACTATGAGGAAGGCTCCCTTGCTGAAATTCAGATCGATTGGGTATTACATCTGACTTTTAGCAGCTAATATAGTGGGTGGAGCCAGTGGAAGAAATGGGTGGAGCCGAAGAAAAATAGGTGTGGCCTCCCAAAAACATTTCACCACCTGCACTTCATATTTTACAAATTAAGCACCGAGTCAAACTAGGAATGTTGATTTGTATTTGAAAAGTGAAAGTGGGAAGAATTTGCAACTTACTTGTTGGTGGAAGGTCGATTTGAGTTAGGTAGTGATCAACATATAAGTAAATATTGCTACAACAAATTAGAAGAGAACAAAATGCCTGCTAGAGCAGTACATAATAACTTAGAATTAGTAGCTATTCTGGAGGAACTGCCAGAACTGAATACATATGAGTCGGTTCTAATTCAATCTGTTCATCCTTTACAAACTATAATTCGGATTGAGCCTAAAACAGGTAAACTGCCACCAACAGACTTGCAAAGAGGGCTGAAAGGAAGAGGGTTGTACTTACCTTTGGATTTTATGAAAAATATTGAAACTATTGCTGGAGAGAAAGAGGAAAATGAGGCAGTAGTCATTCTAGTAAATGGTGTACCTACAAAGAGTCGGAAAATATGGCAAGAATTTTTTTATGTTAATAAAGTTGAAAAGGCTACCTTATATCTTATAGAGAACAATATTTGTTACAAAACTGTAAATGTGGATGTACATGTTATAACTTTAGAAGATGAATCTGAAATTTCAAGTGGTCAAATAGAGAAAGTGGACAAGTCAAGCACTGAAGAGATTTATGAACATTACGCAATATGTCCTTTGCATTCAAAAGAAGTAATAGGAAGCAGCATTAAGTTATTTCAAATGAAAACAGCACAGGGAACTCCAATGAGTGTATGGGAGAAAAGCTTGGAAGCTCGTTGTTTTCCACAGCTGTTTCCTACTGGAGAAGGTGGACGATATGATGACCGACCTGTACGGATTCCAGCTTCAGAATATCGGTCAACAAGATTATATTCTGAAGATCCTAGATTTCGACAGTGCTTTTCATACATATTTCACCTTTTGTTTGAAAGTGATCTGTCTTCTCTGTTGTATGCAGTGAACCACATACTTAAAACTGGAGTTCATCAATCACTTCTTTCTGCAAAAGAATTTGTGGAGAAAGTTCAAGAAACAGATGAAAATTTAGAAGCACAGTTAATCAATTTGATGGCATGTCAACGTGGAACAAATGAGTATTGGTATCGTCGTCATGGAGAACTCAAGTGTATGTTACGGAACTTAGGTAAACCAACATGGTTTGTCACACTTAGCTGTGCAGAGTATGCATGGGAAGATTTGCTTGAGTTTCTAGGAGAAGCAAATTCCAATATAAAAAATGTGGAAATAAAGACTCCTGGTGAACTGTGTTCATTGGATCCTGTAAATGTGTGCAGATATTTTTATCATATGTTTCAAGCTATGATGTCTTTTATCTTCAACAAAAAGAATCCACCTCTTGGAGAAGTTACCGATATCTTTTGGAGAAAGCAGTATCAAGCAAGAAGTGCACCTCATATACATATGCTACTATGGATCAAGGATGCACCTAAACTTGTAAATGATTCTGATGAAACAGTATTGTCTTTCATCGAACAGTATGTGACATGTGAGATTCCAAGAGAAGGAGATAGAAGCTTGAAACAGCAAGTTTTACGTTTCCAAAGTCACTGTCTAAAGGAAAATTTTACACCAAATGTCGGTTTGGTTTGCCACATCCAGTCATTTGTAAAGGAAGAGTAAATATATTTTTTTCTTCTGTAAGGCACACAATAACTCGGAAATCTCCAAAGAATACATACAACTTAAAAAGAACATAAGTGTAAAAGTATATCAATGACTACAATCCAGTAATTTTAAAAATGTGGAATGTGAACATGGACATCCAGTATGTTGCAGATAGCTCAATTGCTGTTGCACGTTATGTTATATCATACATAACAAAATTCAGAAAAAAATAGATATGAAACAAATGTGGGAAGAAATTGCATAAGAGAAAAGCCTTAGCAAAAAATTGTACAGCTTTACTTTGAAAATGCTTTCCCACCAGGAAATTGGATCCTATGAATGTTCAGACCACTTGTTCTCTTCAAGTTTATATTCAAAGTCACGAGGAATCATTTGGGTAAGTTTAGGTCTTGCCTGCAAACAAAATAGTGTTGAAATTATTTGAAGAAATTTAACAATTAGCAGTAAATGAACCAGACAGGACAGACATTCTTAAAACGAATATGTTGGACACATACTATCCGAAAAGGAGTCGACATCTGGAACAGCTATGTCTGTATGAAGTACTTCCACATTACAGCTTCAAAAGAAATGTTAAACAGAATTTAAAAGGAGGAAAATATGCAGTAGTTGGATGTCATGGTTGTTTAGTAAAACATGCAAAGGGTAATCTTACAAACCACAAAAAACTCAGTTGCGAAACTCCGGATTAGCGAGAATTTTACTATTCAGCACTTCTCCAACTGTTTAAACCATGGCGTAGTGAAAGTGAATTACTTGGCGAGTTTGACTGCTACGAAGATTCTTTTAATGCATGTAAAGATAGCACTGCATGCACAATTTTCCCTACATATTTAAAAATGTTGAATGACTAAGTTGAACAGGAAAAGACTAATACAGCTGAAATAGCTAATGAAAGTTCTCAAGATAGTCAAACTAGTGGTTCATGTAGTCAAGATCCTCTTGGACAACCAGTACTGGAGAATAAAGCAGCGATTGCTATGCACGAAGTTGCAATGCAACAAGCACACAAGGAGAATATTACATTGGAAAACTTAGAAGAACAAGTAAATGTTGAATAGAAAGAAATATATGTACAAGTGAGAGAACGGAAAGAACATGGTTTGTTGCATGAAAAAAAAGAATGTGCGTGGTCATCTTTTAAACCTCTTCTGATGTACATCAGTGGTCAAGCCGAGACAGGTAAAAGTTTTTTAATTAAAGTTTTGACCAGTTATCTTAAAAAAACTACTGGTTTACATTTATGTTGTGTGGTACCAGCTCCAACTGGATTAGCTGCACACAATGTTAAAAGAGATACTTTGCATAAATTACTGATGTTACCAGTTGAGCATGATAATAAATTAGAATATCAGAAGTTGCCTGGAGAAGCTTCTTATGAAGGGTCAAGAGTGCTGAAGAAAATGAAACTTTTAATTATTGATGAGGTGAGCATGGTCTCAAAGTTAATGCTTGCTTTTGTACACTTAAGAATGCAACATGTATTAAAAACAGATTACGACGTTCTCTTTGGAGGAAAACATTTAATTGTATTTGGAGATCTACTATAACTAACCCCTGTAAAAGGAGAACCAGTGTTTAAAACTCCGCTACATGAAGACACTAAGAAATCTTTGGGAAGTATTGGAAATGTGAATCTGCTTTTTTTTATATCATTTTATTTATTTTTTTGCAAACAAATCAGATTCTTTCGTTGGTACACAGACATAATATCGACTCCAAAATATCGTTTGGACATAATATCGACTCCAAAATATCGTTTGGAGAAAATATCGACAGGACAGAATATCGACAGCCAAAATATCGTTTTTAAGGTAAGTGAAGTAATATCGTTTTTAAGGTAAGTGAAGTAATATCGTTTTTATTTTTAGGGTTCAGGGTCAGTTTTGGGTTTTTGGGTAAAGGGGTATTTTTAGGGTTCAGGGTCAGTTTTGGGTTTTTGGGTAAAGGGGTATTTTTAGGGTTCAGGGTCAGTTTTCAGTTTTTGGGTAAAGGGGTATTTTTAGGGTTCAGGGTCAGTTTTCAGTTTTTGGGTAAAGGGGTAGTTTTAGGGTTCAGGGTCAGTTTTCAGTTTTTGGGTAAAGGGGTATTTTTAGGGTTCAGGGTCAGTTTTCAGTTTTTGGGTAAAGGGGTATTTTTAGGGTTCAGGGTCAGTTTTCAGTTTTTGGGTATTATTTTATTATATTTTATTACTATATATATATGTTTAATAAATATGAAATAAAAAAATATTTATTTAACTTTCATTAATTATTTAATTATTATATGTTAATTTAAGTAATTTTAAGTATATTTCAGTAATTAATTATTAATATTAATTTAATTTAACACTGTTTTTAGTAAATACGATATTTTTTACAACTATATTTTTGTAAACGATATTTTGTACTCGATATTTTTGTACTTACCTGTTTGTACATACAAACTCGATATTTTTGCTGTAGATATTTTTTCCTCGATATTTTGGGTAGTCGATATTTTGGTAGTCGATATTCTTTCAGTGATCCTCTTTCGTTATATAGCATAGCCTTCAAGACATAGAAAGAGAAGAAAAAAATCTCCAATAGAGAGATTTAAAAAGTAAAAAAAAAAGCAGAAAAAGAAAATATATGTTTTGGCGATATTACATCACATACTTTATCAATTCGTTTCCCCTTGGATCCATTGTTGGATCGGTTCCCAAATTTTCTTCCCCAGTTGTTTCCTTTTCCGTCCTTTTGTTGCATAAATAGCAAGTTCGAAATTAAATTTGGCTAGTAACCGAGCCCTCCACATGGGAAAAGAAGGTGGTTCAGGGGTAATCCATTCCTGGGTGGCACATGCACGAAATTCAGACATCATAATGAAAATCAAAGACCGTTGTTCTTTTTCTAAAGAGTCTGATGATAGACCAAATAAAATCAGCTCAGGGGTGAGAATTACTGTTCTCCCTAATATAATCTGAATAAATTTCTGAATTTCTGATAGTATAACGGTTAACTTAGTGCAAGAAAAAAACATATGTATTACATCTGCTCCTATCAGAGTACAACGATTACAACATATACCAACAGTAGCCCCCCATTTCATAACTTTAGCTGATGTATAATAAAGATCAAACATAACCATATAATGTTGAGTTCGTGATCGCCCAGAAAATAAAATGGAATTGGCCAGCTCAATTGATTCTTTAAGGAGGGCATCATTTACTCCTAATTTCGCAGACCATTTCTGTTGAATCACAGATAAGTCATCTGGGAGGTAAGTCATAAGTAAATTATAAAAGTAGCCTATTTTTCTTTTAGAGTAAAGGCTGTCTATCAATACAATCTTTTGGAGGCCTTGTCGGTCATTCGAAGATAATGAGTTTAAAAAACTATAAAGTTGTAAATATTTAAAGTAATCACGGCTTGTGAGTTTGAATTTAGATTGAAGTTCAGAGAAAGTGATTATACGATTATCTATCCATAAATCACCCAGATAGTTTATACCATTATTCTTCCATCTGTTCATCACAGGGTCTCTAAATATAGGGGGGAAACAATGTGGTGAGTTTAGGGGAGTATATCTCAACAGTTTCGGAATCCCAACCAGTGTCCTGATAATTTTCCACGTTTTATATGCAGCAGTAATAATATTAAATTTAGTTTTTTTGTAGTAACTTGGTTCTATTATTTTTTTTAAATATCCTCGAGCTTCAATGCCTAATGCAAATTCATATATCGATGGAGTGAAATCGGGGCTTTATTGCCTACAATTAAAGGGGATATAAATTGTAATACAGCTGCTAGAAAATAAAATAAAAAGTGTGGAATGGCCCATCCTCCTCTAGACTTTGATAGAATTTTTTTTTGTAAGCTCCGATTACCCTTGTATCCCCATAAGAATCTCCTTGACATTTTTTCTAGTTGTTTAAAAAAGTCTAACGGGAATTCGAGTGGCACTGTTCTAAATAAGTATAAGAATTTTGGTAGGATTAACATTTTTAAGACATTATTCCTCCCGTGTAATGATAAATGTAGGGGATCGATTGGTTCAAGAGTGGAATTAGCTTTTTTCAAGATTGGAATATAATTAAGTTTGGGAATATTGGAGATTGGGGTAGTTAATTTAATTCCCAGATAGGTTGCTTCAGGTATACATTAATTCGGGACGGGGGATTTTGGCCAACAAAAAGTATTTGTGTTTTGGATAAATTTAGTTTGTATCCTGAAAAAGACCCAAAGGTTGCTGCCAATTCTTCAATTTTGTAAAGAGCTTTTTCAATTTCTTTGGTTACTACTACCACGTCGTCTGCATATGCCAGGGCCCTATAACTGACACCTGCAACCTCTACTGGGATTATATCCTCTTCCTGATTTAATTGATTAAGAAAAATAACAATATATATGGCAAAGAGAAGTGGAGAGGATGGGCATCCTTGACGCGTTCCTCGTTGTATAGGAAATGAAGCAGATTTATTAGCCCCCACTTTAACACAAGATGTCGGATTTTGATAAAGAGCCTTCAAAGCTGTTATTATACCTGGACCAAATCCCTTCATATAAAGTAAATCCTAAATATAAGGCCAGGCCACCCTATCGAATGCCTTTTCAGCATCCAATAGGGTGATCCCAGTTGGTGTACTAGTGCCTTCTGTCCAATCCATCAAGGCAATGATTCTCCGAATATGATCAGCTGTGTCTCTATTTGGAATAAACCCATGCTGCCATCGGGACACAATTGTAAATATGATTTTTGATAGTCGAGAGGCTAGTATTTTTGAGTATACCTTACTATCAGTATTTATTAATGATATTGGTCTATATGATGCAGGGTTTAAAGGATCCTTATCCTTTTTAAGGAATGTCATGATTACAAATTGGCCCCAAGAGGATGGTGGTACTCCTCTCTGTGCCTCGTGAAGTATAGTCAACATATCTTGTTTTATAATATTCCTAAATATCTTGTAAAATTCCAGCAAGATGCCATCGGGTCCCATAGCCTTCCCTATTGGTAGTGACAGTAGAGCACTTTCAGTTTCCTCCCATGTAATTTCTGATTCTAGAAGTAGTTTTTGAGCACTAGAGAGAAATGGTAAAAGATTTGATGTACCCAAATTCATAAAACAGTCTGAGGAATAAGATACATTGTTATATTGATATAGTTTAAGATAGAACTGACGAAAAACTTCCAAAATTGACTCAGGTTTATTGTGTATCTGCCCTGTTCCATCCTGTATTGAGTTTATGGTGTTAAAGACCTCTTTCTGTCTAGTTCTCTTGGCAAGAATTTTTCCTGAGTTTTCACCCATTTCATAAATCTGGGAGCGAAAAGTTGCCATCTGTTCCGCTAATTTAGACGCAAATGTTTCATATAACCGCGCTTTATAAATAGCTAGATTAGTTGCAATATCAGTTGTTGCCTGTGTTAAAGCAATTGCTGTTGCTAATTTCTTCTCCAAGTCCAGAACATTTTTATAACTTAGATCTGTTTTTTGCCGAATTATTTTTTGTTTCTTGATAACATAAGATAATGACTCTCCACGTATCCCTGCTTTAAATGCGTCCCAGACATTCTGAATGGAGGCCGTTCCCCTATTAATTTCAAAAGATTCTTTTATCCATTTCGCCATTAACTCTAAATAATCAGAATCGACTAACAGTTTACGATCGAATGTCCAGGTTCTGAATTGGGTTGTAGAAATCATATCGGTTTTAACTTCGATCATTATTGGGTTATGATCCGAAATTATTCGTGGGTATATCTCAAATCTGGTATCATCATGTAGTGCCGATTTAATAAAAAAGTAATCTGAGCGCACAAATTTTCTATGTGGAGAGGAGAAGAATGTAAACCCTGGTGCCAAGGGATCTTTGTCATAAGCTACATCGGATAGGCCATAATCCATTATCATAGAGCGGAGTGCTTTATACAATTTTTTTTTTGCCACCTTGGTAGAGTACATTATCACGTATATTCACATTAGGTTCTATATGAAGATTTAAATCTCCGCATAGTATTAAAGAGGGTGACCAATCGGCTAATTCTAGGTTTAAAAAGTTCAGGATACCTGGATCATCTACATTTGGAGCACATACTGAACAAATAGTCCATAATTTGTTATTAACTCTAATCTCAGTAATTACCCATCTGCCATATTGGTCCGCCTTACTCCGAATAGAATTTCCTAAACCTCTCCTTGCCACTCCTTTTGTAGTTGTCCCTTGACGTGTGCATACCAATAAATTCATCCCCAAATCTTTATACATCTGTCTATCATTCCACGTGATGTGTGATTCTTGGATACAAAGGATATCGATCTTCATAGTCTGGATAATTTGTGCAGCAAACCCCCTTTTTTTTATTATTTAACCCACAAATGTTCCAGGTGCATATTCGTAATTTCTCCATCTAATCAATTATTATCTGTATAATATGCATGTCTTTTCAATACATTTATCAGTATACAAGCGCTCCATCTTAAAGCCATATAAATCTCTAAACTCAAACAGTGGTTGCTATGCATCAGATTATACTGTTTACTAAAAAAACAAAAGAAAAGAAAAAAGACAATCAAGATAGTCATACTAGTACATTTTCTGATTTTGTTTGTACCCCCCTCCCAACCCAACCCAACCCACCCCAAGCTCAGCCCGAGCCATCCCACCCTCCCCCTCAACCCCACCCAAACGGGGCAAAGGGACTTTCCAGTCCCTAAGAATGATGACATGATAAGCGCTGAGTGGCTCACGTCACATAGCTCTCTTCTACAGTTTCTTGTTATTTGTCTAAATCCAGTACGCAGTTAAAGAAGATGATAGTACCTCATCAATCAAGTAATGATACTGGTATAACTAATGAAAAGTGAGCACGGTAGAGAAACAAAAAGACTTTTCTAATAATACAAAGACATCCCTGCTCTAAAGATAAGAACCATGGAACGGTTAGACCCCATCGAACCGCTACAATAATCACCTAGAGAATAGTCAAATCAAAACGAGGCTAATAACTCTTTGGCTGCCCCCTCAGTGGTTAGAAAATAAGTACGCTCTTTGTGAACTATTTTGAGCTTAGCAGGATTCAAAAGGAAAGCTTGAGCACCCTTAGCTTGGAATAAAGGTATAAACTGGCAAAGCTGCCAACGCAACTAAACAGTGGCGTGTCAGTAATCTGGGCGTACAAAAAATTCTAAGCCTTCCTATTAGGCCTAGCTAAATCATAGAGGGCCTCCCTAGCCAAGAAATTGTTTAAGGAGGTCAAAATCGCTCGCGGTTTAAGAGTTAAGTCTTGTCGAGCGTTTTTTTGGAATGGGAATCTATGGGCCCTCTGTATTTCAGTTTCCCATCTCCAGTGGCTTAGTTCTGGGAAGGACTCTGTAAATAATTCCGTCACAAATTGTCGTACATTTGTCCCCTCATTTCCTTCTGGTACACCTAAAATTCGGAGATTGTTCCGACGTGACCTATTTTCCAAGTCCACGAGCTTCCAATTAATCTCTTCCCTTAAACCTTCCATTGCCAGTATTTGAGTCTTTTGCTGAGCCATAGAGTCTTCAATTACCGAGATCCTGCTTTCTGTCTCTGTTACTCTGGTAATAGTTTCATTAGAAGCCTTCACAACTTTTCTTAATTGTTTTGTAATTTTCGTACTGTGCCCTGTGTACGAAGATTTTCTGCTCTTGTTTCTTCTCTGTGGTGGAGCATAACCTGATATAGAACATCTAAGGTTGTTACAGGTGTCTCTGACCCCTCTAAAACAGCTTTTGACGTTTCGGGTAATGTTGATGTAGAAGGAGAGGGGCACCCATTACCACCTTGGATAGTGATATTTGAATTTTCCTCGTCCCCCCACTCTGGTCTAATTGGAGATTCTTCGGCCTCTGAATCCTCTGCATTACTGACATAGTCTTGCCCGGGGTCAGAAAGAGACTTTTCAGAATCATTCAAGTCTCTGTCTCCATCTGCACCATCAGAATCTAAGGCTTGAGACAGGTCTGTCATTGAATAGAAATTACCGGCAGAGTCAATAGACTCTGTATCCTCCACTGGAATCAGCGTGACTGAGAGTTCTGGCACCCCATGTATTTTATCAGAGACTGGGTTTATTTCAGCAATTGAGTCTACTAACACAGTAGTTGGCCCATTGTTAGTGCGTGTAGCCGTCTGTAGGTGATTATCCTGCATATTACATTGATTATTCACGTTTTTTGAGGCTGCTGGAAGTATTTTGTCGAGTACAGGAGTCTTTTTAGTGAACATCCCTGGAATCTTAGGAATAGCACCAAGCCTACATCCCCCAGAATTCAACATGATTGTGCTTTCAGGAGCTGAAGCGTTAGATATAGCAGGAGCTGTAGCAGGAGATACAGGGGGGGCTGGAGGAATATTTTCAACCTCATCTATATGAGTATTCACAGAGTTCACCGTTTTCATAGTACTCACATTTTCAGCCGAAACCCCCTTTGTCTGACCTGAGTCTTGTGCTGCGGCAGTAACCGCCCTTGTCTTCGGTTTTTGTGGTTTAGATGCCGCACCAGTAGTCGGATTTTTTGGAGCCATTGCAGCTGAGCAGTCCCCCTTTCGTCTTCGATGTAATTGGTGTGGAAGACATAGGTTCTGAACGGTGGGGTCGAGCTGGAGCAAGTCCTGCTGTTCTAACCAACTTCGAATTTGCCGCTCCGACTGCTCTGAGTGCTCCCTTTGCCCTCGGCGATCCGACCGCAGAGCCGGCTGATTCGCGTCTGGTGCGTTCAGTGAAGGTGAAGGCAGAATCGGCTGTAGCCACGCCGAACGAAGCGACCGCTGGTAGCTCTTCCAGAGATCAAGCCGCATACCAGTCACGCTCCACTCCGTAAGTTTGAACAAAAGCAAAATCAAAATTTCCTCTTCAGCTCCTTTTGCTTGAATTAACGCAGTTCAGCGCATAAGTAGTGACTGCATAAGGTAGAATAGAGCCGGACGAGAGCCCCGATCTCAGTGCTGCTCACACGGACGCCAGCGCGTCCGCCATCTTGCCCCGATAAATTAACTGGTCGCTTGCAATGGAAATGTGAATCAGTGGTTACATTTTGAATATAAAAACCCCACTCTAAATATGCAAGCAAGAGATGAAGATTATGCAAATATTCTAAAAGATGTAAGAATTGGTGTTCTAAGCAAACATTGTAAACAAGCTTTTTAAAGTTGTCTACTAAAGAACTTGTTTACAAATGAAAACACACCAGCAGAAGGAATGTACAAGAAAATGAAAGAAAAAAAGTATATAGTTTGCTTAATGCCTACAGTGGAAGAGTATTATACATTTAATAGAGAGCTTATGAAATTGGAAAATCAAGAAATAGTTCACTTTGAAGCTATTGATAAAATCGAGCATCATGGAATAACAATTCTTCTATCCGAAAAACTACAGACTAAATTGGATTCTTTGGAAAAGTCTGTATCAAAAACTGCTTGCTTAGAAAACAATTTAGATGTTTATGTTTAAACTGTCGGGTAATTTTGAAGAGTAATCTGAATACAGAAGAAGGTTTAGTGAATGGAGCAATGGGGAAAGTTGTTGATTTTGTGACATATCAAAATAGAAATGGATTTGAATTCTTAAAAGTTACATTCGATCAGATTACAGAGGCTGCTGCACGTTTTTTGCTTGTAAAAGACTTTGTTTTAGCATATGCAATAACTATTCATAAATCTCAAGGTTTAAGTGTAGATAACACTTTGGTAAATGTAGGAAGAACTGTGTTTAAAGAGGGAATGGTATATGTTTCATTATCTCGAATTAGAACGTTGTCTGGTTTGTATTTAATTGATTTTGATGAGAACAAGGTTAGTGCTGATGTTAATTGTGTAAGAGTATATAATCGTTTGAGAAGGCTTTTTGCTCCAAGTTTAGGTGATATCCTATTTATGAGAAACGTGTTAAAGAATCAAACATGGTTGAAAAGCAGAAAGAAGATCAAGAGAAAAGAAAAAATG
>NC_136068.1:965939591-965974591 GCF_964261635.1 Lissotriton helveticus | reverse complement strand
GCTCTCTTGTGCCTCACTTCTCCTGAGAAACAAGATGGCTGCTCAGGTGGTCCCAGAAGGATAATAACATATATAAACGTTATCCGCTAATAGAATTAGCATTTACAAAACCTTTGAAATTTATTGAAAAGAGATATAGGTTTCACGCCTGATATAGTTAGGAATTAGCATTTAAAAAACCTTGCAAATTCACTGAAAAAACCATAGGTTTCAAGCCTTATATAGTTAGGAATTAGCATTTAAAAAACCTTGCAAATTCACTTAAAAAACCATAGGTTTCAGGCCTTATATAGTTAGGAATTAGCATTATAAAACCTTGCAAATTCACTTAAAAAAACATAGGTTTCAGGCCTTATATAGTTAGGAATTAGCATTTAAAAAACCTTGCAAATTCACTTAAAAAACCATAGGTTTCAGGCCTTATATAGTTAGGAATTAGCATTTTAAAAACCTTGCAAATTCACTTAAAAAACCATAGGTTTCAGGCCTTATATAGTTAGGAATTAGCATTTAAAAAACCATTGAAATTGCTCCTATATAGTTAGTTGTACTAACTATATTTCGCGCACCCGCAATCCACTGCTGATGATGTCACATATTACATCATTCATGACATGGTCAGTGACATCACTGATGACATCACTGATGACATCTCAAATGACATCACTGATGACATCACTGATGATATCATTCATGTGATAATACGATGCACCTCCTCACACTCTAATATAACCTTTGATACACCCAGTGTTAAATACAGACTACCATTCTTGATACCATTGACACACCAATACCAGTTACTACATACGCACTCACTGATTCCTAGGTCTACACACACATTCACTCATTCACCCATAGAATCACTCATACATACAGTCACTCATCAATACAACACTATCATATGCACTCATACACCTATACAGACACTCACACACTGCCACTCATCCATGGAGTTACTCACACACCTAGTCAGTCATGCAAAGAATCAATCACACTTCCATTTCCTCAACTATACAGTTATACACACAACACCTTACTTATTCAAACATATACTAACACATACTTACTCTCTTATACAATCACTGATACAAGTACACAATGATCCATACAGCCACTCGCACATTCACTGGCTCTCATGTATAGTAATTTATATATGCCAACTCTCACATGCACTGTGTTTTACATATGTACTTACTTGGACATGTAGCACTGAGATATCCATTCACTCACCAACACACCCATGCACACAGTCAACCGCCCATATAGCTGTTTCCACATGCACTCTTGAACTCATACACCTAGTGAATCAACTGCTCACACATCTATGCACAGAGTCACACACCTCCCAGCCACCCACACACACACTCAGTCTCCCATTCAAATACTTGGGCAACCAATCAATAACCCATATAGCCACTCATATAGCTACTGATCAACACATGCAGCAGCTTACACAACAACAGACATACTGATGCACACATTTAGACTGTTTAGTCAGTAACCCATGCATTTAGTAAGACACATTTAATCACTCACTCATACAGTCAGTCACGCACCTACTAAATCCTTCATCCAGACACTTATACATCCACTCATTCTTCAATATGTAAAACATATTTAAACTTTACAGAAACACACAGTCACTGGATGATGTCATCAGTGATGTCAAATGAGATGTCATCAGTGATGTCATTTGAGATGTCATCAGTGATGTCACAAGTGATGTCACTGACCATGTCATGAATGATGTAATATGTGACATCATCAGCAGTGGACTGCGGTTGCGCGAAATATAGTTAGTACAACTAACTATATAGGAGCAATTTCAATGGTTTTTTAAATGCTAATTCCTAACTATATAAGGCCTGAAACCTATGTTTTTTTAAGTGAATATATACACACATATATATATATGTAAACAACAAACTCACTCCTGAACCTCCTTGCGGCGAACAGAGTAAACGGACTCCAGGTCATCTGTATTCAAGTATTCTTTATTTTCTTGGTTTTCTTTTCATGTATCTTGCAACGCGTTTCGGGCAACGAATGCCCTTGACCACACAAGGATGCAAGAATTGCTGTGCAAATATATACAAATGATTTCATACACCAATCACCATCACATGAGCATAGAGACAGAAAACAGACATGTGTTTGTTTCCACGAGGTAAATAAATGCGAAAAAGACAGACTCTAGAAAAATGTTTGAGCTGCTCATATGTACATATAAAGTGCAAGGCATATAATAAATAAATAAATAATTAAATAGTTGATATTTATAAATATAACTAAAAACCAATTATTCTAAAATATATACGCTGTCATCCATATATTTAACGTAATATATAAATGCATGAATGTGTAGCACCGCATATGAGCAAAGTAGAATAAAACCCAAAGTACAGAGTAATACCCGCATAATGCTGAAAATGAAAACTTCTAACATTTCATATATGAGTCTTGTATTCTGCAAATCTCTGAATAAATACACATAGTTAAAATCATATGCATTTAATATAACGGTATAAATACCATAAAAAATACCTCAAAGGTTCCAAATGGGTCATTATGACTTAAAGTGCCTATTGTGCAAAGTGCAAAACATATAAAATCAGTAAATAAATAGATATATGATGTATAAATATCTATTATCCTAATATAGACACTCGTGAAATAAATATGGTGTTAAAATTGTGAGAGCTATTTAAAAGGCTGGCTGTGTAGGGTCAGGCAGCTGACAATCAATATGTTGTCATAATTCAAATTTATTTTTTAATTTTTTGATTTTTTAATTTTATTTTTAGTTTTAACACACCATAGATCTAAATATGCTCAAGCCTGAGCATAGAGATATTATGGGGAAATCAAGCCGAAATTATTTTGGGGCATTTGAAGGCAAATAACAATAAAGATTGTCAAAGACTTTATAGGTAATGATGCATTTCATCCGAAGTGTTAAGGCCATTTGGAAATTTACTATACATATTAAGAATGTACCGTGCTTCCTTCTGTCTCAACATACCCTCTCGGTTGCCACCTCTACGGAGGACTGGTATAGCATCTATAACATAGTATTTCAAACAATTGATATCTCTCTCATGTATTTCTTTAAAGTGGCACGCCACTGGGTATGATGAGTCATTATTAATGATGGCTCTCAGATGTTGTAATATTCTGACGTGCACTTGCAACTTAGTGCTACCAATGTAGTTCAGTCCACAAGTGCACGTCAGAACATAAATAGCAAAGTCAGTTCTACAGGTGTAGCTGCCTGTGATGGGAATGGTACTACCTGAAAATGGTGTTGTAAATGGGTCATATTAGATCCAAATTTACATTCCCGGCACGTGGTGCATTTACGAAAGCCCAGGCTTGGTTTCAACCAAGTATTTATCTGAGACATTTCTGGACTACTTCTAACTATTTTACTACCCATTGAAATACTTTTGCAAAAGGTAATAGTTGGAACTTCAGATACGCGAGATCTTAAAACGCTGTCTGTCAAAATTATTGGCCAATTACGTTTGATAATGGCTTTCAATTTCCTTTCTTGGGCGCTAAAAGTAGTAATTAGTCTCGGAGTACCATCCTCATCTATTTCTGTCTCTGTTAGGTCTTCTGTAGTGGGTAACAGGGCTGCTCTGTCTATTTTATCTGCCTTAGCACAAGCCTGTATTAAGATTCTTTCATTGTATCCTCTTTTTCGCAATCTCATCAAAGAGTCTTGTTTACAAGTTTCATATTCCTCTACGGTGCTACAAATTCGTTTCAATCTTATTAGTTAACAATACAGAATACTTTTGATTATGTGGCCTGGATGCGCACTGCTGGCGTGCAATGTTGCATTGCCCGCCGTTGGTTTGCGAAAGAGTGTCGTTTCTAATTGCAGATTTTTTACATAAATAGACACATCTAGGAATTCAATTGTGGTGTTGCTAACATGAGAGGTAAAAGTTAAGTTAAAGTCATTATCATTGATAGCATTTACAAAATCGAGTGCTTCTTTCTCAGTGCCCTTCCATATTATAAAGACATCATCAATATATCTCAAATATTTGACTATATGTTCTTTAAACCAATTCTGGTGTAGCACATTGAGGACCCGCTCCTCCCAATAGCCAACATGCAAACATGCCAGGCTAGGGGAGAAGCAGGCCCCCATTGCAACTCCCTGTTTTTGTTTATATATGTCTTTACCAAAAAGGAAATAATTATTTTCAAGACACCAAGTAATAAGTGATAAAAGCATTTTGTTATGTTCATAGAAGACGATAGATCTAGAGTCCAAATAATGTTCCACTGCTTTGAGTCCCTTTCCCCATTCAATGCTTGTATATAAGGACTCAATGTCTAGAGTTAACAAAAGCATTCCCTAACTCCAACCTGTGTCTTTAATTTTGGTTAAAAAAATGCCCAGTGTCCTTCACAAATTCCTTACCAAATCTTGTAAAAAATGATCAACATATTTGCCAACATTTTCGCTCATGCTGTTAATAGCAGATATTATAGGTCGTCCTGGTATTGGGCTGACATTTTTATGAACTTTTGGGATTAGGTAAATGCTATGGACGACTGGATGTTCTTTGTGTAGATATAAATATTCTTCATTAGAGATTAAACCTTCCCTTTTCCAATGTAACAATTCTTTCTTGAGTGTTTCCTTGGCTTTATTATAGTTTTTAGAGCAGCTCTTCACATAACATTGTTCATCTTAAAGTTGTCGCATACATTCTCGTACGTAATCTTTCTTAGGCCACAGACAAATATTGCCCCCTTTGTCCGATTTTTTAATGATCACTTTCACATTTTTTTGTAGTTTTTTGATCAAGTTGTCATATTGTCTTCTTTTAAAGTCTTTGTTCTTTTTCACACGTTTGACTCTTGAATTTAACTTTTTCAAATCTTCCACCACTCTCTCATGATATATGTCTATTGCATCTTTTGGCATGATGGGCAAAAATGTAGACTTGGTTTTGAATGGACTGCATCCAGCGCCTTGTTGTCTGCAATTTATATTTTTCAAATTTGTTTGCGTTGCCAATTGACTAGCATTACTATTTTCCAATCGCCCGTCACTTTCTTTGTTGAGATCAAGTAATGTTACTTTTTTTTTTGTTTAATTTTTTTATTAGTTCAGTTCAAAGCCAAGTACAGAATACGACAAAGCAAAAAGGGACGTTGATACACAAAGCTTATTATACAAATAAACAGAAAAGATAAAATACAATCATAAACAATCAATCAGATAATCATTCTACCGGGCCCAAATGATCAATCATTGCCTGCCAAATTGTAATCCCCCTTTGCATTTTCCTAAGGGATTTAATGCAATATAGATTATATTCTAAATAAAAAACATTATAGAATTTTGCCCGCCACATCTCATATACCGTTGCTTCCAGTTTCAACCACATTGAGGAGATGCATAGGCGAGCTACGGCCATAGCCATAAATATGAGATATCTATTTTTATAATATCCTAAAAAAAACTCAGTGTCATTAGATAATCCAAACATAATCAACTCTCGAGAGATTACCACATCACAGTTTAGAATATGCGACAGAAATTTCTCAATAGATGTAAAAAAAGGTTTTAACACTGAACAATCGGAAAAAATATGTACAATATCTGCCATATCAGATTGACACCTAAAGCATTTCCCATTATTGGCATTGCCCCATTTCAGCATTTTAGAAGGTGTATGATAAAGATTAAATAAGGTTTTGTAATGCTGTGATCGTAAATTGGCAGACAAAATAATTTTAGCGGCCGTATTAATAGAATCTTGCAAGGGTACTACAGGAATACCCAATCTAATACACCATTTAGACTCCTGTAACCCCATATCGTCCTGATATGTATTCAGCAAATAGTTATACAAAGTCCCTATCCGTGACGGCTTTTTTAGAATTTCTATAAAATCATTAGGACCTAGAGGTAGAATACTTTGGTGTTTAAAGATGAAATCACGTAGCTGTAAATACTTAAAAAAGTCATGTTGAGGGACAGTATATTTGTCTTTCAACTCGTGAAATGAGACCATTATACCATCTTTAAACATAGAACCAAAAGATATAATGCCTTTCTCCCCCCATATACGCATCGTACGATCCCAAAATATTGGCGGAAATAATTCTGTGGAGTTGCATGGAGTATAAAAGTTAATACGTCCCAGGCCAATGATTTTGCGGGTTGAGCGCCATCCTTTAAAAGCCGCTAGTACTAATTTGAACCTGGTTCTTTTATAATAGCTAGGTTCTAAAAAGCGAAGCAGCATTTGTCGTGGTTGAGGACCAAGTAGAGGAGAGAAAATATCTGGGCTCTCAAATACGGGTGGAGTTCCCCCAATCACTGAGTATTTGATATTTTGCAAAAGACAGGCCAAATAATATAATGCAAAGTTTGGAACGCCCCATCCACCGCGCAGAAGTGGGAGTGTCATAAATTTAGAAGCCCTGCGCGAAGATTTCCAACCCCATAGAAACCTATCAACTATGGATTGAAATTTCTTCAATTGTATAGCAGATACCTCCAGTGGTACCGACCGAAAATAGTACAGCACTTTAGGCAAAATAGACATTTTAAGGACATTGCCTCTCCCAACCAACGACAAATGTAGACATTCAAGTTTTTCAAGCTGGTTTTTAACAGAATGTAGCATGTCTGTCCAATTCACCGTAACCAACTCTTGAAGCGACAACCTGATTTTAATGCCAAGATATTTAGCCTCGGCAGTAACACGACAATCATTATGACAAATCCCTGTTGAACAAATGACCTGAGTTTTCAGTGTATTAAGTTTGTACACCGACACATTACCGAACTCTTGTGTTAGAATTTCAATCTCAAGTAATGCTGATTCGGGATCAGATGATATAACGGCAACGTCATCAACATAAGCTAACACACGAATACTGCCCCCAGGCAGCACCATAGATTGTATACGTTGAGATGTCGCCAGCATCTGTAGGAGTGGTTCGATATAGATAGCAAACAGTAATGGCGAGCATGGGCAGCCCTGCAGTGTACCCCGAGTAATATTGACACATGCAGATTCCTGACCTGACAGGCAAGTAATGTTACTAGCGTTGGAATATCTGATACAGCCAAATCTTCTGAGGATATCTCTTTGGCCGCAACTTTACTGGTTCCCTTTTCTTTTTCAAGACCTGATTTAATGGTGAAGAATTTTTTCAATTTTAATTTGCGAATAAAGCAAAAGATGTCAATACGGGTGCTGGCATAATTAAAATCACTCAAAGGACAATAATTTAGGCCGAGAGTTAACAGTTGTTTTTCGCCATTTGTTAAGACTAGATCTGACAAGTTCACTACGGTTTTATCTTCCTCAGTTATTTCTTCCGCCACTGAGTCCTTTTCTTCTTTTCTTTACCGCTTGCGTCTGGATTGCCTGGCAGCATTCCTGCTTTTGTGTTTTGTGTCTCCTCTTTTCTTATCCTTGGTCTGAGGGTCTGTCTGCGATCCAGTACTAAAAAATCAACCTCTTCCCCCAAGCTAAGAACATTTTTACTGCCTACTCTGTCTTGCCTAATACTTTCCACACTTGAATTACTTGTAAGGGATTCTGTGTCTGTACTGGTTGATCCTTCCTCCCCTGGTTGGCCTTCAGGGGACTTAGTGATACTTGACTGGGATCTGGCGTCCATTCTCAATTTCTTTGCATTCTCATATCGGCGCGCAAAGGTGTATATCTGTCCAATTTCATAGTCTGTTTGATCACGCGCAAATGTATGCACTTTTCGGATTTTTATTCGCTCTTCATGTTTATTTAAACTTTCCTCTATTTCTTTCCTAGCTTTATCAATCATATCCTTCTTATTGCTGTTATTTAATTCTTGATTAATGCATTCGATTTCCTTAAGTAGTTTTTGGCGGTCTATTTCAGCATATTTTATTAAAATGTGCACATATATATATATATATATATATATATATATATATACACACACACACACATATATATATAGATATATGTATACACATATATATATACACACATATTACCTACTGGCGGTCGCCAGTAGGTATATATAGTTAGGATTTTTTCTCTATGGGATTTTTGAAAATTCTATGTCTAATAACTTTGGCGTTTGTGGACGGAATTGGCTGACATTTTCAGGAAAATGGAACATTTTGTTTCTGAGCAGCCCCTGAAAATTTGGGGGGGGGGTTCGTCAAGGGGGGGCCGAGAAAAAAGGGGGGTCCCAAAACGCGTTTTTAACATTGAGTTTTCCATAGGGCGGTTGGCCTCACTTTTAGCCCGAACGGCTGAATGGATTTGCACGAAACTTGGCAAAATTGTAGGGACTGGTAGCCCGATGTGCCTTTGCTAGGTCTCAATATATGTGCTCCAGTGGATTTTGAGAAATTAACGTTCAAAAAAAGATATATATCTGTAACAGCGGACCAGGCAGCGCTCCGGTTCGCGGACTTTACGCGTTACGGAGCTTTGTGAAGCGAAGCTGATTGGTTCTCCGGCGTCTGTAAACATTCCAAACAGTCCGTAGCGGCCGCCATCTTGTCTCTCGGTAGGATCGAGAGACAAGAGGAGGCCAAAGCGAAGGGGCAAATGACCATAAGGGGGCATAGTAGATCCTCCCTGACCCTCTAGGTTTGATGTGGAGGTTTTAAAAGGGCCCCGCTGGGCAAAAAAAATAATAATAATAATAATCGAACGGCTGAATGGATTTGCACGAAACTTGGCAAAATTGTAGGGACTGGTAGCCCGATGTGCCTTTGCTAGGTCTCAATATATGTGCTCCAGTGGATTTTGAGAAATTAGCGTTCAAAAAAAGATATATATCTGTAACAGCGCTCCGCTTCGCGTACTTTTCGCGTAACGGAGCTTTGCGAAGCTGATTGGTTCTCCGGCGTCTGTAAACATTCCAAACAGTCCGTAGCGGCCGCCATCTTGTCTCTCGGTAGGATCGAGAGACAAGAGGAGGCCAAAGCGAAGGGGCAAATGACCATAAGGGGGCATAGTAGATCCTCCCTGACCCCCTAGGTTTGATGTGGAGGTTTTAAAAGGGCCCCGCGGGGCAAAAAAAAAATTAATAATAATAATCGAACGGCTGAATGGATTTGCACAAAACTTGGCAAAATTGTAGGGACTGGTAGCTCGATGTGCCTTTGCTAGGTCTCAATATATGTGCTTCAGTGGATTTTGAGAAATTAACGTTCAAAAAAAGATATATATCTGTAACAGCGCTCCGCTTCGCGGAGATAAAATTATCTCTGTATTACCTAGCTGTTGCTAACACCAGTTAGCGACCGCTAGTAGGAGATAGTGACATTCTTGGGCCCCAATTTGCATGTCAGTGATATTTATCACTAATGACATGCAAAGTGGGCATGCCAAGATGTTTGCGACTGGAAACAGTCGCTAACATCGCTATCTCCTATTACCAACTTTTGGAGATATTCGCGCTAAGCGCGAATATCTCCAAAAGCTACCACCTGCCCTGAGCAGTTCTTAGCCATGTTATCCAATGGGAGGTGGATAACATGGCTAAGAGCATTAGCTCGGTAATGCATGAATATCGCTGAGTTTTCAGCGATATTAATGCATTGCGGTCGTTTTTTATGGCATTTGTGATAAACCTTGATAATAGCAAGGTTTATCTGCGATAATTTCTGACGATGCTTAGCGGTAAAAAATTCGTTGCTAAGCATCGTTAGGGATAAATATCGCTTAACTTTGGTAATATGCCCCAACGTCTGTTAACGTTCGATTCGAAGGAAATCAGGAAGTGTTGAAAAACATTGTCTGCGCCATCTTGCCTTTTTTAAAATGCCACACTTTTGTCGTGCACGGCAGTCATTTTAGATGCCTTGACCAGACCCACTCTCTGCACGCTGTCGATCCTTAGCATGGCTCCCCACCCTCGCAAGTATCTCCCCCAGGCACTGGTCACCCGCGTTCTCTGTCTTATGCATGGGTAATAAACCTGCCCCCATCTGCGCTGCTCTTCCCTGAGAATCACACCCTGTGCCCGCCCGACACCTCCCTTTCGCCCTATTCACTACCGCACCCTCTGACACTCCTTTTCCTCTGTGTCCGATTGTCCAGGCCGGTCCTAGGCTATCAGCTAGCCCTGCAGATGTAGTTTATGGCCCCAGCTGTAAAGAATCACCCCTCTTCAAAGGAGTTATAGTAGATCAAGGCCCACACTCGATGAGATCCGTCACAGCACACGCGTTCCTACTATCTGAAAACCATCCTGTATTGTGATTGGGGAGGGGACCGAGCCTGAAGCGGAAGATTCCAGGGATGACTCTTTGTACATCAAAGTTTTTACAATTATGTGTCACATTAAAAATATATAGCACTCCAACAAAGTAGTAAGATTATAAAACTTTAATAACTTATAAATATATACAACAAAACAAAAACAGTAAAAACATATAAACATTTTTAGGGAAAAACAACGAAGTAGCGGTCGGCTGTGCGAATAGTCCCAACGCAGCACAACGTCCAGATTTCTGGACGGCACCCAGGTGATGTTGCCTGGGTGCCGCACTGATTTCGGCATCCGGCGTGGGGCGTCGCGGGGGGTGGGTCATCAGTAGCAAACTGTTGTGCGAATAGTTCCAAGGCAGCAGAACGATGGCACCAAGGTGATGTCCAGTAAGTTGCTGCACTGGTTTTGGTATCCTACAATGCTGCTCCGAATAATGGCGTGGGGCGCCCCGGGGGGGGGGGGGGGAGGCGGCGTGAACGGGCCTCTCCAGGTGGAGTCTCGTCTGTTGTAGTGGGGCGCCCCTTTACCGTTTCAGTTGCCATTCCGTCCGCTTTTGGTCCACTGTGTCAAAAGCCGCAATTCAGCTGAGTTGCGCCCACTCTTGCGGTGCAGCGATAGGCGGCTGCCACAGGACTCTCAAAATGGCGGCAGGCTCTTTTCTTTTTGGGCCTGGTCCACTGAAATGGCCCTGGGACACCTTGGAAATCGGACGCTTGTCTGCTAGGTCTTGGACCCCATTCTCGAAAGCGTCCCCTCCGCCTTGAGGATTCAACAAAAGTTTTGGGGGCCCCCGACTCCTGCAGGCTTCTGGTGGGGAGCGGCTGCCATGATTGCTCGCGGAATGACCACGACGGAGCCACGAGATGGTGGTGCTTTCATGGTGACGCCAGCTTCAGTGTGAAACATCCAGAAACAAGGTGGGGCTTTCATCGTTTGGGGAAAAAAAAAGTTTTTATCCAATGAAAAGTGTTATTTTTAGGTCATATGATCAAGCCTTCCATCATTAGGAAACCAAAAGTAAAATGAACCAATGAAAAGTTTTATAAACAAGTCACATGACCTGTTATGCGGCATAGGGTATAAAAAGCGTAGAAAATCCGTTGGCACGTGAGGCGGCGTCAGTAGCGGACCGATGTGCGAATAGGCCGAAGGCAACACAACGCGCCAAGATCCGGATGGCACCGAGGTGGTGTCCAGCAAGTTGCAGCACTGGTGTGGCCATCCTACAATGCTGAAAGTCGGCGTGGGGCGCCCCGTTGGCCTGTGAGTTCGCGTCAGTAGCGGACCGATGTGCGAATAGGCCGAAGGCAGCACAACGCGCCAAGATCCGGATGGCACCGAGGTGGTGTCTAGTAAGTTGCCGCACTGGTGTGGCCATCCTACAATGTTGAAAGTCGGCGTGGGGCGCCCCGTTGGCCTGTGAGATGGCGTCAGTAGCGGACCGATGTGCGAATGGGGCCAAAGGCAGCGCAACAATATTTTCGGAATAGAAGACACCACAAGGCGCTGAGATGCCAAGATCCGGATGGCACCGAGGTGGTGTCTAGCAAGTTGTGGCACTGATGTGGCCATCCTACAATGGTAAAAGTCGGCGTGGGGCGCCCTGTTGGCCTGTGAGATGGTGTCAGTAGCGGACCGATGTGCGAATGGGGCCAAAGGCAGCGCAACAATATTTTCTGACTAGAAGACACCACAAGGCGCTGAGATGCCAAGATCCGGATGGCACCGAGGTGATGTCTAGCAAGTTGCTGTACTGGTGTGGCCATCCTACAATGCTGAAACTCGGCGTGGGGCGCCCCATTAGCCTGTGAGATGGCGTCAGTAGCGGACCGATGTGCGAATGGGGCCAAAGGCAGCGCAACAATATTTTCTGAATAGAAGACACCACAAGGCGCTGAGATGCCAAGATCCGGATGGCACCGAGGTGGTGTCTAGTAAGGTGCACTGGTGTGGCCATCCTACAATGCTGAAAGTCGGCGTGGGGCGCCCCGTTGGCCTGTGAGATGGCGGCAGTAGCGGACCGATGTGCGAATGGGGCCAAAGGCAGCGCAACAATATTTTTGGAATAGAAGACACCACAAGGCGCTGAGATTCGGTTAGCACCGAGGTGGTGTCTAGCAAGCTATGCAGCTGAGTTGCGTGCGCACTTGCGGCGAATAGGTCGAAGGCAGCACAACAATGTTTTCTGAATAGAAGACACCACAAGGCGCTGAGATTCGGTTACCACCGAGGTGGTGTCTAGCAAGTTGCTGCACTGGTGTGGCCATCCTACAATACTGCTCCGAATAACGGCGTGGGGTGCCCGAAGGGGGGGGGGGAGGCGGCGTGAACGGGCCTTCCTAGGTGGAGGCTCGTCTGCTGTAGTGGGGCGCCCCTTTACCGTTTCAGTTGCCATTCAGCTGAGTTTTGGCCGCTCTTGATGCTACAGCGACAGGCGGCTGCAACAGGACTCTCAAAATGGCGGCCTGTTCTTTGGATTTGGGCCTGGTCCACTAAAATGACCCTGGGACACCTTAGAACTCGGACGCTCGATTTTTTTTTCCTTTCCTCTACATGCAAAAAAAGGTAAATGCCCGGTACGTTATACGCTTCATCTGCCACGATGTACTCTCCAGAGGAACCGAAAAAAAATATAGTTATGGTAACTATACCATGCATCGTCATATGGAGAGGTGGCACCAATTAATTATAGTGCTGCATAAAAGAGAGATTTGGAGGAGAACCCCCGACCTGCCAGTACATTCATCAAAGAAGTGGCACTGACAGCATCAGAGGCAAGGGAAACGGTCCCAAATATTTAGAAGAACTTTGGAAAGATTAAAATGACATGTTTAGATTGTGGCAAATTAATTTCATGTGGACAGATGAGTGTTACTCTATAAATACAGCATATGAACATCATCATAGTCGATGGTTGGTAGAGACATTTTGACTATATCCTGGACCTGCCCGTCCTCGCCCAAAATGGCGCCGGAATAAATGGGACTCGTAACTCCTTGTTGTGTACTGGTTGCAGAACCTTGAAATCACGAGATACGTATGCAGTTTTGAAGCACATGGCGGGCGGGGACGAGAATTGATTGAGTATTTCGACATCCCTATTGATATTAAGTTCTGATGTGTTATTGATTACTGTACTATTGAAAGTTCGAATTAACGTCACGCATGGTACTTGCCCGCAAATGTATATCTAGATAATTTTATTGTAACTGGCACTGTCGTATTTTAATTATAAAATGTACGTCCACCGATTCCGCAACTGTTAGACACCTTAGTTCTTGCAACCTAATGGCCCGCCCGTTACGTTCCTCTACAGTGTAAATGTCTACTCATCATATACGATTACAGTTTGCTCCGTGGCCGGCCCACGTGGTTATAGGCTCGTATTTGTATAATGAAATTTTCACAATAAAGGTTTTTAAAAGAAAACATGGTAGTAGTATATACATTGGTAAAGTTTTTAATAATAGTCACTGTTTTAGAATCATTAAAAGGCAAGTGAAATAAAGCAGACCAATTACATGAAGGGTAAAAGGTATAATACGCAGGAACGCAGTAAAGATAAATGGTCAAGGGCTGTTGTGTTTTCTACTCCTGCAACATAAAGTGATCGATAAGAATCTCATATTCAGGCGTATCGGCGACTAAGACAGCAGGTCGACCCTCTTTTGCTCAACGGCTCCGTCATGGGACGAAGAAACGCCCTTTTTCTCGAAAAAAGAATATATTTTACTTGCAGGACAGTTGTAAATTTTCCGGGAAAGTACATTAGCCTGGAACATTATAACATATATTTAAGAAAAAATTATGTTCGGAAGTAATAAAAAGCGTAATTTTTAGGTCATATGACCAAGCCTTTCATCATTAGAATAAGAAAAGTAAAATGAACCAATGAAAAGTTTTATTAACAAGTCACATGACCTGTTATGCTTACGTTACGCGCTGCGCGTCGCGCCCCGGATGACTTCCGGATGCGCTAACGCGGCGCGTCATATGACGCATTACGCGACAACGCAGGTCCAGAATATAGTCAAAATGTCTCCACCAACCAGCGGTCGGAACACAACCCCTTTCAGCAGGCTAAATAGTTCTGTTAAATGACAACAGAAGGGACAGGCAACAAGAACCATCAGTCAAAGAGGGGAGGGCTAGTTCTTCTCTACCGGGTTACATTGGGGCGCTACCGGAACTGATCGAATTGGTAGTCTACAGTGTTTCTGGATGTTTCAGACTGAAGCTGGCGTTAGCATGAGAGCACCACCATTTTGTAGCTCCGTCGTGGCCATTCCGCGAGCAATCATGGCAGCCGCTCTTTATCGTTATTTTGGGCGGGGTGGGTGGCGGAGCCGAGCTGTATTGCAGCCATCATGGTGTGGAGTTCAGTTCATCTCACTAGTTTCGTATTTGTCATGAGGGGTTGTTCTTAATGTTTCTATTTTAGCGAGGTCAAAAAGAGATCCCATTAGTGGCCTACTGATTTTGCTCGATTCCTTTTGTTTTTTTACACGATTTTTCGTTATCTGCAAAGACTAAACAGAGTATTGCGACTCTGTGTTTCTTTGTAAATAGAGAATGAACCAAAGAGAACCAATTCTAAAACAGTAAATGCTTGGATAACAATCAATCAAATGGAGAGAGAAGCAGGCACGACGTATTACAACGGGGGCAAAGGCCTGCGTTAACTACCTTTCACTATCTGCAAAGAGAGAGTACTCCTAATAGAAATGAGGGGGGGGGGGCAGCATTCAAAGCAGATCAGTGTGCATAAACACGAAAATGTTTTTACTTACCACGTACTTGACATTCGACAGCTTATGATATTTGCTATTAAAAAACCATTGAAATTCACTGAAAAAACCATAGGTTATAGACCATATATAGTTAGGAATTAGCATTTACAAAACCGTGAAAATTCACTGAAAAAACCATAGGTTATAGACCATATATAGTTAGGAATTAGCATTTACAAAACCTTGAAAATTCACTGAAAAAACCATAGGTTATAGACCATATATCGTTAGGAATTAGCATTTAAAAAACCTTATTTTACTCACACAAAACCATTGAAATTCCATATATAGTTAGTTGCACTAACTATATATCGCGCACCCGCAATCCACTGCTGATGATGTCACATATTACATCATTCATGACATGGTCAGTGACATCACTGATGACATCACTGATGACATCTCAAATGACATCACTGATGACATCACTGATGACATCTCATTTGACATCAATGACCACATCACTGATGATATAATTCATGTGACAATACAATGCATCTCCTCACATTTTAATATAACCTCTGTTTCACCCAGTGTTAAATACAGAGTATAATTTTTGAAACCATTGACACACCAATACTAGTTACTACATACGCACTCACTGATTCCTACGTCTACACACACCTTCACTCATTCACCCATACAATCATTCATACATACAATCACTCATCTTTACAACACTATCATATGCACTCATACACCTATACAGACACTCACAGTCTGCCACTCATCCATGGAGTTACTCACACACCTAGTCAGTCCTGTAAAGAATCAATGACACTTCCATTTTCTTGTCTATACAGTTAAACATAGAGCACCTTACATTTTCAAACATATACTAACACATACTTACCTTCTTATACAATCATTGATACAAGTACACATTGATCTGCACAGAGTCATACACCTCCCAGCCAGCCACACACACACTCAGTCTCCCATACAAATACTTGGGCAATCAATCAATAACCCATATAGTTACTCATATAGCTACTGATCAACACATGCAGCAGTTTATAGAACAACAGACATAATGATGCACAAATTAAGACAGTTTAGTCACTAACCCATGCACTCAGTGAGACACATTTAATCACTCAGTCATACAGTCAGTCATGCACCTACTAAATCCTTCGTCCAGACACTTACACATCCACTCATTCTTCAATATGTAAGACATATTTAAACTTTACAGAAACAAAAAATCACTGGATGTTGTTATCAGTCATGTCATCAGTGATGTCATTTGAGATGTCATCAGTGATGTCATCAGTGATGTCACTGACCATGTCATGAATGATGTAATATGTGACATCATCAGCAGTGGATTGCGGGTGCGCGATATATAGTTAGTGCAACTAACTATATATGGAATTTCAATGGTTTTGTGTGGGTAAAATAAGGTTTTTTAAATGCTAATTCCTAACGATATATGGTCTATAACCTATGGTTTTTTCAGTGAATTTTCAAGGTTTTGTAAATGCTAATTCCTAACTATATATGGTCTATAACCTATGGTTTTTTCAGTGAATATATATATATATATACATACACACATATATATATATATATATATATATACACACACACGTATATATATATATATATATATATATATATATACATATTCACTGAAAAAACCATAGGTTATAGACCATATATAGTTAGGAATTAGCATTTACAAAACCTTGAAAATTCACTGAAAAAACCATAGGTTATAGACCATATATAGTTAGGAATTAGCATTTACAAAACCTTGAAAATTCACTGAAAAAACCATAGGTTAGAGACCATATATAGTTAGCTGGACATTTTATTGACATAAAACCAATGAAATTCCATATATAGTTAGTTGCACTAACTATATATCGCGCACCCGCAATCCACTGCTGATGATGTCACATATTACATCATTCATGACATGGTCAGTGACATCACTGATGACATCACTGATGACATCTCAAATGACATCACTGATGACATGACTGATAACAACATCCAGTGATTTTTTGTTTCTGTAAAGTTTAAATATGTCTTACATATTGAAGAATGAGTGGATGTGTAAGTGTCTGGACGAAGGATTTAGTAGGTGCATGACTGACTGTATGACTGAGTGATTAAATGTGTCTCACTGAGTGCATGGGTTAGTGACTAAACTGTCTTAATTTGTGCATCATTATGTCTGTTGTTCTGTAAACTGCTGCATGTGTTGATCAGTAGCTATATGAGTAACTATATGGGTTATTGATTGATTGCCCAAGTATTTGTATGAGAGACTGAGTGTGTGTGTGGCTGGCTGGGAGGTGTGTGACTCTGTGCAGATCAATGTGTACTTGTATCAATGATTGTATAAGAAGGTAAGTATGTGTTAGTATATGTTTGAAAATGTAAGGTGCTCTATGTTTAACTGTATAGACAAGAAAATGGAAGTGTCATTGATTCTTTACAGGACTGACTAGGTGTGTGAGTAACTCCATGGATGAGTGGCAGACTGTGAGTGTCTGTATAGGTGTATGAGTGCATATGATAGTGTTGTAAAGATGAGTGATTGTATGTATGAATGATTGTATGGGTGAATGAGTGAAGGTGTGTGTAGACGTAGGAATCAGTGAGTGCGTATGTAGTAACTAGTATTGGTGTGTCAATGGTTTCAAAAATTATACTCTGTATTTAACACTGGGTGAAACAGAGGTTATATTAAAATGTGAGGAGATGCATTGTATTGTCACATGAATGATATCATCAGTGATGTGGTCATTGATGTCAAATGAGATGTCATCAGTGATGTCATCAGTGATGTCATTTGAGATGTCATCAGTGATGTCATCAGTGATGTCACTGACCATGTCATGAATGATGTAATATGTGACATCATCAGCAGTGGATTGCGGGTGCGCGATATATAGTTAGTGCAACTAACTATATATGGAATTTCATTGGTTTTATGTCAATAAAATGTCCAGCTAACTATATATGGTCTCTAACCTATGGTTTTTTCAGTGAATTTTCAAGGTTTTGTAAATGCTAATTCCTAACTATATATGGTCTATAACCTATGTTTTTTTCAGTAAATTTTCAAGGTTTTGTAAATGCTAATTCCTAACTATATATGGTCTATAACCTATGGTTTTTTCAGTGAATTTCAATGGTTTTTTAATAGCAAATATCATAAGCTGTCGAATGTCAAGTACGTGGTAAGTAAAAACATTTTCGTGTTTATGCACACTGATCTGCTTTGAATGCTGCCCCCCACCCCTCATTTCTATTAGGAGTACTCTCTCTTTGCAGATAGTGAAGGGTAGTTAACGCAGGCCTTTGCCCCCGTTGTAATCCGTCGTGCCTGCTTCTCTCTCCATTTGATTGATTGTTCTCTTTGCTTCATTCTCTATTTACAAACAAGCACAGAGTCGCAATACTCTGTTTAGTCTTTGCAGATAGCGAAAAATCGTGTAAAAAAACAAAAGGAATCGAGCAAAATCAGTAGGCCACTAATGGGATCTCTTTTTGACCTCGCTAAAATAGAAACATTAGGAACAACCTGTTGAAAATAGCAATGTGTATGTACATAAGCGGCGTTCATTTGTGTTCACAGTACCCCTTGTTGATTGTTTGAATCGAGCATTGAATTGTTCGAAGTTGGTTCTCTTAAGGATCTTCTCTGCCTGCAAACGAGGAAGAATAGGAATATTCTCTCTCCCTTTGCAGATAGTGAAGGGTAGGTAACGCAAGCCTTTAACACGTCGTACCTATTTCATTCCTCATTGATTGATTGATTGTCCGAACATTAACTGTTTGGGAATTAGTTCTTTTTGGAGGTATTCCCTGTTTGCAAATAAACGTAGGAAAATCTTTGCAAGTAGTGAAAGTGTAGGTAATGCGGACCTTTCTCCCCCGTTGTAATCTGTCATGCCTATCTACTCCCCACTGATTGATGCACCTGTTTCACCCGGACCATTTACTAGAGATAGGTCATCTGGCCCAACAAGAGAGCACCCCTAGTGAAAAGGACATATGCAATAATAACGAAGTGATCACTGTATCCTGTTAACAGAAACTTTAGCATGAAACAACCTGGAAAGAAAAGAATAGGAAAACGAAAATCAGTAGGCCACTGATGAACTTTTTATTAAATAACAAACAAAGAAACGATAACAATACGTAATGATAAAACCTATTATTGTCCTAGAAACAAGAAACGTTAGAAGTAAGCCCATAATAAGAAACCTGAAAACATCGCCCCTCACTGCCCCAAAACGTGTCTGTCCCACCGCCTGCCACGGCCAAATAAAGGCAAACTGGGAAAGATAGAAGTCAGCAGACATCCGCCCCATTCTAGAAACTTCCAAAGGGCAACAGGTTTTCGGCTATGCCCAGCCGGAAGCAACACATATAAGGCGGGTCCTGCTGCCACGCCTCGGCCAGGAGATCATCACGTAGGGTGTAGCCGGAGGAGAGGCCAAGGCCAGCGGGACCCGGCCAGGGGGATTGACAACGCTGGAGAGTTGCAGGGGGGGGAATGTCCGTGTCCTCGACCCTCCCCTCTCTCTCCCAGTCCGGCCGCGGTGGCCCTTGACAGTTGCAGGTAGTCCCGCCACATTCTCTACCGGTCCGGCCACCAACGGCCGGGGCCGATGGGATCCGGCTGCAGCCGATAAACCAAGGAACCCGTTCATGGGGCCAGAGCAAGGGGCGTCCGGCCGACATCCACCGGAAGCCCGGCCCGAAGACGGACGGGAAATTTCTTCTTTCTTCAATAATGGCTTTGACAACACTGGGGGGGATGTCTTGCACATGCCTCCGACCCCCCCCCCCTCGTCCACATCGCCTGGTCCGGCCATAACAAATCTCAAGCGAGACGCCGTGGGGTGCACTGGGAGGGAGAGACGGTGCGAACAGGCCTCTCCCGCCTCCCCAGGTGGAGGCTTCCCACCTGCACCCTCAGCGCTCCAGGCGCCCCGAAAAGGGTTCTTCCACTGTGGCGATGCTGCAACGTCTCGCCCGGCAGGGTGGAGCCCGTCCGCTCATTTGACCCCGTGATCGCCAGTAGCTACCGAACTCTCAAAATGGCGATCGACCTGGCAAGAGCGGGCCCAGCATAAAGAAATGGCCCGGTCACTGGTTGACTCCACCACCGTAGTCCTCCACGACCTTGAAGATTCTAGAGGAGCCGCGGGAGTCTCCGACCCCCGCAGACACCCCCGATGGGGAATGACTGCCATGATCGCCCGTGGAGTGACGAAACTGTATCCGCGGGACGTCGGCGCTCCCATGCTGGCGCCAGCCTCACTTTGAATTACTAGAATCCTGCAAACCTCAGTTCCGGTGAAAGCACACTGTGACCCGGTAGGAAAAATTGTTGCACCCCCTCCCCTTTTTGACTGATAGTTCAAACCACCGATCCTTTCCTTTGCCCTTTTACCAGAACTTTGGACTGCCTCCCCCTCTTTTACATTTTCTAGAGAAAACAAAACATTAACCACTACATTAGCATAGCAGTTGACACCAGAACTGTTTTCAAATTGAAAACCAACAACATCTTCAACAGAATCCTTTTTGTTTCTGCTGTGACCCTGCTACAGCACAGGCATTGTCCCCAGCAGTAATTCTGCAATGCCGGTAAGAATAGCTGTGGTGCCTACTGGACTCACTCACCCCCGCGGCGCCCCACGCCGTTATTTGCTGGGCGGCAACTTACTAGACATCACCTTCGTGCCATCTAGATTTCAGCGTGTTCTGCTGCCTTCGAACTATTCGCACAACAGACTGCTACTGACGACCCACCCCCAGGCAACATCTTCTGAATTTTCATAATTTGAAAGAACTAGTAACATGTCCTCATCAGGAATTTCCTCATGAAAAGTCTGCAATGTTGATTCTTGTAACTCTATGGTCTCCAAACATTCGATAAATTCGCCATCAAGAGATTGATCAAAAAAATCATTCAAATCATCTCCTCCTTGTGAGAATATTTCGTTATTGGTGCTGTCAATTTCAATAAATGTATTGCATAATTCAAAAGAAATTGCCACGGTCTCTTCGTTGTTTAAATGTTTTTACTGTTTTTGTTTTGTTGTATATATTTATAAGTTATTAAAGTTTTATAATCCTACTACTTTGTTGGAGTGCTATATATTTTTAATGTGACACATAAATGTAAAAACTTTGATGTACAAAGAGTCATCCCTGGAATCTTCCGCTTCAGGCTCGGTCCCCTCCCCAATCACAATACAGGATGGTTTTCAGATAGTAGGAACACGTGTGGTGTGACGGATCTCATCGGGTGTGGGCCTTGATCTACTATAACTCCTTTGAAGAGGGGTGATTCTTTACAGCTGGGGCCATAAACTACATCTGCAGGGCTAGCTGATAGCCTGGACAATCGGACACAGAGGAAGAGGAGTGTCAGAGGGTGCGGTAGTGAATAGGGCGAAAGGGAGGTGTCGGGCGGGCACAGGGTGTGATTCTCAGGGAAGAGCAGCGCAGATGGGGAGAGGTTTATTGCCCATGCATAACACAGAGAGCGGGGGTGAGCAGTGCCTGGGGAAGATGCTTGCGAGGGGGAGCCATGCTACGAATCGACAGCGTGCAGAGAGTGGGTCTGGTCAAGGCATCTAAAATGGCTGCCGTGCACGACAAAAGTGTGGCATTTCAAAAAAGGCAAGATGGCGCAAACAATGTTTTTCAACACTTCCTCATTTCCTTCGAATCGAACGTTAACAGACGTTGGTGCATATTACCAAAGTTAAGCGATATATATCGCTAACGATGCTTACCAACAAATTTTTTACCGCTAAGCATCGTCAGAAATTATCGAAGATAAACCTTGCTATTATCAAGGTTTATCGCAAATGCGATAAAAAACGACCGCAATGCATTAATATCGCTGAAAACTCAGCGATATTCATGCATTACCGAGCTAATGCTCTTAGCCATGTTATCCACCTCCCATTGGATAACATGGCTAAGAACTGCTCAGGGCAGGTGTTAGTTTTTGGAGATATTCGCGCTTAGCGCGAATATCTCCAAAAGTTGGTAATAGGAGATATATATCTTGCATGTTGTAATGCAAATTATTGTGGTATATGGAACTCATACCATAATCTCTCAGGAAAGCAGAAACTGATCCTTTTGGGACCGCCTGAGAAGGCCTAGGGGGTGAGGGGTACTCTACTTTGCCCCCTTTTCACGTTCCGAACTATTTTATTTTACTCTCTTCTGTAATTACACAAAATGGCAGCGATAAGATGCATCAGAGACAGACAGTGAGAGAAAGGAGGCCGGAGATGAAGAAGAGATGTCAAATACACATTGGAGATAATATAGTGGGAGAAGGGAAGTAAATATGAGTAAACTTACCATGTAACATAAAAATGTTGCACTCTATACTATAAGTCTCATTTTATACTACAATCACTTCGCTACAACCTCATAAATTAAAAATAAAAATGAATAATGTCTCAAACAATTTTTGATTTCTGAATATAAATTTATTCTTCTGAATTTTCTAAATTTGAAAGAACTAGTAACATGTCCTCATCAGGAATTTCCTCTTCAATCATCTCATCTGGAATCTCCTCATTAAAAGTCTGCAATGATGATTCTTGTAACTCTATGGTCTCCAAACATTCGATAAATTCGCCATCAACAGATTGATCAAAAAAATCATTCAAGTCATCTCCTCCTTGTGACAATATTTCATTATTGGTGCTGTCAATTTCAATCAATGTAGTGGAATCATTCAAGTCATCTCCTCCTTGTGACAATATTTCATTATTGCTGCTGTCAATTTCAATCAATGTAGTGGACAATTCAAAAGAAATTGCCACGGTCTCTTCATTGTGAGCCATTTTATTTTGAAATTGCTTGCTGTAAATTGCAGAAAAAAAGAATCACTTTCATTTATCGTTTTTAGTAATACATAATATAAAACTAACTTTATCAAGTATTTAGTATAACAGAACGACTGCAAATAAATAACAGAAAACATTTTTCAAATTATCTTCAAGTGTACAACATAGTTCCCCTTACAAATTAAAAACTCACCTTTTTAAAAGTAGGAGAAGTGTTAGTACTGTGTAAATCAAACACCAGAAATTCACCACCAAAAATTCCTCACAAATGTACCTCAGACAGTAGTATCACAAAATGGCTGTGGTTTCCTCTCATTTGAGATATATACATAACCAATTAACTTTCATCACACACAAATACAAAACCAAAGTAACATTTTAATTGGTTCTAAATTTCAACACTTTCAAATGTGTTTTCCCCATGCAATTTTCCATAGGACATTTACATACGTCTACAGCCTGAATGGCTGAACGGAATTACACCAAACTTGGCAAAATGGTACATCAAACATAAGAGGTCAGGAAGGATCTACTATGCCCCCTTATGGTCATTTGCCCCTTCGCTTTGGCCTCCTCTTGTCTCTCGATCCTACCGAGAGACAAGATGGCGGCCGCTACGGACTGTTTGGAATGTTTACAGACGCCGGAGAACCAATCAGCTTCGCAAAGCTCCGTAACGCGAAAAGGACGCGAAGCGGAGCGCTGTTACAGATATATATCTTTTTTTGAACGTTAATTTCTCAAAATCCACTGGAGCACATATATTGAGACCTAGCAAAGGCACATCGGGCTACCAGTCCCTAATATTTTGCCAAGTTTCGTGCAAATCCATTCAGCCGTTCGATTATTATTATGATTTTTTTTTTTTGCCCCGCGGGGCCCTTTTAAAACCTCCACATCAAACCTAGGGGGTCAGCGAGGATCTACTATGCCCCCTTATGGTCATTTGCCCCTTCGCTTTGGCCTCCTCTTGTCTCTCGATCCTACCGAGAGACAAGATGGCAGCCGCTACGGACTGTTTGGAATGTTCACAGACGCCGGAGAACCAATCAGCTTCGCTTCACAAAGCTCCGTACCGCGAAAAGTCCGCGAACCGGAGCGCTGCCCGGTCCGCTGTTACAGATATATATCTTTTTTTGAACGTTAATTTCTCAAAATCCACTGAAGCACATATATTGAGACCTAGCAAAGGCACATCGGGCTACCAGTCCCTACAATTTTGCCAAGTTTCGTGCAAATCCATTCAGCCGTTCGGGCTAAAAGTGAGGCCAACCGCCCTATGGGAAACTCAATGTTAAAAACACGTTTTGGGACCCCCCTTTTTTCTCGGCCCCCCCTTGACGAAACCCCCCCAAATTTTCAGGGGCTGCTCAGAAACAAAATGTTCCATTTTCCTGAAAATTTCAGCCAATTCCGTCCACAAACGCCAAAGTTATTAGACATAGAATTTTCAAAAATCCCATAGAGAAAAAATCCTAACTATATATACCTACTGGCGACCGCCAGTAGGTAATATATATACATATATGTATACATACACATATATATATACATATACACATACACATATATATATATATACACATATATATATATATACATACACATATATATATATATACACACATATATATATATACACACACACACATATATATATGTGAGAGGCTGGAAGCGCAGGGGCAGGAATCAACAAAACACCTGAAACAGTTTACTATCCCAAGCCGACCGCCCTCCAACTCAGCCTCTCACCTTGAGAATAGAAAACACTCCGGCTGTGTGGTGAGCGCTCCTCCATGCTGAGAACCAATTGCATGCTGGAACATGCAGTCCTTAACCATGAACTGGGAGGAGCTCTCTGACACGAGATGCGGTGCAGGTGAGCCCCTCACTACTTTAGAGGAGGGGCATAACGAACAAAACAAGTAAAGACAATCTTGGGAGTACAACAACGGAGGCATCTGATGAGGCTACCGCCGAAACGCGTCATGCCGTACACCATAGAAGAATTCCTTGAAGCCCAGCCGCGTCCCCTCATCTTTTTCTAACTGGGAAAAGAAGCCTTGGACATATATATATATATATATATATATACACACACATATATATATATATATATATATATATACACACACATATATTACCTACTGGCGGTCGCCAGTAGGTAGTTATAGTTAGGATTGTTTTCCATAGGAAATCCGCAACATTCTATTGGGAATAACTTTGGCGCCGGTGGACGAATCTTCACGAATTTCTCAAAGAAGATGGCCCGCTCCGCTCTGCTCCTTCCCTTAGAGTTTGGGGGGTATTCGTCAAGCGGGGGCCGAGATAAAAGGGGGGTCCCAAAACATGTTTTCCCCATGTTAATTTCCAAAGGGCGGTTGGACTCACTTTTAGCCCGAACGGCTGAATGGATTTCCACCAAACTTGGCAAAATTGTAGGGACTGGTAGCCCGATGTGCCTTTGCTATGTCTCAAGATATGTACTCCAGTGGATTTTGAGTAATTTAGGTCCCCAAAAATATATATATCTATAAGCGTGCCCCGGTACGCGCACCGGGGCGTGTACCAGCGCGCTACGCGAGTTCGCGAGCGGAAAGCTGATTGGCTCTCGGGTGTCTGTCAACATTCCAAACAGTCCAGAGCGGTCGCCATCTTGTGTCTCGGTAGGATCGAGACACAAGAAGTGGCAAAAACAAAGGGGGAAATGACCAAAAGGGGGCAGGGTAGACCCCCCTTGACCCCCTAGGTTTGATGTGGGGGGCCATAAAAGGGCCCCGCGGGGCAAACATTTTTTTTCTTTTTTTTTATTTTCACGGGGGGGCGCCCGGTACGCGCACCGGGAAGCGTACCGGGGAGCGTACCATGGTGAAAACCCAGTGAAATAGTAAAATAATAATTTAAAGTGCTTAAAGGTAGGGTAGCTCTGAATAGAGTTGTTGTGTTGTTTGGGTGTTTTAAGTACCAACATGTAGGTACCAATGCAGAGTCTTAAATTGAATGTACACCGTTTCCTCTGTAGATATCTTGCATGTTGTTATAGAAGTTATTGTGGTATATGGAATCCATATCATAGTCTGTCAGGAAAGCAGAAATAGATACTTTAAGCACTCCCTGAGAAGGCCTAGGGGATCATGTGTAGTCTATCCTGCTCCCTTATGATGATGAAAATGAGTGAACTTACTATATAAGACAAAAAAGTTGCACAGAATACTATAAGTCTCACTTTATATTATAATCATTTTGGTAGTACTTCATGAATTACATATAAAAATGAATAATGTCGATGGGGGCGTGGCTAGCAGCCGATCATGGCGGCAGCATAAGGGACGAGCTCCGCAGCTGAAGCGGCCTCTTCGTCTATCCGACCACTAATCCGCCACGAATATCGAGCCCTGCAGGAGGGATCGGAACCCAGGACCGGGCGGAGCAAGTAGCGTGAAGCGGCGCTCAAATCCGACGCCTGGAGACCGTGTCTCGTCGCAGCTGCGGCCTGGCCTGTATCGCCTGTTTGAGCCGGGACCTTCCCTGGGCGAGTGGCCCGACAGGAAGTGCAGCTGATCCGGGGGGCCGGGACCGGAAGTGCCCGCGGGCCGAGCAAGTCGACCGCTGCCCTGAAAGTGACGCGGCCGGCCTGAGAGCAGCTTGCGGTCCGGAGTGAGGGGACTGGCCGGTTCCACTGTGGCCGTTGCCTCCGGTATGTGGGCCGACCGGCGGCCTCAACTGAGGGGGAGCCTGGGACGGTGAGGGACGGCCGCCATCTTTTGGGCCAGAGACGTCGCCGCACGCTTCACCCTGCAAACACCCTACAGGTGCCTGAGTCGAGAACCTGTGCCCGGCGGAGATCCCCACCTGGTTCAGGGCCCCGCTACGTTCTCCTGGGTGCACGGGGGGAGACGGCCAGTTACTGTCGGCGAACGCTTGGGAGACGCCCTGGCCGGGATCCCGCGTGGACGAATCCGCCATCGTTCTGTGGCCGACGTGGGAGCACCACTCCGGACAAGCTGGAGTTGAAAGGCCCGAAAACCAAGAAACCCACAGGCATGGCAGGGAAAGGCTCTAAGGGCAGTGCCACACAGACCCGCATGGAGCGGTACACCTCCGAAAAGTCGTCCCCCTCCCCAGTGACGGGGAGAGAAGCGGGGGGCAAACCAACAGACGTCCCGGGAGATAAGAGGGCGACGTTGGAGGACGTGATGCAGGCACTGGCCATGCTACAGACGACGGTGGGGTCAATCTCAACGGATGTCACTTTGCTCAGAGCCGACCTCCACAAAATGTCGGAGAAGGTCAAGGACATGGAGGTAGTCACAAAATCCCTAGTGGAAGATGTCTCCGAACTACAACAGGCAATGGGGAAGCTGGCGCAGGACAAGAAACTGCTTCGTGGGAAGCTTGACGAACAGGAAGGGCGTTCCAGACGGAACAACATCCGTATTATTGGCGTGCCGGAATCGGAGGGCATAAGAGCAATGGACCTGTACGTGGAGAGCTTGATCACGGGAGAACTTCAACCGAAAGGACTGTCAACCTTTTTCTCCGTGGAACGGGCCCACCGAGTGCCGGGGGGTCAGCCGAAGCCTGGGGCGCCCCCAAGGCCCATTGTAGCCCGCCTGTTCAATTTCCGACCCGGACGCCGTCCTACAGGCGGCGAGAACTTCCCCTCCTATCAAACTACAAAACTCTACCGTTGCCTTTTTCCCTGACTATACGGCAGATGACGCACGCAGGCGGCGCACCTTCTTCGAGGTGAAAAAGGAATTGAGGTCACGAGAACTGCCGTACTCCATGCTCTTCCCTGCGAGGCTTCGGATAGTAGCAGAAAACAAAACCTGGTTCTTCGACACTCCGGAGGCGGTGCAGGAATGGCTGGAGGGATGGAGACCGGGACGCCACCCTCGACGAACTAATCGACCGCTGAAGGGCCGCACTGGAGGAAACCATCCGGACTCCCAGCGGACGGGAGGGGACGCAGAGACTGGCGCGTCCCTGGGAGCAGAGGGCGGACTAGAAGAAACTGAGGACCAATAATCTCCTGGCTTCTATATTTTGTTAGACTTACGATGCTGACTACGCTCTTCCCGCCAGTGGACACTGGGTGATGGACCTCCGAGGGTATGATTGAGAGGCCGCTGGCAGCGGAGAGTCCCTCACCCCAACGCGCCAGTACACTGTTCTGGGGTTGGGTTATGCACTCTGCTCAGTTGGGGGGGTGGGCAGTTTGGAGTCCGTGTAGCAGGGGGGCAGGGAGGGGGGTGGATGGAGGGGTACAAATGGTTAAAGTTGGGGACCACTTGGTCCTGTATGTTTTAGTTATGTATGCACACATGTTCATTGGTAGGACTCACCATCTGGGAGGAATCGAGCGGTACTGGGGCAGTCACATGGCGGGAGGTTGGGCGGGGACACTTCTGCCTCACGCTCGTCTCCACTTAACACTTCACTCACGGGGCGTAGGCCCTGCGGTTAACAGTGCTCCCTCCGTTCCGTTGGTATGGGAGGTTATCCAACAGGCTCCCCTGGGCCCACTCACCGACTCTTTCCATGGCCAGGACTGATACTCACACCACACCGACCCCGCTGCAAATCATGTCCTGGAATGTCAGGGGACTGGGCGACAAGATCAAGAGGGGCCTGGTACTGCAGTGCATAAAGAGACGGGGACCCACCATGATTCTCCTACAGGAGACACACTTGCTGGGGACGGCCACACGGGCGCTGAATAGGAGAGGGTATCGCATGATAGCGCACGCTGATTTTACCTCAGGGTCTCGGGGCACAGGTATACTGCTAAGGAACTCCTCCCACTACATAGTGAAATCCACAAAAATAGATGATCGGGGCCGCTTTGCGGCAGTACATGGCCAATGGGAAGGGAGACCGCTCAATGTGGTCTCAGTTTATATTCCGCCGGCGTTACATTCACTGGCCCTGCCGGACCTCGGCAAATTCCTGTTGGAACTTCCTGAAGAGGACTTGCTTATGGGCGGAGACTTTAACATGACACTCTCAGACACTCTTGATCGTTTCCCCACACGTCCGCAGGCGGCTAGCCCCACAAGGCTGCAGAACTTTCTTGAAGCACAGGGTCTGATGGATGTATGGCGTGCACTACACCCAGGTCAGCAACAATACTCCTACTATTCAGCGACCCACAATAGTCTGTCAAGGATAGACTACTTTTTTACATTGCGTACCGGTCTCCTCAGCATTAGCGAGGCGACGATTCAGCCGAGAGGCATCTCGGATCACTCACCAGTCACCTTGACCGTCACTTGTGCGAGCGCCAAACGCGAGAGAGTATTTCCGATCTATCCGGGTTATCTCAAAGCTCCACTGGTTCTTAAGGACCTGAAGACAGCAACCCGGCTCTACTTTGAGGAGAACCAATCCTCGGTGGACTCCCCCTCAATATTGTGGGAAGCCTACAAAACGGTGTTCAGGGGTCAGGCTATCTCAGCGATAACGAACCACAAGCAAGCACACAGGAAGGAGGCATCAGAATTGGAATTGGGCCTCGAGAGGGCCAATGCCGCCCATATGGCAGACCCGTCGGACGACACACTTCATGACCTGCAGCTGCACCAGCGCCGCCTCAGCGATCACATGAGGCATGTGACGATGGCGGACATTGCCACAACAAAGCACAGGGTTTATGACTTAGGGGATAAAGCAAGTAAACTCCTGGCATGGTTGGACAGGTCACAAGGAGGGGGTAGGAACATACTACAAATAACAGACTCTTGTGGCAGCGTCCACACCCGACCGGAAGATATAGTAGATGCCCTGGCTGACCACTTCCACGAAGTGTACACTCCACCAATAGCGGTGACAGAAGACGAGGCCCGAGACATCCTCGACCGTGTGCCTCTTCCGTCCTTGACGGCTGAGGCGGCCAAGGATATCGATGCCCCCTTAACGACTGATGAAATTAAATTGGCCATTGACTCCCTCCACTCGGGTAAGGCTCTGGGTCCCAATGGGGTACCTATCGAGTGGTTTAAGATCATGTCTGACTCCCTGAGTACGCCCCTTCTGCACATGTATGAGGAGAGTAGGACGAAGGGACTCCTGCCTACAAACCAACGGATGGCGACTATCGTCGCTATCCCGAAACCGGGTAAGCCGCCCAACGACTGTAAATTATACAGGCCTATCTCCCTCTTGAACCCGGAAGCCAAAATCATAGCGAAAGTACTGGCAAATAGACTTATGCCATGCTTAAGTCAACTGATACACCCAGATCAGTCCGGCTTCATGCCACATAGGAGCACGGCCCTCAATCTTCGCAGGGTACACGGAGTTGTGGCGCGACTCTCACTGTTGCAGGAACCGGCAGCGATATTGTCGTTGGACGCCAAAATGGCATTCGACTTAGTGGAGTGGAGCTACCTCTTCGCGGTGCTGACGCGGATGGGCTTTGGCCCCGTCTTTATTTCATGGATAAGGATGCTTTATAAGGATCCTATGGCCAGGGTGGTAGCGAATGGCCACATTTCCCGGACCATATGTCTAGGTCGTGGTACGCGGCAGGGGTGCCCACTCTCACCTCTCCTTTTTGCTCTGGTCTTAGAACCGTTGGCAGTCACTATCCGTACTACGCAGCTTCTGAGGGGGATACGATGGGATTCGCAGTGGGAAGACAGGGTGTCCCTTTACGCGGACGATATGCTAATATACCTTACAGACCTAGAACGTAGTCTGCCCAATCTCCTAACTATTTGAGACTCCCATGGGCGGGTGTCAGGATATACCGTCAACTGGGCGAAGTCGACCATTTTTTAGCTCAAGGGGCCACTCCCGCCGATGCCGGACTCTTGTCCACTGAGGACAGCTCCCTCATACTTCAAATATCTGGGTATCCACATCACTCGAGATGGGTCGGAATTTGCACGACTCAACCTGATGCCTCCCTTGTCCCGGCTCCGTAGCGATGTGCAACACTGGAAGGAACTCCCATTGACACTGCTGGGCAGGGCGGCGTTATTTAAAATGATGGCCCTGCCGCGTTTGTTATACGTCCTTGAAAATACCCCCCATCTGTTACCTGCCGGGTACATACAGAAAGTGACAGCGCAGATTTCCAGTTTGCTATGGGGGAACCGACCAGCTCGAATTTCCCATGCAAAGTTGAATAGGGGCTGGTACGATGGGGGCATTGCACTGCCCAATATCCAATTCTATTACTGGGCGGCCCAACTCAAAATCTTAAACCAGTGGCTGCACGCCCCACAGGACGACCCGGCATATAAAGCAGACAGGGTCCAACTGGGTACAAATAGCTTATTGGCACCTCTGTATCACCGAGGCATTGCGGCGAAACTCATAGGGCCCACTAAACATACCGTTCAGCTGTGGTATAGGGCACAAGCGAAGTTACAATGGGGAGGGATCATCACAAAGCTCACGCCTCTGTGGGACACCAAAGCGCTGGGTCATTTACGACGCACTAAGGGATTCACTCAGTGGGACAACATCGGGATATCGACCGTGGGAGATATGTGGACTGGAGAGGGAGTGATCTCGTTCGCGACCCTTCAGGAACAGTACGACATGAGGGACAGCGAATTATATAGATACATACAGATAAGGCATGCCCTGCAGGCGGCGATCCCACCTGATACGTCTCCACCTGAATCCTCCCCACTAGAGGACCGTCTACTCACAGACTTCATACAGGACGGGGCAACATCATTAACGTACCGCAAAATACTCAATAATGTACCTGACGCGCTGCGGAAGCTAAAAGAAAACTGGCAAACCGACGTCGGAGACCTTGACGAGTCCGACTGGAATGCGGCCATGGCGTCCCCACGTGAGGCGGGTATATCATCTAAATTCCGCTTAGTGCAACTTAAAGTTTTGCATAGGATTTATTATACCCGCACAACACTACACAAACTGCTGAGAGCAGAACATCCGTATTGTCTCAGGGGCTGCGGGGAGGAGGGCACGTTCCTACACACGCTTTGGGCTTGCCCACGCATTGTTGGTTTTTGGCAGCGAATACTACGCACTATCGCACAAACGCTCCGCACCTCACTTACACTGGACCCGAGGCTATGTTTACTGAATATATGGGGGCCTACAGATCTTACTTTCTATGGGAGGGTATGGACCACAATTGGACTTATCACGGCCAAAAGGGATATCGCACAGAAATGGGGAACGGCGGAACTCCCCACGCTGACACAGTGGGTTAAGAATATGGATATGCTGATGTTGACGGAAAGGGCAGTCTATAAAATGAGACATAACCCGCGCAAATGGAATGGAGTTTGGCAGCCTTGGAACTCATACAGGGGAGATATTTGTGAGCCATTGGCAGGTGAGGACCTTGAAGGTTCTGACGACGAGGAAGATACTGATTAGGGGGCGAGTTCAGGGGAGGACGATACGCATGCGCAGGGAGGGGTAGACCACAGAGCAGTGAGACTTGATAGAGGGGGGAGGCGCGGGCGGGATGTGTCTTTGAGAGGTTCGCCTGATTGGTCCCATACAGGGCGCCTTTGATACTGGATGACAGGCCAAGATTAACCCATTACCGTACTGATTCATGTGTGCAGTTTTGTTCTGTTTAATTTTTATTGGTTCAAGTTCAAAATGGAAACAGACGCAGAAAATATAAAAAGCAAATTGTATTTTCCCTGTAAAGCACATTCGATTGATGAGATCGATCATTATGTTGATGGAAGCCGTCTCTGCAACCTGACAAGGCTATGTGGTCCCTGTTTTGCATATCCTTCTTTAATACTGTAAATCGGCCTTAAGGTTGTGGGTGCTTCTTTGTGCTGTGATGATACTGCTATATGACTTTGCAATAACAATATATTAAAAAAAAAAAATAATGAATAATGTCTCAAACAATTTTTGATTAATAAATATAAATGTATTCTTCTGATTCTTTTTCAAAATTTAATAAAACTTCTAACATTATATTGTCTGGAATTTCCTCATAATTATCATTGCATGATTCAATTTGTTCCAAACAGTCAATTAATTGTTGGTCTATAGAGTCATCCATGAAATTCAAGACATCTTTTTTTTCATCTGGATTGTTTTTAATCTGTACTCCGAAAGAAATAACATTGGATTGTTGTTTTTCTTCCATTTTCTTTCTGTAAATTGCATAAAAAATAGTTAGGGTACTTTTGGGTTTAAGTTCAGACAGGTATTTCTGAGTTTTTAACAGTGAAGTAAATTTTCTGCAGTGTATGGTTTCAAGCAGGAAGTAGAACTATTAAAAAGTGCATGTGATGAAGCCTAAGTAAATTCATAATTATACCAGAGAAGCCTAACTCAATCCATAACTATTACAGGGAAGTCTATCTCAATCTATAACTATTACAGAGGGATAGTATATAACTATCAGAAAATGTTTTCCCAAATTAACTTAAAGTGCACAACATACTTCCCTTTCCAAATTAACAACTTACCTTTGTGAAAGCAGTTGAAGTTTTCAGTGAAAATCCTTTTCAAATGTACTTCAGGAAGTATTGGTCAAAATGGCTGTGTTTCCCTCTCTTTTTTTATATATATTCATGTACATAACCAACCAAATGTCAGCACATAAAAGTACAAAATGTAAGTAACATTTTAATTGGTTGTAATTTCTAACACTTTCATATGCGTTTTTGTCATGTAATTTACCTCAGGATATTTAGACAGGGCTATAGCCTAAATGGCTGAATGGAATATCACCAAATTTGGGAAAATGGTAGGGACTGGTATGTAGTATGGCCTATTCTATATATGGTGAACATCTCTACAGAGGTTTTTATGTAAATTACCTTTTAAAAAAATTTGGGAGCGCTTACCGGTGAGCGCCCCGGTATGCGCACCGGCAGCGCTACGGAAGTCCTCCATCTTGTGTTTCGGAAGAATTGAGACACAAGATGGAGGACAAACAACGTTGGGAATGGGTAAAAGGGGGCACGGTAGGCACCCCCTGACCCCCTAGGTTTCAACCTAGGACTCACTACCTTTCAGTCACTCCTTCCTTTACTCTCTCTCTCTTTTCTCTCTGTCACTCCCCATGTCTTACCCTTATTCACTTTTATCCACCCTCTTTCACCCCTCTTTACTTACAGTCACTGCTCTTTTCTAACCCTCCAACACCGTTGTTCCTGTACTCCGGTTCCGTCACTACCCCTCATTCCCCATCCTTTACTGTCCTTCCCTTTACTTTCAACACCCACTCACATTCTCCCAGTACCTCTGCTTTAGTTTTCTTCCTCTCTCTTCCCTTCTTTTGCTCCCTTATTCATTTTCCTTTTCTCACTTACACCCTATTACACCTTCTCTCTGTCTTACTATGTAATACACAGTCCCTCTGTGTTGCTCCCTCTAGCTCTCTTTCTCTTAACATCACTCTCTCTGTCCCCTTCCCTCATGCTCACTCCTTCATTATTTATTTTTTTTTTTTTGTTGGTGCGCGCCCCGGTGCGCGTACCCTAAGGAAAAAAGAATGACAGAGTTTTTAAAAAATGTAGCATTTTTTTATAAATTGGAGGTAGTTCTAAAAAGAACAGTTTTTGTATTCTTTTTGTTGTTTTATATTTTTTTATTGTTTTTTTTAACATTTTTTACTTTTTTTGGCTTTTCTGAACAGTTTTATATTTTTCTTGTATTTTTTATGGGGAGAAACAAAAAACAGGGAATTGTAAACGGCTCAACTGGAGCAAAAAAAAAATCTGGAAAAAATTCGGGTTTTTTGGGGCAATTGTGGTTGTCACCAGCAAGGACGATGAGCTTTACGCTCTGCTCACCATAGGTGATGGTCTTACCACGAAAAATACATGTGATCCTGAATTCACCAAACCGTGGTTGTATGTTTGGGATCATCTCCCTTGTCTCGGGTCCCGATGGAGTGGGTTGCTTTCTTTTGGAGGTGCTGGGTGAAGATTGGGGAGGGTTACTGGCCAGTTCTCTCACCTCTGCAGCAGCATAGTTGTTGGGATGCTTGCGCTGCATATGCCGAATCATGGTGTAATTGCCAAATGAATATTTCTTATTAGGGTTCCCCCTTGAAAGTTCCATGCCACCGATTCGGCAAGTCACCTTTGGCGCATTCACTTTCTTCTTGCCCGCTGGGATG
>NC_136068.1:965667091-965934591 GCF_964261635.1 Lissotriton helveticus | reverse complement strand
TATATTAGAGTCTGAAGAGGTTCATCGTATTATCACATGAATGATGTCATCAGTGATGTGATCAGTAATGTCAAATGAGATGTCATCAGTGATGTCATTTGAGATGTCATCAGTGATGTCATTTGAGATGTCATCAGTGATGTCATCAGTGATGTCATCAGTGATGTCACTGACCATGTCATGAATGATGTAATATGTGACATGATCAGCAGTGGATTGCGGGTGCGCGATATATAGTTAGTGCAACTAACTATATATGCGAATTTCAATGGTTTTGTGTGAGTAAAATAAGGTTTTGTAAATGCTAATTCCTTACTATATATGGTCTATAACCTATGGTTTTTTCAGTGAATATATATATATATAAATACATATATATATATATATATATATATATATATATATATATACACACACACACACATATATATATATATATACACACACACATATATATATATACACATACACACACATATATATATATATATATATATATATATGTATATATACACACACACACACATATATATATATATATATTGCACCTGGGTTTGTTAACATGAACAAAGGTTAAAGATTGCGTATGTTGCACAAAGCGTTGTTTTTTTTTTTTGATGTATTGATGTCCATTTATATCTTTGCATAGGTTGCACAAACGCTTCTGCATTTAAGCAGTGATTTGCACTTGAATTCCTAAATATGGACCAAAGTTAAAAATTGTGTATGTTGCACAAACCATGTATTTAAAAAAAATATGTGTTTTTAAAAATATGTGTTTTTAAAATATGTATTTATTTTTGCGTATTTTTGCACACAATAGTTGCGATATTTGCATAAAAAATCAGGCATTTAAGCTGCAATGTATAAATGTTAAAATAATGAAACAATCGAAATGAAAGACTGTTTTTTGTCAAGTACTGTAATATACAAAGGGTAACAATGACAAGCCTCCTAAACATGATGCTCCATAAGTACGCTTTTGCACAATAGTATTTTTTCACTGATTGTGGTCACATGGCACTAAAATTAAAAAAAAACAATTGTATAAATAACCAATACCTTACTGCAGGCTCACTATGTGAACAAGGGCACTTGTTGCCCGAAACGCGTCATGCTAGAAGTGAGAACGAAAGGAAAATAAACCTACATGCTAAATCCATACTGCCTGGCGGTCCATTGATTTCTGTGTTTGCCGTTTGGAGACACAGGAAGTAACTGTACAATATATATATATATATATGTATATATATATATATATATACACACATGCATTGATTACTTACCAGTAGGAGTAATTTTACAGCTGGAAGAGTTTTCTAAATTCATGTGCTGCGCATTTTTCGGCCATCTAGTGGTTGGGTCTGGAATTGTATTTTTTGGTTTTGGGCGTCGACCACCCTTTGGTGCTAGACCCATTCCTTGTGTGACATCGCCCGGAAGTTCCTGTGAATGGTAGCCTTCTTTGGATATTCTTCCCCCCCCCCCTCTTTTCGTGCGGGGAATGTGTTAAGATCTGTTGTCTGTAGGTGTTAGTTCTTTGGCTTCAGTGATATCTTGTCCCATCTGTTAGTATTCCTCCTTATAGGGGAGGTGGGTGGGTCGCATGTGAATCCAGAAAACTCTTCAAGCTGCAAAACTACTCCTACTGGCAAGTAACCATTTCATTAGCAGCATGAATCCTTTTCTGGATTCACATGCTGTGCATTAGATTATGTAGCGGTTTCCACCTCCTTGGAGTGGCTGTGGTAAGATGAGGAACACTTTGTGAACAGATGTTGAAGTACCTTTGTTTTGTCCTACTGGAGCTTCCTTAGTCATCTGTATATCACTCAATGTTTGGTGAATGTGTGTGGAGATGCCCAAGTTGCTGCAGCACCTGTCTTTTGGCACATTGGCTATAAAAGCTAGGATTGCTCCCTTTTTCCTTGCTGAATGTGCCTTTGGCCGTGTGTTGTTTGCCTGCCGAGGCATAGCATATTTGGATTGCTTGAACAATCCAACGTGCAATTGTCCCTTTTGTCACGGGTGCTCCTTTTTGGGATTTTAAGTAAGAGACGAACAATTGATTGTTGTTACGGATTTCCTTTGTCTCTTGTGGATAGTACAATAAAGCCCTCCTTACGTCTAGGTTATGGAGGCTTCTTTCTAGTCATGTTTGAGGATCTTTGAAGGACATCGCTAGCTGTATGCTTTGATTCAAATGGAATCTGCTTACTACCTAAGGTAGGAATTGAGGATTTGTCCGTAAGATAACTGTCTTCGTGGATTTGCATGTATGGTTCTTCAATAGTCAATGCTTGTAGTTTACTTACTGTTTGTAACAATTTTTCAGGGTGATGCATTGAAGTTCTGCTTTGTGCATGGGCTTGAAATACCCTGTCATTAGTTGTGTTAGGACTGTGTTTAAGCTCCACATTGGGGCTGGAGACTTTCTTGGGGGTGCAATCCTTTTTGATCGTTCAAAGAATCTTTTGATGACTGGTGCTGTGAAGAAATGTTCACATGATTTCCCCCTGGTATAGGCTATACACTTTGCTGCATAACACTGTCTTGAGGTTTATTTCTTGCCTCTTAGTATTTCCATTGTTCTTTGAGGGAAGTTCAAATCTCCGAACTCTATGTATTCAGGCGCCAGGCTGCTAGGCTGAGCGTTGCTGGGTCTGGGTGACAAATGTGGGCTCCTTGCATTGTGAGGAGGTCCTAGTCTGCTTTGAGCATGATCATTTGTCCCTTGGACAGTTCGAGTAGACTTGAGTGCCAAGTGTGTCTTGCCCATTGAGGGGCTATGAATATTAGATTTGTTCCTGGTTGTCTGACTTTCCCCAAGACTCTTTGTATTTGAGGAATCGGAAGAAAAGCATGTGCAAATGTCCCTGCCCATTTTACTGACCGGGCATTCCCTTTTGATAGGTGGTGATGAAACCTGGAGAAGAAGGATTGGCATTTTTTTTCCCCCATTGTTGTGAATCGGTCTAGCTCTGTGGGTCCCACTGAAATTTAGGACTTTTTGCAGGCTCCTTTTTTCCCCCCCACTCATGCGAGCTGCTGTTCTGTCTGCCGAATTGATCCGCTTCTGTGATGTCTTTCACTGATAGGTGAATTGTCTGTCGGCTGAATTTCCTTGAATTGACCCATTTCCAAATCTCCTGTTAGTTTGCTTAGGGTGAAGGACTTTGTTCCTTTCGGTTTGTTGAGGTAAAACGTAGTTGTGGTGTTGTCCGTTTGAATTAATACGGTCATTTTTAGGTCGAGCTGGTGTTAGCAGCGCGAAGCGCTGCATCCAGCGAAGCCTCTTTTGTTATCCACTTGCTGGGAAGGTTGGACAGGGGACGGGCACGCGCAAGCGATTTCACCATGTGTGCGCGCACGTTCACGCACGCATCTCCTGTCCCAGATTCCCAGCAAGTGGATAACACATACACACAGACACGCGCACACGCGCGCGCACGCACGCACACACACACACACACACCCTCCCTCACCAGGCACACGCTGGGCTTCCCTCACCGGGGGGACGGGCACCGGCAATGTGCCCCGACGCCCTGCCTCTTCACACAGGAAAACAGGGGCCCCACTCACCGGGTCTGTCAGACTCCTCTCGTCCCGCGGTGGTGGCGGCTGCACGGGTTGGTAGGCGGCATGGGCAGACACCGGCAATGTGCCTTTAGCCCCCTCCGCTGCTCTCCTTACACTCATCGCGGCTGCGGTCCAGGCCCAGCAGCAGGCGGGGCTCTCCCTTAGCATGGGAGCCCCGCTGGGTCACACGCTTGCTCCCTTCTCTTCCCAGGAGCGCGGGGTAGGCTCCTGCCCTCAAGCAGGCAGTCCCGGGTAGTCCCGCCTGGCTTCCTGTGTCTCGCCCGGCACCCGAGCCGCGGCAGTGAACTTCTGCAGCTCAGTGCTTTCAAATAGTCAGCCTGCAAATTACCCTCACAGTTCAAGCTGTACCACTAGACTTTCCTGGAACTTTTAGTCTGAACATATTTATTTCATTAGGAGTAATCGCGCAAACGGTGTGCACTGGCAGGCGACTTTTTAAACTCGCAGCTCCAGGATTACCGACATAGTTTACCCCAAGACGCAGGAGGCCCGAAGAGAGCACAATTGCTGCAAGCGAGAAGTGGTGGGTTGACAGTATGGGGTGATTGAGGAGATATGGCGGCAGATGCCTTGTTTTCACCCTGCTTTTTTCCCCCTTCTCCCTCCACTTTATTTTTATTTAATTTTCAGCCACCCCAGTCACTCAGTATTACTTCTCCCCACTTCCTCTGACGTTGGTTGCTACCTCTATTAGTCTACTTATTGTAAATGGTATAAGAATGCGCCGCTATTAGGTAAAGACCAGTTTTGCGGGGCACGACATCTGTCGGGACACTCACGGAGGACACTCTGGCCTGCGACTATGCAGTGGGATTATAGGTATGACCAACTAAATTATAATATGATGTTATGATCGAGGGCAATTGTCAGGTTGCTCCCGGAGCCATGATCTTCTGTGTTGCAGTGCTCGCCTTCTGTTCATGCTACTCAGGCTGACATCAGACAGTCAGTCTCCCTGCACCGAGACAAAAGGGGTTTGCCATGGCCAGTCTGCCTGTTTCAATTCAATGCAAATCAGCTAACCTTGCTTGCAAATCAATAATCTCACAGCGTTGTATAGCGAAAAGCAAATCCCCCGGGGGGAGATTCAGAGGGACCTGTAACGTAACACAGTACCCCATAAAAAGGCACAGAAATGAAGAAACATTTAATGACGAAGGCATTACTGGTCCCAATGAGCTGCAGCCCCTCCACCGAGAAGCAAGTCATAAGAAAAAAATAGGCCTTGTTGGTAATATAGTACCTGTTTGGGTCTCATTTACATTAACTTTATTAACTTGTCTGCCCAAGCTAAAATGTATTTTACATACTATCATCATATATTGTGTTGATGAAAAATATGAGAATGGCAGGTTTATGTTAGGCCCTGCCATGGTTTACTCAGTCTCCAGGATGTGAAACCGCTCAGTTTAGTGCGCAGGCGCTAAATGTTCTTCATCGTCACAGAATTATGGATTAAATCCTACAAGTTCTTGTTGCACTGTGAGTCATTAAATTAGTGTCGACCTGTTACACCACACTGGAATTTTCGATACCTTCACTGCTTTTCAAGGCAAACTTAATGCGTGTTTGTGTGGCTGTTGATCCGGTATTCCTACTTATTGTTCGTCTTTGTGGTGATTTGTCTCCATATGTTTTTCTGTAAGTGTAAACGGCAGACTGCGGTCGAGCTATCGCCGATAACACCTGTACTAAATGATGTCTATCGCTCTCATAGTAGCGTAAGCATGCTGTATTCCCTTTCCAGTCTAAGTGACGTCAATCAAGTGTCTTGATTGTCTGAGAAATCCTTCAGCCCGAGTAGCTGGGAGTGCCCATTGTGGCGGTGCTTAATAAAGAAGCTTAAATTACAGACATGTTCTCACTGCCCACGTAAGATACACTAAGCATTTTTGTAAAAGGGGTTTGTCACTGGCGTAAAATACCTTGCATCGTTCCTTCAGTGTTTACCAGAGCTCCAGCCTGTTTTAAAATACGAAATCAAGCCCAGGCACACAGTACACATTCAGAGAAAGAGGCCATGTAGCTCACCGATACTGCCTGTACTGAGACCACTGACCCTCCCCTCTGACCTCAGGGTGGATGTCCTACAGTGCTAAATTCCGTCTTCGTCATTGGTGTCAGCAGATGACAGTTTGAGCAAGTAATTGAAACAGGTGTGCACACAAATCGGTGTATTGGACATGTTGTGTATGGTTCATGGTTTAAGAAACCGGTGTAACATCTCATCAACGATATTTTGGCATCCGAAATGAATACATGTTGCCAGAAATGCACGGTATACAACTTCCAATCCAACATCTTCACCCGCAGGTGTGCACTATGCCCCAACTTTCTCATGCACTCGGTTTTTCTTCTCCCATAATCTCTGCCTTCCTTTCTCCCATGCACTCTCCCATCCTTTCTCCCTTGCTTTCTGTCTTCATGTTTCCCATGCACTCTGCCTTAGTTTTTCCCTCTCATTCCGCTTCCCTTTCCCCATGCCCTTCACCTTCCTTTTCCCATATCTGCCTTGCTGTCACCCATGATCTCAGCCTTCCTTTCTCCCATGGGAGACCACCACATCACTCAGTGACACCACCACATCACTCGGGGGCACCACCACATCACTTGGGGCACCACCACATCACTCGGGGGCACCACCACATCACTCGGGGGCACCACCACATCACTCGGGGGCACCACCACATCACTCGGGGGCACCCCCACATCACTCGGGGGCACCCCCACATCATTCGAGGGCACCACCACATCACTCGGGGGCACCACCACATCACTCGGGGGCACCACCACATCACTCGGGGACACCACCACGTCATTCGGGGACACCACCACGTCACTCGGGGCACCACCACGTCACTCGGGGGCACCCACACATCACTCGGGGGCACCACCACGTCACTCGGGGGCACCCACACATCACTCGGGGGCACCACCACATCACTCGGGACACCACCACATCACTCGGGGACACCACCACATCACTTGGGGACACCACCACATCATCACTCAGCACCACAACAGCTCTGTCCTTGCTTGCTACCAACAAGCATTGCCAAAGCCAATAGGACTCGCATTAGGAAAGTGTAAGCTATTGGCTTTGTGAATAACAATGCTATTAATTTATATATTTTCAAAGTTAACACATTAAAAGAATTTGTCATTTACAATACCAATAGCTCACACTTTACTAATGCGAGATCTATTGCATTGCAAATGCTTGTTTTACAATGTAGGCTTGGAGTGCCTTCAGTGCCAGGAATAAAGTCTTCATGTCTAGGAAGTTGATGTGTTTTATGGAGTCTGCATTGCTCCATTGACCTCTTACTCAGGTGTCCTGAATGTGCGCCCCAACCCTCGTGGGACGCATCTCTTGTGATGGTCACTGAGGGAGTGGTGTTTTGAAAGGTCTCCTTAGTGCTATTTTCTTGGATGCTCACAATTTTATCTGTCTGAACTTTGTGTTTCATCCACTAGATCTTCCCAACTCCCTGTGGCTTGTGACTAGCTACTGCAAAGCCACTCCTAAAGAGGGCACATGTGAAGGCGTGCCTGAGTGATGAGGGGGATGCATGATGCCATCATGCCCATGAGTTTCATGACAGTCCTCACTGAAGTGTGCAGATTACTTGATGGACATGTGCTTAACATCTTTGTTTTGAATATGTCTTTATTAGCCAGTTGTCAAGGTAGGGGTAGATGTGGATGCCATTCCTTCTTAGGGATGCTGCACCTGCTGCTAGGCATTTCTTGAAGACTCTTGGTGCCGATTTTATCCCGAAGGGGAGGACTTTGAATTGGTAGTGAGAGTTCTCATGGAAGAACCATAGGTATTTCTTGTGGGTTTGGTTCATGGGTATGTGTAGATAGGCATTCTTTACATCTATTGTTGCCATGAAGTCTCCCTTTTGCAGCTGTGGGATTATTTCCTGTAGTATCGACATTTTGAAATTCTCTGTGCGAATGAACTTGTTTATGAATCTGAGGACTAAGATTGGTCGTAGTGTGAAATCTTGCTTCGGGACTAGGAAGCATGGTAAGAAGTTTCCTTAGTATTGTTCGGTTTTTGTTACCTTTTCTATTGCTTGTTTCTGCAGGATTTCCTTAATTTCTAGTCTTAATTTTGGAACTTTTTCGCCTTTGGTCAATCAATCAATCAGGGAATCGTAAGCGCACTACTCACCCGCGAGTCTTGAGGCCTTTGGTGGGTTTGTTAGTTCCATACAATATCTGTGGCGTACCAAATTTAAAATCAACTGTCTGTGGTGATGTCTTCCCATTGTTGTAGGTGGTGTGCTATTCTGCCTCCCACTGGTGTGTGTGTGGGTTTTTGTTGTGGGCAAATCACTTGGAATTTGCTTCTCCACCTCTCGAGGGCTGTCCTCTGCCTCAAAAGGGCTGCTTTGGCTGTTGTTGCCAGGCTTGGTACCCGAACTGCTGATGTGACTACTGCCTGCCGCCTTGATTTTGTTGTTGGCCTGTTAAGAAGAATCCTCTTCCTGTGGGTCTTCTGGTGTTAAGACTTCCTCGTAAAAAAGGACATCTCCTGTGGAAGGTCGGATAATAATTGAGGTCTGGACCTCTTGTTTGAAGATTGATATTCGTAGTCCGGCATACCTTCACAACGTTGCTCCTGAGCACATTTGTCTGCTAGCTGTATCGGCTGCGTCTAGGGCTGATTTCAGGCTAGTATTTGCTATGTTCTTACCTTCTTGTATGATGGATTTTGTTCTTCTACTATCCTCCTCTAGGAGCTTGCTCATCAGTTCCTCAATGTTATCCCATTGTAGGTGGCCATACCTGTTAAGAAGAGCATCAAGGTTAGCAATACGCCATTGTGTTGCAACTTCTTTCTCCATTTTTCTCCCCACCATGTCCATGCTCTTGCTTTCTCTCTCTGGGGGTGGTCCAGTGGAGGAGTGGGCGTTGCCCCTTTTTCTTGCCGTGTTGACAATGATGGAGTCTGGCACTGTGTTACCCTGAATGTATTTAGGGTCTTTTGTTGAGGGTTTACATTTCTTCTCCACTCTTGGTGTTACCCCTTTAGTGAGGCTGGTTCTATGAAGGCCTCTTTTCTCTGGTCCAGGATTCTTGGTAGCATTGGCAGGTATTGTGTCCCCTTGGTGGATTGTGCCAAAGTCTCTAGAAGGAAGCAGGAGTCATTTTTTTGTTTTTCTAAGGCGACCACGAAGGTATCGGCTGCGCTCTTGATGAGGCTATTGTAGAAAGCTATGTCGTCTGGTGGGAAAGCCTTTAAGGGATAGTAGCAGACCTCTTCTCCTGGGCTTTCTGTGTCGAGGTTGTTCCATTCTTCCTTGAAAGGCTCCGAGGCTTCTTCCATCTCTGGGGCATCGAGTTCTACTTAGACGTCTTCGCACGGTTCAGGGGTAGCCGGTGAATCGAGGTTCTCCTCCTCAGCGATTTAGACGTCGAGTTTCGCAGGAATTCAGAATTCCTTTAGAGCTTCGTCAAGTTCCTTTTTCCTATGAAGGAGCGCCACCATTTCAGCTGTTAGGCGTCTCTTTTTCTGCCCCTCGAGGAACCTCTCTGCGTGAGGCCAGGGATATGCTCTTCTTGGATGTGGTGGTTTCTGGCTCCAAAGATGATGCCTTTCCTTTGGTGGCCTCTCATTCGGTTTGCCTTCATCGTTTTCAACAACCTTCCCTCGTCGGTATCCCTTGGCTGGGATCCGTGGGCTTCTTTTAATTTCGGCTGACCCTTGATAGTCATTTTCTTCTACGCCTGGGCTGCTTTTTGTGCCTTCTTTTTGTAGCTCTTGGGTTCAGACAGTCGAGGGTTTCTTAACTTGTCCGTCTTCTTCTCGGTGTCCTTCATCTGCTTCTTCACGGTACGCCTCTTCTAAGCGTCCCCTTCGAGTATCTCGACATCTGAGCCCGCGTGCGTCAATTCTGCGGGTACACCTTGGTCGTCCTCGTCGCTTGGGAGACCGAAGTCCTTCAACGAAGGTTGTTTCTGACTTTGTAGCATGGCTGCGTAGTGGTCTTGTCTTAGCTTTCGGCGTACCTGAAGTGACTTCGACACAAACACTGTGCATGCCTCACAGTCCTCACCTTTGTGATCCTCTGGCAGGCAGAGGTTATAGATGTCATGTGGATTGCACTGGGCAAACTTGTGGTGGCAATTTGGGCAGAATTTGAAAGGGGTATTTTCCATGGCCCCTACCTCGCCCTCTGTTGATCCATGTGCGTTGCGGTTTCATCTGTGTTTCTCAATGGAAAAGAGGGTTTCCTGAGGTCCTTATCTTTCTCTGGTGTCTTCGTAGTCTATGATCGGTGGTATCTTTAGTCTAATTCTTTGATTCTTTCAAGGATTTTGTCCAAATCTTCAGACAGTCTCCCTTTGCTTACAGACCCAACAGCGTAAAAAATAATCTTTAACGGGGCTACCACACACAGGAACTTACGGGGCGCCTTCTGACGTCACACAAGGTGGACCTGGCACCGAATGGTTGACGACGACGCCACAAAAAAAACAAAACGATTCTAGACCCAACCACAGGATGGCAGAATAATGCACAGCGTGTGAATCCAGAAAAGGATTCATGCATCAAAAACATATACAAACAAGTTACTTACCTTCGGTAACGACATATCTGTAAGAAGCATTAGTAGTGATGGATTCCTGACCCTATCCCCAGGCGTCAGACTAGATCAGGAAAATTTTAGTCATCAGTACCCCCTGCGCGTCGGAAGGTGGCGTTAAGCAGCTCTGCATCAGTCGATGGCGTAGTGGTCGCCGAGATGACGTCGCAGCAGGACGCCACACTTGTGCGCTGACGTCAGTTCTGTACACAACTTTCCGCGCCAGTAATGCAGAGCCATGCAAGAAACTGACCACTGATGCATTGAAACTAGGGCCCTGAAAGGAATGACCTTAACCCTAGAAATCAGTTGGCAGAACAGGGAGGATGGGTGGGACGGTATGGAGTCTATCACTACTAATATTACTTACAGATATATCGTTACCAAGGGTAAGAAACTTGCTCATCTGAAGGAAACAGTGATAGATTCCTTACCTTAGAATAGATACCCCAGAAATACCGACACCGGTGGTGGGTCTGTGAACCAAGTTCACACCAGAAAGTCACTGGGAACAGAACGGCCAAAGAAGCCGTCTCTCCGGACTTGGCTGTCCAGTCAATAATGCTTAGTAAACATGTGCAGCGAGGCCCACGTGGCTGCCTGATATGTCTTGCAGGGGGACACCACGCCCCAATGCAGTAGTGTCTGCAGTAGCTCTGGTGGAATAAGCAGGCAATCCCACAGGAGTTTCCTTTTTAGCAAACGATTAACAGGCTTTGATACACAAGACGACCCAGCGGGAGATAGTCCTCTTGTAAATGTAAATGTAAATGTATTTCGATTTATATAGCGCACGAATCACCCAGGGGTCTCAAGGCGCTTGCTTAGGGAACCCGTCCTGGTATTCCCCTGTGAGATACCCCGGCAGGGTATTCACAAGGTGAAAGCCAGGCATCCCGCCGCGAGGGGCCGTAGTGGCGATAAGCAAGCTATTGCTCAGAGTCGCAGAGTGTGACCCCGTGAGTCGAGTAGGCACCGGAGCGAGAATTGTAGAGTCCGTGGAATTTTTGAGCCCGAGACCCGCCGAGGCGGGGAATCGAACCCTGGTCCACGGCTGATCTCAGCTTCCAGGTCTGCCGCCTCTAACCACTGAGCCACGCTTCTCTTGTGTGCTGCCCGACCTTTCTTGGTGCCAACGTAGCCAACAAAGAGTTGGGCCATCCACCCGGAACTGTTGTGTGCGGTTGAGATAAAATGAGTGCACTTTTTGGGTCCAGACGGTGGAGCCTATCTTCCTCCCTGGAAGGATGCAGAGGAGGAAAGAAGGTGGGCAGGGTAATAGTCTGCCCAATGTGAAAGGCTGTAACAACTTTTGGCAAAAAGAAAGGGTGGGCCTGAGCACAACCTTGTCCGGATGGACAGTTAGGAAAGGAGGTTTATAAGAAAGAGTCTGGAGCTCACTCACTCACCTAGCGGCTGTGATGGAAACCAGGAAGGCAGTTTTCAAATTCAAGAGACGAAAAGGACAGTTGTGAAGAGGCTCAAAGAGGGGCGCACATCAAGTAGGTAAGAACCAGGTTCAAGTCCCACTGAGTCATTGCGAAAGGAATAGGAGGGAAAAGATGAGTAATGCCTTTGAGGAATCTATTTACAACAGGGGACTTGAAAAGAGAGGGCTGATCAGGGATCCTGAGAAAGGTCGAAATAGCAGAAAAGTAGCCCTTGATCGTGCCCAGGGCAGCGCCCTGCCTGGCCAAAGAAAGAAGGAACAGAAGACCTTCTGAAAGAGGGGCAGAAAGGGGATCCACAGCCTTGGCTGTGCACCATGCCACAAATGTATTCCACCTGAAGGCGTATACCAACTTAGTGGAGGGACGCGTGGCTGCCAGAATGACATCATAGACTTCAGGAGGCAAGTCGAAAGGAATCAACTGCCGTGGCTCAATCTTCACGCAAAGAGGTGGAGACTGGGCAGGTTCGGGTGGAGGACCGTCCCCTGCTGCGGCAATAGAGCCTCCCGAAGAGGCAGTCAAATGAGGGGATCGATCGTCATACAGAGTAGCTCGGGATACCAAACTCTTTTAGCCCAGTCTGGAGCCACAAGAACTACTTGGGCCCGTTCACGCCTGATCTTCAGCAGTCTGGGCAGAAGTGGTATAGGCAGAAAGGCGTACAACAAACCTCTACTCCACTAGCGACGAAAAGCGTCGCCTATTGAGTGCCGCCTTGGAAATTCCAACGCGCAGAATTGCTGACATTGCTCGTTCTCTTCGGTGGCGAATAGATCTAGCCAAGGCTCTCCCCAATGTAAAAAAATACCTTGCGTCATGTCTGAGTGAAGACGCCATTCGTGATCCATCATGCACCTGCAGCTGAGTTCGTCCGCCCTGGCGTTCAATGAACCTGCCAGGTGTTGAACCACCAGGGAAATGCCATGCTGTTCCAGCCATGTCCAGAGGCGCAAAGCCTCCCGACAAAGGGTCCACAAGCACACCACGCCCTGTTTGTTGCAGTACCACATGGCGGTGGTGTTGTCTGAACACGTGCACTACTCTCCCCTTGACAGAGGGAAGGAATGCCTTCAGTGCAAGTCGGATCGCCCGAAGCTCCAGAAGGTTGATATGGAGCCGGGATTACATCAGAGACCAGAGGACTCTGACCTCCACCTCTCCCATGTGGCCCCCCATTCCAGGAGGGACCCGTCCGTCACTCTGTGCTCCGGTTGGGGAAGGGAGAGGGATCTGCCCTGGACCCAAAGCAGATTCATGAGCCACCACTGGAGCTGCTGTGCAGTGCCTTCCAGGATCTGGACATAATCGGACAGGTTCCCCTGATGCTGCACCCACTGGAACTAAGGTCCCACTGCAGAGCCCACGTATGCCATCTGGCATAGGTGACCAGCAGGAGGCCATGAGGCCCATCAGCCTCAGGGTCATCCTGACCGATACCCAGGATAGATGCTGAAAGATCAGAATGAAAGCCTGAATATCCTGGACTCGCCGTTCGGGAGGATAGGCCCGAAACTGCGTCGTATCCAGAACCCCACCGATGAAGAACAGCTTCAGAGAGGGAATCAGGTGCGACTTCAGCACATTGATAGAGAACCCCCGAAAATGCAGGAGGTCGGCCGTAGTCTGGAGGTGGGAGACAACTATCTGGGTCGAGCCCGCCTTTGACAGCCAGTCGTCGAGATAGGGGCTGCGACCACTGCCATCACTTTCGTGAACACCGAGGGGCGCTGGTAAAGCCAAAGGGGAGCACGGCAAACTGAAAGTGCTCATAGCCTACCGTGAACCGCAGGTAACGTCTGTGTGCCGGCAGGACGGGAATGTGAAAATATGCGTCCTGCAGGTCCAACGCTACCATCCAGTCTCCAAGGTCGAGAGCAGACAAGACTTTAGCCAGAGTTAGCATCTTGAACTTCTTCTTCTGGAGGAAGCGATTGACATCCGTGAGGTTCAAGATAGGACATCCTTCTTGGGCACCAGCAAGTAGTGGGAATAACAACCACGTCCTACTTCTGGCGGAGGAACATGCTTGATGGTCCCCTGGGCCAAAAGGGCCACAACTTCTTGATGAAGAAGTGCCAAGTGATCCCACGACATGCGTTGGTACTGGGGTGGCACGGCTGGAGGGGTAGTCTCGAAGGGGAGGGAGTAGCCCCTTCGGACTATTTGCAAAACCCACCTGTCCGAAGTGATGGTGCGTCGGTGGGGGAGTTGATGATGAATCCTGCCTCCCACTGGCGTTTGATGGGCCTGAAAGACTGGTCTAGGAAGGTTTGGAGGCAGTGGTAGCCGGTATGGGGGTGGACTGACCTCCCCCCCCCCCCGCTGGCCCCCTGACCTGCCTCGACTGGTCCCATGTCCGCAGCTGTGTTGAGACTGTGGCTCTGAAGCGAAAGTGTCGGTAGCCCCTTCTATGGCCACAAATGGAGCGAAAAGCTAATGGCGGAGGAGGGCGCGTGGCCGAAAGGCCCAAGGACTTGGCAGTAGCCCGTGAGTCCTTAAAGCGCTCCAACGCACAAACTGCTTTATTACCCGAAAAGGCGAATGCCATCAAAGGGCATGTCCATCAAGGTGTTCTGGACATCCCCTGAAAAACCAGTTGTCCTCAGCAAGGCGTGGGACGGAGTGCTACTGTCGTGGAACTCGCTCTGCCCAACGAGTCGGCGATGTCAAGGCCACATCGAATCGTGAACTTAGCTGCATCTCTTCCTTCAGCAATCGCTTGAGAGAGCACTGTCTGGGCCTCCTCCGGACACTGAAGCAACACCTGCACCACCGTATCCCACACAGAGTGAGAATAACGGCCCAAGAGGCATGCAGTGTTCACAGACCGCAGCCCTGAACTGGCGGAAGAAAAAAATCTTCTTAACGAACTGATCCAGTTTCTTGGATTCCCTGTCCGGAGGTGCGGAAGGGAATGCGCTTATGGGACATAGAGGCTTGGACAACCAAGCTCTGAGGGGTGGGGTGTTGAGTAAGGAAAATGGGGTCGCCCGGGGCGGGGCGATGGCCTCAGGCCACGTTCCTATCCACAGGAGACCCTGTGTTGGGCCTGGACCAGGTGCCCAAAAGAACGTCCAAAAGTGCATCATCAAAAGGTGGCAGTGTCTCCACAGAGGTAGCTGCCGGCTGAAGCACTTCTGTCAGGAGGTTAATCCTGATGGCCACTGTAGGGCGTTCGAGGTGGAGAGCCTCGGCCACCCTAAGCATCACCACTGCGTAACTCACACCCTCCTCCGTAGCCACGGTAGGTGGAGTTAGCATGCCAAGGTCAGGTGAGGTGTCAAGACCACTGGCATCCCCCAATTCCTTTACCCAGTCACGGTCAAACTCACACTGTGCTGTGAGAAGGTCCCCAGACTCCTCCCAGTCCTCCCCTTCCTCCGAAGGCTGCTTAACAGGCCGAAAATAAGGGGGCTGGACATGGGAGTATAAAGGCCCCATCGGCGCCTAGCGATACCGTTCAAGGCGCCATGTCCACATCAGGGCTGAAACCGGGCCCAAAGTCGTCCGTGGGCACGGGTGACGTCGGAGGTGGTGCTGGTGGGGTCAACGTCGGTGGTGTCACAAGGTCAACCGGGATCCAGGCCTGGATCCTTGGTGGCCCTGCGGCGTGGAGCAGACAGCGAAGCCGGAGCCGCCGACAATTAAGAGTGAGAACCCCCAGTGAGGCCGGCGGGGCCCGAAGGTGCGCCGGTGGGGCCTGACGGCACAAAGAGGCAGGCCATGGCTGACAGATATTCCTGCAGCTGGGCTGGAGTCGCCGACGGACCCGGGAAAGGCGGGTAGGCCAGCAGCAACTGCGCAGGCTCTGCTTCGCCTTACCTGACCCCGAGTGCAAAGACTTCAATCCCGATGAACAATGGTGATGGCTCCTCGACCTCCCACGGGACCGGCGCGATTCCAACTGCTGGATTTCAAGCAACTTTCAGGACCCCTCCCGCAAAGTCTTCGGTGCCATGGACCTGTAGTCGAGGCACGACTTGCGGTTGCGCCCCAGCCTTAGAGACACACGTGGTGCGGGACAGTCATCGACATCATGCGATGACAGTCCCCGCAGGACTTGAAACCAGGCATCCCTATGGCACCAGGAGTCAATCGACTCGATAAACAGAAACAAAAAGGCCTCGAAAAACTCAACCAAAAAGTGACTGGGGGTACCGCTCTCTCCAGATCTGTGCTTGCAGGCGCGGATAAAGAAAGAACTGACATCAGCGTGAGATGGCGTCCAAGTAGCTGCCGCGATGTTATCTCGGCGACCACGACGCCAACGACGGACGCGGAGCAGCACAACACCACCCTCCGAAGCGCAAGGGCACTGCTGACTAAAACTTTCCGGATCCAGTCTGATGCCTGAGGGGGTAATTCTAAGGTAAGGAATCTATCACTACGTGTTTCTTTCCGATATACACCTATACATACACACACACAAATACACATAGATACATATACATGCAGGCTACCAGTAGTGGAATGAAGTGCTAATGGGGGATGGGAAATAGGATGCAGAAGGTAGAAGTAAAAATCACGAATGCCTACTTCTAGGGAATACCCTTTCTTTCTGAGAAGAACAAGTTACTTACCTTCGGTAACACTTTTTCTGGTGGATACAATATCTGCCTGTGGATTCCTCACCTTGTGAATATCCCCCTGCGTCAGCAACAGTCGGAAATTCTTTTAGTAACTTTGCGTCGACGTCACAGAAGCACAGCATCGCGCGCGGCTCCGCTGACATCACCGACTCCATAATAGGCCCACGTCGGCGTGATGACATCGGTTCTGCCCTTTTTTCCGTGCCCTCGAGGCACACGGATGGATCAACAACAGTAGATATACATACAAAGTACACAGTACCAAATAATCAAAATAACACACACAGTGTGTAGTCAATGCAGGAAAGTAATATCAAAACATTTCCTTTGACAATAAAATATTAATATTACAGTAAATCAGGTATAGAAGAGAGGACAACGGGGAGGTGGGTGGGCCAGTGAGGAATCCACAGGCAGATAATGTATCCACCAGAAAAAGCGTTACCGAAGGTAAGTAAACTTGTTCTTCTGATGGATACATCTGCCAGTGGATTACTCACCTTGTGAATAGAGTCCCAAAGCAGTCCCACTCCCGTAGAAGGGTGTCCACTCTCGTATACCAGAAAAACCTGGAGGACAGAACGCGCAAAGTGGCCTTCCCTCCTCACTTCGGAATCTAAGCAGTAATGCTACGAGAAAGTGTGGAGGGAGGCCCAAGTCGACGCTCTACAAATGTCAACTACAGGTACACCCCTAGACAAAGCTGATGTAGCAGACCTAGCTCTAGTAGAATGAGCTCTTAAACCTTCAGGAGGTTCCTTACCCGCCAGAGAGTAGCAAATCTTGATACACAAGACAATCCATCTTGACAGCGTGCGCTTGTGCACCGCCTTGCCTCTTCTGGCTCGAACAAAACCCACAAAGAGCTGGTCATCGACTCTGAACTCTCTGGTTCTGTCCAGGTAGAAGCTCACCGCTCTCTTCGGGTCCAAGCGGTGAAGTCTCTCCTCCTCCTTGGAAGGGTGAGCGGGAGGATAGAAGGTAGGAAGGGTAAAGGACTGCCCTAGATGAAAGGGAGTTACCACCTTAGGCAGAAAAGCAGCCCTGGTCCTGAGAACCATTCGTTCAGCATGAATGTCAAGAATGGGGGCTTAGAACTAAGAGCTTGAAGCTCACTTACACTCCTTGCCGAGGTAATTGCAACCAGGAAGACCGTTTTAAAAGATAACAGTCTCAAGGGACACTTGGGCAAAGTTTCAAAAGGTGAACCCATCAAGAAAGTAAGTACAAGGATCAAGTCCCATTGAGGCACAATAAAGGGAGTATTTAATAAAAGACGGCTGATCCGGCAAACAGAGAAATGCCGATAGATAACCTTTGACTGTAGCTACAGCAAACCCTTGCTGAGCCAAAGAAAGCGTAAACTGAAGAATGTCAGATAAACGAGCCCTCAAAGGATAGGTGGACTTCCCTCCACACCAAGAAACAAATTTAGACCACCTATAAGAGTAGATAGACTTCGTGGAGTCACGCATGGTCGATAAAATTACATCCACCACATCATGTGGGAGAGAAAAGGAATTCAGGTTGCCCCGTTCAATCTCCAGGCATGAAGGTGTAAGGTCTGGAGGTGTGGGGTGTAGAACCTGCCCCTCCATCTAAGAGAGGAGGTCTGCCCTGAGAGGGAGACAGAGTGGCGGGCACGAGGAGAGGTGGGGAAGATCTGTGTACCACACCCTTCTTGGCCAATCCGGGGCGATCAATATGAATTGGGCCCGGTCTTGGCGCATCTTCCTCAGAACCTGAGGAATCAAGGGTATGGGAGGAAATGCGTAAATGAGTTGTGAGTCCCAACTCAACTGAGGCTGCAGAATAACGGGCAGTGAGCGTTCTCGTGAGTGGCGAACAGGTCCACCTGAGGAGTCCCCCACGTCCGAAAGACGTGACAAACTACCTCTGAATGAAGCCTCCACTCTTGGTCGGCTGAGAACTGCCGACTAAGACTGTCTGCGCGTACGTTCAGAACTCCAGCCAGATGATTTGCCATCAGACAAATCTGATGGTCCTGAACCCAGGACCAGAGACGCAGAGCCTCTCTGCAGAGACACTGCGACCCCACTCCTCCCTACTTTTTGACATACCACATCGCAGTAGTGTTGTCCGTCATGACTTGAACCGACTGACCATGAAGGGAAGGGAGGAAGGCCTTGAGCGCCGGACGTATCGCCCGCAACTCTAGAAGATTGATGTGAAGCAACCTTTCCTCTGGAGACCAAAGACCCTTGATCCCCCAGATGAGCACCCCACCCTAGAGTGGATGCATCTGTTATCACCGTGGCCACCGATGGAGGTAGGTGGAAGGGCTTTCCTTGAGACAGATTGCCCTCCACCAAGACAGATCCACTGCAGTTTCTCTGGAGATCCGGATCGACTCCCTGAGGTCTCCATTCTGTTGATACCACTGCCTGCGGAGGCACCACTGGAGTGCACTCATGTGCCAGCGTGCATGCAATCAATATGTATACTGAGGGAGCGTCGTAGTGTTAAAAAATGTATCACAGGTTCAAAATTGTTGATTCCAAAGCTTCTTTTATTGAAGTTACGATCATGAAGTGATGGCGACACCTTTCATCAAATTCTCCAAATTAAATCCATCAGTATACAGAAAACAAGTACAGTCAAACAGCCAACGTGTTTCGTCCGGGAACGGACATCATGGCTGTCAAAAGAAAAATTCATAGAAACACAATCAATATCACTTGTTTACATAGAATTGAATATGGGTATAAACATTAACAATACTGTTATTACGCTCATTGTCTTATGACCTGGAGAGGGTCACTTGATGAATTATATGAATACTTTGCATATCTTAACTGCAATGACTTTAATGTGGCTTTCACCCTTGATCATAGCCAGACTAACATCATGTTCCTGGATGTGGAACTTTTTGTGGAAGGTGATTGGATTCTGAGCAAATTGTACAGAAAACCCACTGCCACAAACTCAATTTTAAGAGCAGTCAGTCACCATCGAACATCAGTTATTCGAGGCATTCCCTATGGAGAAACGGTTAGGACTAGGCGCAATTGCAGTACGGATAGTGACTTTAACACAGAACTGGTGCTTTGCAGAAGAGACTAGCTCAGAGAGGATACAAGAAACCTGATTTGATCAAGGCAAGATCGAGGATTATGAATGTTAGTAGACAGTCGACACTGGTTCAGAAACAGAAGGATACATCTAGGGGCCGCCTAGCCTTTGTCACCAAGTTTTGTATTCAAAAAGGTGATATATACAAAGCCTTAAGCAAGAATTGGAACATTTTGAAGAATGTTTCTTCCATGATGCCATTGTTAGGGGAACGACCTGAAGTGGTATTTATGAGAAGTCCGACCATAAAGCAAATGGTGTCTAGTAATTATCTAGAACCCGTTACTGTGGCAGATTCGAATTGGTTACCTAGACCACCTAAGGGTTTCTTTATATGTGGATCTTGTAGTGTTTGTAGGTTGGGAATGAATAGAACCAAAGAATTCAAATTCAACACCAGTCAGAGTTATACCATCAAAGAGTTTATCAATTGCAATAGTGAAGGTGTAGTGTATGCAGTGATTTGCGAATGTAACAAAGTTTATATTGGCAGCACTAAGAGGAAACTGAAACTTAGGATTCAAGAACATAACTGATCAGTCATCAATCATGATGAACGATCACCTTTATACCAACATATCAGAGAGCAACATCATTTGCAAAGTGCAATTAAGTTTCATGGGATTCAGAAAATTCTGTCACGCAAAAGAGGTGGCGATTGGGAATTATTCCTTAGGCAGCAGGAGGCAAAATGGATGAGCCGATGCAGAACAGTGCAGTCAGGTTTGAATACAGATAATGAGCTACATTATTTTCTCTGATGATTGAGGTATTTCTGGCTGGGGCATAGTGTAGTCTCTGTCGGAGGGTCCATTTGCACTTGTCACTGATGGGATTAGTCAGTGTACTAATAGGAAACACTGAGAAGAGGGGAAGAAAAATCGGTCTGGACATTATTGTATTTTTCAGCTAATATTTGAAGTGTTTTTCGATGGTAGTATTTTATGTGGTGAGCGATTGCGCTGAGTAATATGAATGGTGAAGCTATGAAGATGTTAAGGAATTAGGAGACCCCATGATAATAATGGATTGTGAGTGATGATCAGTACAGGTAAGGTGGATATATGGATTGTAAGAGTAGGTTTGCGGTGTTCATTAATTTATTGGAATCGTAAAGTTAATTTAGTTCTATAATCATGGTGCTCAGGATAGGGAATTTTAGAGCCCATGTGATTGAGGTGGTCACTTTTTTTTTTAGAAGCGGCAAAGATATTAATTGGTGATCGTCGTGGAAATGCAATATTGGTATAACGCGGCTTAAGAGTACTCCAGTTTTTTTATGATTAGAGGGTACTCTGGTTTTGGAGCATGGTTCGGGAGGTTACGGCCTTGATCTCCGGGTTGAATTAGTAAAGGGTTAATTATGCTCGATAGAACGATTACTTGGAGCATGGACAGTTAGTATATGGTGTTGAACGATGTAATGATTGGACTACCGATAGACAGTGGACTATAGAGAAAGGATTGACTCATGTTGTTTACGCGTATCCACGTTTTTTCCCCGTTTCTCCAATCTAGAGAGAGTATGACTCACGAGGTTTACGTGTATTTACGTTTTTTCCGCTCCTCTGATTGGCGGGGAGCAGAGGAGGACCGGAGAGAGAACCGTGTTCCTTTACATAGGTACAAGGCGATTGGATCAGCGGTGAGCAGGAAGTACTATGGTGAAGATTTCTTATTGGTTGCCGTGGGCGGATGTACACGAAGGATTTTGACGTGCGGACCTGAGAGGTAACTGTTAATTTAGGTCAAGGCGGGAAAAATGTGAGCAAGCTGATTGGATATGGTAGTGTTTAAAAGACGTGCGTTGAGTGCAGACCCGTGCACATTGGAATCGGAAACGCCCGATGTCGCTGGTCTGGACCGCACTTTGTTGATATCCCGCTGTGAACTAGGTAAGAGTCCGGAAGTTTGAGCGCAGAATTAGTTTCCTAATGGTAGTATGAGAATAGTACATTAATGCATGTTTTATTTATGCAAGAACAGAAATTGTTTTGAAATCTCTTGGAGGTAATACAATGGATGGAGGGTCATTTTTGTTATTGGTGGAGTCACCATGATTGTAGACTAAAGGCTTGTCTTTTGGTTGTAGATCATATTGAACAATGGATTGAAATGATAGGGGGGATAATTGACTGCGTATTCACGCATATAGAGGTAAGCAAGAGGTTTGAATTACATTTTGGGTGAGTCTAATATGCTGACCGTGCAATAGAATGCTTTAGCTGTTTTCTTTTCTTTATCACAGATTGTATAGGGATGCAAATGAGATGATGAGCAGTGGTCTACAGGTATTCGTTATCTTGGTAGGCACTGAAATAATGTTTCTGTATATTGTACAAATATAGTAAATGGGTGAGGTGGAAATTAATTTGTATAAATAACCAATGAGATTCTATCAATGTGCAAAAGGTGATTAGTTTTTTATTTAGTTTTTTTAGTGATGATTCTCTAACTATAGGTAGTGAGACTGGCTCTCTTTGCAAAGGGGGGGAGCACTCTGCGTTTTTAAAATACCCCTCACACACTAAGAATCCCTTAGTGTCATGCTTCATCATAGGGGTCTTCCCGTCCCTTTACGGGGCGGGGCGTGCTGCGACCTACGAGCTACGCGGGAGCACTTAGTTTATTGGCGATAGGCTATGTGTGGTGTGTAGGAAGTGAAAGGTGATAAGTGTAGGGACCTATGTAAGTGATCGATAGTTAAAAATTAAAACTTCCCTGGCTAGTAGAAAAAAACAGATTTATTAACTTCTCTGCTTGGGAACATTAAAAAGGGGTTTCAGTAGGGCGGATTACGCTATCTACTTGGTCGACATGACATGTTTCGTAAGCAGTCCCCACTGCTTACTCCTCATGACCTCTAATTGTCCCTACTAAAAATACTCAATGCTAATAATAATGTAGGATGCCTAAAGTCCTATAACCTTGTAGCAAAAATCGGCTACTTGGTTAGGCTTCTGGGCTTGAGTGGGCCCTCAGTGAAGCAAAAAAATCAAACAAGTGACCTATTGCGGCCCCTGAAAAGAGAAAAGGGAAAGAAAATACAGTGGTAATTCAGCATAAAAATATTTACACATAGTTCTCAATGTAGCACAAACCTCTATACATTCCATACATACATCCAGCCAAGTTCATATGACAGCCCATGTGAAAAATAGGCTGCTTCAGAGTTCCATTTCAAAGTGAAAAGGTGCGGTGTTTAAAACACGAGAGAAACTCGAGAGTCCGTTTTTCAGGAAAACGACAATGAAGGACAAATAACCTGTAGCACACACTCATATCAGTAGATATATTAGGCTTGTACATACTGTTAATTCAAAAATAACGTGCCCCATGAGCCTGCATCTTGGCGTCTTCAATGCGGTATACTGAAAAAGAGAAGTGCACACTGAATTCACTCGGGATGTTAGTTTGCGAGTTTAGCCCAATCTTACCGTCTGATCAATATTTTAAGGACCCATGATCAAGGTCTCACTTACGTGACCGCTGACAACAGTCTGCCTTACTCCTACCCCTCACTACCCCTATACACTAGTCTCCCACACAACGAGAACCTTAACATCATCGAATACGTCTTATTTGAAGACGACTGGGAGTACCAAACACCAAGGAATGTGATCATGGAATGTTGCTCACTCGCTCTGAAGGAGAACTTCTTCTAATACAATGGGATCCTCTACCTGCAGAAGCACGGGACCAGCATGGGGAGCACATTTGCTCCCAGCATAGCTGGTCTCTACGTGCACCATCTGGAGACCACCAGAATACTCCATCCAAGCAATCCCTTTAGAAAGAACATAAGGACCTGGAAGAGGTACATTGACGACATCCTCATCATCTGGGATGGTGATGAGAGAACCTCACAACAATTTCTGACCTGGTTGAACCTACAGGACGACTTCTTAAAATTCACCAGTACAAGTTCCAACAGCAACCTTGTATTCCTCGACCTCAACATTTTTCCAAAGAATGGGAGATTAATGACAACCACCCATTTCAAAAACACATCCAAGAATTGTTTACTTATGTACCAAAGCTTCCACCCTAAACACCTACGGGACAATCTACCTTATGGGCAGTTCCTCCGCCTGAGGCGGAACTGTACTGAAATTGAAAACTTCAAACTTCAGTCAAAAGACCTTTGTAAAAAACTAGAAATCCGCCAGTATCCTGAGAAAGTCATCAATCAGGCTTTCAAGAGGGCACGCAATAACTGCAGAGAGAGCCTCCTGAAGGAAAGAATACCCAAGGAAGAAGAAAAGAGACCTATATGCATAACTATATATAATACGAGCTCCAACCAAGTTACCAAGATTATTAACAAACATTGGAAAATTCTAAACAGTGGGGGTTTGCAGATACCGAAACCCATGTTTTCTCACAGAAAGGGTAGAAGCATACGAGATATACTGGTACACACCAGACCAAAAACCGTGAGCAATGATTCGGGAAAAAACCCCAACTTTGTCCAAGGCCACCACCCATGTGGCAAATGCAAAGTCGGTTGTCTAATGAAGAAGAGCAGAAAGTTGACATTCCGGAATGGTACAAACTGGGAGCAGAGAAGCTTCACAACATGTAACAGCTACAACGTGGTATATGTAATCACATGCCCATGCCACCTTGAGTATGTCGGCATGACCAGCAGAGCCATAAAGACTAGAATAGGGAAACACAAAAGTACTATAAAATGCCGAAAAGCAAGTACAAAATTGACGACGCACTTCTTGGAAAGTGATCACAAACCTGAGTAGATCTCTTGGTCAATAATTGAACAAGTGGCAAGAGAAGAACACCTCCTCGAGAAGGAACAGAGGTGGGTGTTCCGCCTAAACACCAACACTACCGGCCTCAATGACGAGATACAATGGGGTCAGTTGTGATAAGCCACTAAGGTTCACTGGAACAGTTGAAATGTGTGGTTCTGAGCTGCTATCAAAAATGTTGCAAGCATGAAATGCACCTCCGACACATTACACATGTCCAAGGAATTGGTTGCACCATAGTTCCCCCCACTAGCACCTGTGGTCATGTATGCCCTCTTGAGCTTCACACCATTGATCTAGGATGGTTATGAAGACTTTTGATAATAAATCAGAGGCGACTGTCTAGCAAAAACGTCACCACAGCGGTTCTTTACCATTAAGATATGCCTTTTGAGAAACACAGAGGGTTAGCGCCTGTGACGTCTCAAAATCAAACTTGTGCTTCTCGAGGTATGCCCAGCGTGCGTGCGCTCTCATTAACTATTGATAACATTGACACAGCGCTGCTATACCAGTGCACATCTCCCCTATGAAACGCTGTTAATCGGCACCTTAGACGTCATGACAGCACTTTTTCTAAAATTACTAACATATGCCTCCAGAAGAATTACCTAGAGTACCTGCGCTCTCGCTGCCCCCTTTTTGTTTTTGTTTCTGGATTTGGAATGAAAATGAACACTCGCCTTGTCAAGAACCGTCTTAGAATACCACCATTACGCCACTAACATTTCACGAATATTGTGAACCAATGACGCTTTTCACGTTAATGCCCTGAGCAGCGCTATATATTGCACACGTAATTTAAACATTTATTCCACTGAAAACAAGAATAAACTTTTTTCTCCAATAGCAACAGACTACTCTCTCGCGTCCTTTTCCACTCTCATTGCCGCGGACGGCGCCCATTTTTGTTAGCACACTAGTTTTTCTCCAATTCTAGGGCAAAGGATGACTAAGTGGTTCCGGCTCAGGTGCAGGAAATATGGATAAATAAGCAGTCCCGGGCAGCTCTTGTAGATCCCATGGAGCTGTTGAGGGGTAGGAGTAAGGCAGACTGTTGTCAGCGGTCACGTAAGTAAGACCTTGATCATGGGTCCTTAAAATATTGATCAGACGGCAAGATTGGGCTAAACTCGGAAACGAACATCCCGAGTGAATTCAGTGTGCACTTCTCTTTTTCAGTATACTGCATGGAAGACCCCAAGATGCAGGCTCATGGGGCACGTTATTTTTGAACTAACAGTATGTACAAGCCTAATATATCTACTGATATGAGTGTGTGCGACAGGTTATTTGTCCTTTATTGTCGTTTTCCTGAAAAACGGACTTTCGAGTTTCTCTCGTGTTTTAAACACCGCACCTTTTCACTTTGAAATGGAACTCTGAAGCAACCTATTTTTCACATGGGCTGTCATATGAACTTGGCTGGATGTATGTATGGAATGTATAGAGGTTTGTGCTACAGTATGTGAGATTCTGAGAAATTAATATACCCAAGACACAAGAGTGTGTGAAAAATATATCACTGTTTTTTCCTCATGGACTATCAAAAACGAGGTTATTCAATATAATGTATGCATGGTCACAGTATGACTCACGCAACTAACGGACATTGAGAACTATGTGTAAATATTTTTATGCTGAATTAACACTGCATTTTCTTTCCCTTTTCTCTTTTCAGGGGCCGCAATAGGTCACTTGTTTGATTTTTTGCTTCACTGAGGGCCCACTCAAGCCCAGAAGCCTAACCAAGTAGCCGATTTTTGCTACAAGGTTATAGGACTTTAGGCATACTACATTGTTATAAGCATTGAGTATTTTTAGTAGGGACCATTAGAGGTCCTGAGGAGTAAGCAGGGGGGACTGCTTACGAAACATGTCATGTCGACCAAGTAGATAGCGTAATCCGCCCTACTGAAACCCCTTTTTAATGTTCCCAGCCAGAGAAACTAATAAATGTGTTTTTTTCTACTAGCCAGGGAATTTTTAATTTTTAACTATCTATCACTTACATAGGTCCCTACACTTATCACCTTTCACTTCCTACACACCACACATAGCCTATCATCAATAAACTAAGTGCTCCCGCGTAGCTCGTAGGTCGCAGCACACCCCGCCCCGTAGAGGGACGGGAAGACCCCTATGATGAAGCATGCCACTAAGGGATTCTTAGTGTGTGAGGGGTATTTTAAAAACACAGTGCTCCCCCCCTTTGCCATTTGCAAAGAGAGCCCTTTTTTTTTAAACTTTATTTATCATTTTCCAAAAGAAATACACAAATGAAAATAAGCGTATATGTTGAAAACATACAGATGATTCATAATGCGTCACTCTAGTCACACACATGAAATATACAATAATCTGAGCATGCTCAAATGTCATTCTTGGGCTAGGGCGAAAGGCACACAGCGGGACACAATACCAATGGTAGACCTCAGAGGGAGCGGTACCCCGTATTGATATCAACTGGTTATGAACATTGCTCGAACCACCCGAGCAGCTGGAAGGAATGGTCAGTATAAACAGGGGTGCCATACATTGTGTAATACAAATCAAGTGACAAAGTTAGTGACCCTGCACAATCCCTCAACCAATCCCCTCAGGAATCTCCTCATGAGTAGGGGTAGTCCGGCCCTCGGTCGCGGCGCTGGTTAGATATGCGCGGAATGGGCCCCAAATGTCGATGGGTCTGGATGTAGAGGGAACCATGGAGGAGTACTCAACACTGTTGGCGTTACAGTGCGCCATGCTCCTGAGCCAGGAACTATGTAACGGGGGGCGACGGTCACACCATCTCAATGCCACCTCGCGCTTAGCCAATAAAAAACTCAGTGCTGCCAGCTTACGCACTGCCTTCGGAAAGTCGGCCGTGTATCCCAAAAGGGCAATCTCAGGGATGGGGACCAGATTCAGGAGTAGCATATCACTAAGTGCGCGGTGCACCCGTGACCAATAATCATGTAGCAAAGGGCATGACCACGATAGGTGCGCAAAGTCCGCAAATGGCCCACCGCACTTGGGGCAAGCGTGGGGTTTTGCTGGGTCTATTTTATGCAGTCGCGCTGGAGTGTAGTATAGTCGTTGCAAGAATTTAAAGTGTAGCAGCTTGTGTTTACTATTGAGAGAGGTCTCTGGTCGCCTTACAGCACCACTGCCACTGATCGTCCGAAATAGGGTAGCCCAAGTCCGCTTCCCATGCGGCTCTTACCCCTTGATCCGGAGAAGGGAGAAGGTCGCAGCACATGTGGTATAACTTAGATACTAAATGAGTTCCTGATGGGTGTTGAATAAGAAAGGTGAGGGGGGGCATCTCCTGAGGAGGGAGGGGGAACGAGGGGAATGAGGTACGCAGCAGAGAGCACAATCTGGTCAGCACAAAGGAGTCCATAAACGCACTCTCCATAAAGCGATGATCCTCTGTAAGTGAGAAGGCATGGACGTCAGAGAACAAGTCGCCAACGGTGGAAATGTGCAATTTGGTTAGTGTTTGCCGCACTACAGATTCCCCAGTTATTGGTAGCCAGGTGGGACTGGGCAATGGTAGGGCCGGGGAGTACAGCTGGGTAAGACCAATAAGCCGGCACAGTCGTCCCCACGCCCAACAGGTCGATGACACAGTTTGAATATCTCGTGGATCTCTAGGAAAGCCCGACGGTAGAGTGGTGGATAGCGACCCCGGCAGGACCAAGTCGGCTTCCGGTTTCAAATAAATAATCCGGGCGTCAGGGTGGTACCATGGATATGCGTAGGAACATTGTGCTATCAAAAAATAAAGGTAAAAATCAGGGACACCAAGTCCACCACGTTCATATGGGAGTGTCAACACGCGCCAAGCCACACGTGGAGTCTTGTTTCCCCACACAAGCTTCAATAATAAGGAACGTAACTGTGTGAAAATTTTTTTGGTGAGGGGTACAGGTATATTATTGAACAAATATAGGAACCGCAGCAATACAATCATTTTAATGATTGCGACGCACCCGGCCACGGATAATGGGAGGCGATTCCATCTTTCAATCTGGCCCTCTAGGGCAGTCAGCGCAGTGCCGTAGTTTAATTTGATGATGGAGTCTGTATCCAAATGTACATGGACGCCCAAGTACTTCATCGAGTCCCGGTTTCATGTGAGGGGAAAGGGGCTAGGCCATTCAACTGTACTGGGTGGGAGCGGAAATATAACCGACATATGCCAGTTTATACGTAGGCCTGAGAACTTGCCAAATCGGATTATCTCTGAGATCAAAGGTTCAAGATTGATCTGGGGCTGCCGGACATAAAGGATGGTATCATCCGCATAAAGCGAAATCAAAAGTGGACCGGTGCGAAACTGGAGGCCACGGTGTAAATGTTTCTCCTGGAAATGTCGGACCAATGGGTCCATCGCCAAGATGTACAATAGTGGCAACAGGGGCAACCCCGACGCGTGCCACGCTTCAGGCGAAATTGGTTAGTGATCGTACCGTTGAGGCGCAGCCTGGCCGTGGGACGGAATTGGTTAGTGATCGTACCGTTGAGGCGCAGCCTGGCCGTGGGAAGAGTATACAATAACTCTACCGTGTTCACTAAGCATTCAGGAATTCCCATACGGCACATTACAGACATAAGGAATGGCCACTCTAAAGAGTCAAATGCCTTCTCGGCATCTAATAGAATCGCCACAGCCGGGGTGGCAGGCTCAACACGATGCAGAACTGAAAAAAGGGTGCGTTGATTGAGGGAGGTGGAGCGATGCGGAACAAAGCCAGATTGGGCCGGGGATATAATGGACTCCATTAGTAGCGAAAGGCGGATGGCAATGACCTTCGCTAGGATCTTGTAGTCTAAGTTCAATAAAGATAAAGGACGATAAGAGCCACATAGGGTGGCATCCTTTCCCGGCTTAGGCAAAAGCACAATGACCGCCTCTCTAAGAGTGGGGGGCAGACAACCTGTTTCAAGGGGCTCGGCATACACCTCCACCAGGCGGGGAACCAACAGATCTTTATAGGCCTTGTAAAAATCGGCCGAAAAACCATCCAATCCAGGGGCAGAGGACCCTTTCATGGAGTCAATAGCCTCGATGATGTTGTCCGGCGTGATAGGATCGGCGAGAAAGTCCCGCATCCAATTATCTAAATACACCATTGCTATCTCATTAAGATAATTCCCACGGTCAGTGGTGTCATCAGCTAACTTAGATGTGTACAAAGATGTGTAATAAGACAAAAAGGTATCACAGATTTCAGGTGTGGTGCGCAGTGTGTCCCCAGTCGGCCCTTTGAGTTCTGTGATGTAGGAAGATTGGTAGGGAGGGCGAAGTAAGTGTGCCAACAGTTTGCCCGGTCGATCGCCCTCACCATGTTGCCTTGCCGTGTGCGACCGCACGAGAAATCTAAGCTCCCTGTCAGCTTCCTTCCTAAACTCCACCATCAATTGTAAGCGCTTATGCTCCCTCTCTTCCCTGTGTTGTCGAAGTTGGTCCGCATCTAGCGTCGCTATGTCGTGTTCTATCCGGGATAGGGTCGCACAAACATCGCACAGCACTCCAGTATGTTTAGCGATGCACACTCCCCTGATGGTTGCCTTAAATCCCTCCCACAGGACAGCCCAAGTGTCAACCGTGCCCGTGTTGAGCTCGAAATATTCCTCAATGGTCCCTATAATGTCCTCCGTGAAAACTGGATCTGATAAAGCTTTCCCAGGGAAGTGCCACTGCCTCTCATAACCACCCGCCCGGGGAATCTGCAGTCTCTGTACTATGGGAGAATGATCCGACAGGGTACGTGGGAGCGTAAGGAGGTCGTCAACCCACCCGACCACTTCTGGGGAAATCAGCCAATAGTCGATCCTGGTCCAGGTGTCATGAAATTCGGAGTAGTGTGAGTAAGCCGGTGAAGAGGCATGCAGGTTCGCCTCGATGTCTATGAGGAAAAAGTGGGAGAATATATCACGAAGGACTGGACGTGTGGTTTAGTGTCTGGGGCAGTGGAGGTACTGTCTCTGGACGGGTTAAGCAGCAGATTAAAATCGCCTCCAATGAGCAACAAACCAGGGTCCGAGTTCAGCAGAAGTACCTGTAACTCATTGAAAAAGGAAGGAGTGTTGGTGTTAGGGCCATAGATTCCAACGAGTGTGACCTTGTGGCCTAAAAGGATCCCAGCAACAATGACATATCTGCCCTCTTTGTCAAGGACTGTGTGAGTTAGCACAAAAGGTATCCGTTTATGTATACAAATAGCAACCCCCCTAGAATACCTGCTATATTGGGAGAAGAAGCGGTGTGTTCCCCAGTTTCTGGCAACTTGTGAAGCAGCAGCCGATGATAAATGAGTTTCTTGCAGGAAGACTATGTCAATCCTGTGTCTAGCAATGTAGTTAAAAACTTGCTTACATTTCCTGGCATTATTTAGTCCCCTAACATTCCAGGACATCAACGCAAGTTCAGAGGGGCCCAGCTGCAATCCTAATCTGGCCATGAATACAGTGAAAAAAAAGGGGACCTATGACATGAGCAGCTCAGTGAAAGCAGGTTAGTGGTGAAATTGTCGTGACACATCTTAAGAAAACAAAACCCATTCCCACCCCCCACCCAACCTCTCGCAAACCCCAAAGAGGAATACCCAACCCAATATGGCGGTGAAAGGTAACATTGTGTGCAGTAAAAGTACATTGCAAACTAAGTCCACCGCAAGAAACAAGACAACAAGGACCCAAAATATACTGGCGTCCGCCATTGGGGGTGACAACGCCACGCCATCCGGGCTAACCAATTCAAATTTCCATGTAACAACCAAGCCAGTGGACCTTCAGACTGTTCCCGAATTGTCCAAGCCATAAGAAGAGAATCATGGGAAAGAGTCAAAGTGTCAGCCGGGGCCTGAGCTCGAAAACAGATCAACGCTGTGTGGGGAATCTCCCTGTGCCGGTGAGGGTGCTCTGGAGTTAGTAGCAGCCTGAGTGCCTCTGGACTTATAAGAGTGACAAAACTCTTGGACCTCTGTCAGGGTGTCAAATACGCGTGCGCTGCCGGCCACTTCCACCCTAAGGCGCGTGGGGATAAAGCATACCATACTTAAGACCTGAATTGCGTAGGTAGCCTTGACCCCAGTATATTTCCGGCGCGCCTCTTGAACCATAAGGGGGAAGTCTGGATAAAAGGACAGGGAATCGCCTTGCCACCGTATTTCTCCTTATTTATGGGTTTGTTATTTATTTATGGGTTTGTTACGCGCCGGCATCACACCCGAAGGTGTATCTCCGCGCGGTGCTGCGATGTGGACAGGTAGAGAAGCCTCCTCCTAGAATAGTACAGTTTTGAGGCGCTTCCTGAAAGCTGGGTGACTGGGGCACTCTCTGAGGGAGAGGGGGAGACAGTTCCATAGACGTGGACCCATGATGGAGAGGGCGCGGCCTCCCTGTCTGGTCTTATAATGTCTGGGAACCTGCAACAGCTGTTGGTTGGTAGACCTGAGGATACGAGACGGACGATGGAAGACAAATTTATCCGCCAGGTAATGGGGTCCCAGATTGTGAAGACTCTTGTGTATCACACAGCAGATCTTAAATTCTACCCGTTTCCGGATAGGAAGCCAGTGAAGGGCTTTGAGGAGGGGGAGGGAAGGAGTTCTAGGGGGGGAGTTGGTCACCAGCCGTGCTGCGGTGTTCTGCACCACCTGTAGTTTGTTGAGCACTCCCTCACTGGCCGCTAAGAGTAGGCCATTACAGTAGTCCAGGCGGCTCAAAACGAGGGCCTGGACCAAGGTCTTCCGGGTGTCATCGGGTAGAAGGGGGAACACCTTCCGAAGGAGGCCAATGACGTGGAAGCATGAACCCGCCGTAGTGCCGGCATGGTGAGAAAGGGTGAGGTCCTGGTCTAGACGAACCCCCAGGTTTTTGACCACCTGTTTAGGGAGCGGGGCATGTCCCAGGCTTGAAGGCCACCAGTCTGGGGTCCAGAGGATTTTCGCCTCCCCAAATAACATGACCTCAGACTTTCCCACGTTGCACTGTAGAAAATTCTTGGCCATCCAGCTGGCAATTGCAGTCATGCCGTTGGAGAATGCTTGTCTTATCTCCGGGGTAAAGGTTTTAAAAGTGAACAGCAGCTGCGTGTCGTCAGCGTAGGAGATAGGCATAAACCCAAAGGACCTAATCATGTTGGCCAGAGAGGAGACATATACGTTAAACAACGTAGGGCTAAGGCATGAGCCCTGCGGGACTCCTCTGATGATGTTGGCCGAGGCGGAAGTAAAGGAGCCCATGTTCACCTTCTGGGTCCGCTCTGAGAGAAAGCTGGTGAACCACGCCAGGGCAGATCTGTCAATGCCTATCTCTTTTAATCTGGAGAGGAGAATGTCGTGGGATATGGTGTCGAATGCTGCGGACAAGTCCAACAGCACCAACACCACAGACAAACCTCTGTCCAGGGACAGGCGTATAGCATCCGTAACAGAGAGGAGGGCGGTCTCGGTACTATGCCTAGGCCTGAACCCGGACTGAGAGTGGTCAAGGCTGCCAGTCTGCTCAATAAAAGCGGAGAGATGATGGTTGACGTGCTTCTCCGTCAATTTGCCGATGAATGGCAGCAGAGAGATTGGCCGCAGATTGGTCAAGTCCGACCAGGGAATGGTGGAATTCTTCCTGATAGGCTTGACCATGGCCTCCTTCCACACCTGGGGGACCAGTCCCTCAGACAGGGAGCGATTGATCACCGTTTGAATACAGGGGCTGATAACACTCCCAATAAGGTGCATGACACGGGCAGGTACGGGGTCAACTGGGCTGCCTGACTTGATGGTCCCAATCAGGGAGTTGACCTGGTCTAAGGTGATCTCCGGGATGAGAGATAATGAGGCTGGGACAGCGCAGGCTGTTCCAGACTGTAAACTGGAAGAGGGATCGTTATCATCCGCGGATGTGCTGGATTGGGAGATTTTTTGGTAGATGGCGTCAATTTTTTCCGTGAAAAAGCCAGCTGTTTCGTCGCACAGTTTTTGGGTTAGCACCTCTGCACTGTCACAGGCGACAGGTTTAGTGAATGTGCAAAGCACCTGGTACAGCAATTTGGGGTCGTTACTAGCTTCAGAGAGTTGGGAGATGATGTGGGACTTACGGGCAGCTCTGATGTTTTTATGATAGAGTCGCATAGCTGAGCTATACCTGTCTCTATCACTGGAGCTGCTATCCTTTCTCTCGAGCCGCTCAAAGGGCAGCATCACGATCCCTGAAGTTCATGATCCTGGCAATGATGGGACGCGGCGGCTGAACCGGTTTTGGTCGGGGACCCAGGGACCGGTGGGCCCGTTCCACCACAAACCCTGGGGTAAATTGATCCCTGCCGAACAGTTCTACGAGTATTTTTTCCACAAAGATGTCCATCCGACCTGTCTGGGTGGATTCCGCCACACCTAAAATCCGAACGTTATTGCGCCGTCCGCGTGCTCCTAAGTCCTCATTCTTTATGGCCACTTCCTTTAGGATCTTTTCAACTCGTTCAAGTCTCTTCAGTGCTTTGGCGTCCGTGTCTTCAATATCGGAAACGCGAGACTCGACAACATCTAGGCGGTGATCATGCACCTGCACCTTAGTGCCCATGTCGGCAAGCTTTTGCTCCAAGGAGTCAAACCTGCTGTCGAGTACCTTAAATCCAGCCCTCATTTCGGACATCATGGTAGTGACCAAGGAGGAGGTGTTGTCCAGAGGAGGGGGAGGCATCGCATCCGATGAGGCGCCAGTTGCGGCGTCCGTAGCCAGCATGGAGGTCTTGTCAAAACTGAGTTTCCGCTGGTTAGGATCCCTTTTCCCCATGTTGACCGGTGGTCAGTGTGGTGTGGATCAACAGACAGCAGTTCTGGAGTAGTGCAGGCGAAGTGCCCGTGAACAGGCGGGCCAGAGGGGGAGAGCAGAGTGGGGGAGAGCAGAGTAGGGGAGCAGCAACAATCCTTCACGGTCTTCAAAGAAGAGGGGCCACGCACAGATCAAGCAGTCAGAGGGAGTGTAGCGACACCTAGTAAACAGAGGTCAGGCAGCTGTGAGGGTAGATTACACCCAGGTGACGATGCTCCTGCTACTCCGCAGCTGGCGAAGGAAATGCACCACGGCCAGGTATCAGGATGCTCAGGCCCACAACGACTGAGCTCCCCAACAAAATGGCAGACCTGAACTGTCGCGCAGACCGGCAAGGAGCAACCTGGTCAGTCGTCCCAGTACCCCGTTCAGCAGGCAGCTCCAGTGGTACGTCCCCGAGGGAAGGCAGGGCCACCCGGCCTCGCAGAAGCCCAAGCTCCCGGGATGCCCACCCCCACCCTCGCGTCCCCCCCGCGGCACCCGGGCCAGACCGCGCCACCCCCCGAGCTCCGCCGGGAGCAGCAGCTACTTGAGTCCCCGGTCCCGGCCCACGCCACAGGCCCTAAGGCTGCAGCGCGTCCCGGAGCCATGGAACCAGCGCCACCAAACCCCCAAGCAGAACCGGAAAGAGCGAGCCCGAGCCGCCATCGCCCCAAGCAGACGCGGAACAGAAGGCGACGCGCCCCCGGAGCAGAACTCACCGGTCAGCCAGGAGCAGTGAGAGAGGACGCCGGTGGGGTGGCGATCCTTCTCCTACGCCGATCTTACCCTTACGGGGCCCCCCCCGAGCCCCAAACAGATGCCGGATGGCGGCGAATCGCCGCTGCTGCAGATGAAGGCGCAGAGCAGGGTCAGGTCAGGCCTGTAGCCGCAGGATGGAGGAGATTAGCCGCCCGGATGGCGGAGCTTCAGTCGAAAGCGGCCATCGCCGTCGCCTCCGTGGCCACGCCCCCCTCACTACCTATAAGAGAATCATCACTAAAAAACGAAATTAAAAACTAATCACCTTTTGCACATTGATAGAATCTCATTGGTTATTTATACAGTTTAGGAGGGTGATTCTATCACCACCACCTCTATACTTCCTGATTGAGAATTCTGAACTGTCTTCCATTCTACTGAGCTGAGGTTTTATCATCATTTGAGGTAGGCGGAACACCTTTAGAGGCCTTATTTGAGGTAGAGTGTATTATAGATTATATTCAAAACATGCGTAGGAATGTTGGTGCTAGTGTTGGGGATGAAGTTCTTTATTGAATGTCAATGATGGACAGTTAGGAAAGGAGGTTTATAAGAAAGAGTCTGGAGCTCACTCACTCGCCTAGCGGCTGTGATGGATACCAGGAAGGCAGTTTTCAAATTCAAGAGATGAAAAGGACAGTTGTGAAGAGGCTCAAAGGGGGCGCACATCAAGTATGTAAGAACCAGGTTCAAGTCCCACTGAGGCATTAGGAAAGGAATAGGAGGGAAAAGATGAGTAATGCCTTTGAGGAATCTATTTACAACAGGGGACTTGAAAAGAGAGGGCTGATCAGGGATCCTGAGAAAGGTCGAAATAGCAGAAAAAAAGCCCTTGATAGTGCCCAGGGCAGCGCCCTGCCTGGCCAAAGAAAGAAGGAACAGAAGAACTTCTGAAAGAGGGGCAGAAAGGGGATCCACAGCCTTGGCTGTGCACCACGCCACAAATGTATTCCACCTGAAGGCGTATACCAACTTAGTGGAGGGACGCCTGGCTGCCAGAATGACATCATAGACTTCAGGAGGCAAGTCGAAAAGAATCAACTGCCGTGGCTCAATCTTCACGCAAAGAGGTGGAGACTGGGCAGGTTCGGGTGGAGGACCGTCCCATGCTGCGGCAATTGAGCCTCCCGAAGTGGCAGTCGAATGAGGGGATCGATAGACATACAGAGTAGCTCGGGATACCAAACTCTTCAAGCCCAGTCCGGAGCCACAAGAACTACTTGGGCCCGGTCACGCCTGATCTTCAGCAGTCTGGGCAGAAGTGGTATAGGCAGAAAGGCATACAACAGACCGCTACTCCACTAGCGACGAAAAGCGTCGCCTAGTGAGTGCCGCCTTGGAAATTCCAACGCGCAGAATTGCTGACATTGCACGTTCTCTTCGGTGGCGAATAGATCTAACCAAGGCTCTCCCCAATTTAAAAAAAGACCTTGCGTCATGTCCGAGTGAAGACGCCATTCGTGATCCATCATGCACCTGTAGCTGAGTTTGTCCGCCCTGGCGTTCAATGAACCTGCCAGGTGTTGAACAACCAGGGAAATGCCGTGCTGTTACAGCCATGTCCAGAGGCGCAAAGCCTCCGGACAAAGGGTCCACGACCCCACCACGCCCTGTTTGTTGCAGTACCACATGGCGGTGGTGTTGTCTGTGAACACGTGCACTACTCTTCCCTTGACAGAGGGAAGGAATGCCTTCAGTGCAAGTCGGATCGCCCGAAGCTCCAGAAGGTTGATAAGGAGCCGGGATTCCATCGGAGAGACCAGAGGCCTCTGACCTCCACCTCTCCCAAGTGGCCCCCATCCCAGGGGGGACCCGTCCGTCACTGTGTGCTCCGGTTGGGGAAGGGAGAGGGATCTGCCCTGGACCCAAAGCAGATTCATGAGCCACCACTGCAGCTGCTGTGCAGTGCCTTCCAGGATCTGGACATAATCGGACAGGTTCCCCTGATGCTGCACCCACTGGAACTAAGGTCCCACTGCAGAGCCCACATATGCCATCAGGCATAGGTGACCATCAGGAGGCCATGAGGCCCAGCAGCCTCAGGGTCATCTTGACCGAAACCCAGGATAGATGCTGAAAGATCAGAATCAAAGCCTGAATATCCTGGACTCGCCGTTCGGGAAGATCGGCCCGAAACTGCGTCGTATCCAGAACCGCACCGATGAAGAGGAGCTTCAGAGAGGGAATCAGGTGCGACTTCAGCACATTGATAGAGAACCCCCGAAAATGCAGGAGGTCGGCCGTAGTCTGAGGTGGGAGACAACTGTCTGGGGCGAGCCCGCCTTTGACAGCCAGTCGTCGAGATAGGTACTGCGACCACTGCCATCACTTTTGTGAACACCGAGGGGCGCTGGTAAGGCCAAAGGGGAGCACGGCAAACTGAAAGTGCTCATGGCCTACCGTGAACCGCAGGTAACGTCTGTGTGCCGGCAGGACGGGAATGTGAAAATATGCGTCCTGCAGGTCCAACGCTACCATCCAGTCTCCAGGGTCGAGAGCAGACAAGACTTTAGCCAGAGTTAGCATCTTGAACTTCTCCTTCTGGAGGAAGCGATTGACATCCGTGAGGTTCAAGAAAGGACGTCCTTCTTGGGCACCAGCAAGTAGTGGGAATAACAACCACGTCCTACTTCTGGCGTAGGAACATGCTTGCTGGCCCCCTGACCCACCTCGACTGGTCCCATGTCCGCAGCTGTGTTGAGACTGTGGCTCTGAAGCGAAAGTGTCGGGGAGCCACTTCTATGGCCACAAATGGAGCGAAAAGCAAAAGGCGGAGGAGGGCGCGTGGCCGAAAGGCCCAAGGACTTGGCAGTCGCCCGTGAGTCCTTAAAGCGCTCCAACGCACAAACTGCTTTATTGCCCGAAAAAATGAATGCCATCAAAGGGCATGTCCATCAAGGTGTTCTGGACATCCCCTGAAAAACCAGTTGTCCTCAGCAAGGCGTGGGACGGAGTGCTACTGTCGTGGAACTCGCTCTGCCCAACGAGTCGGCGATGTCAAGGCCACATCGAATCGTGAACTTAGCTGCATCTCTCCCTTCAGCAATCGCTTGAGAGAGCACTGTCCGGCCTCCTCCGGACACTGAAGCAACACCTGCACCACCGTATCCCACACAGAGTGAGAATAACGGCCCAAGAGGCATGCAGTGTTCCCAGACCGCAGCCCTGAACTGGCAGAAGAAAAAAATCTTCTTAACAAACTGATCCAGTTTCTTGGATTCCCTGTCCGGAGGTGCGGAAGGGAGTGCGCTTATGGGACATAGAGGCTTGGACAACCAAGCTCTGAGGGGTGGGGTGTTGAGTAAGGAAAATGGGGTCGCCCGGGGCGGGACGATGGCATCAGGCCATGTTCCTATCCACAGGAGCTCCTGTGTTGGGCCTGGACCAGGTGCCCAAAAGAACGTCCAAAAGTGCATCACTAAAAGGTAGCAGTGTCTCCGCAGAGGTAGCTGCCGGTTGAAGCACTTCTGTCAGGAGGTTAATCCTGATGGCCACTGTAGGGAGTTCGAGGTGAAGAGCCTCGGCCACCCTAAGCATCACCACTGCGTAACTCACAACCTCCTCCGTAGCCACGGTAGGCAGAGTTAGCATGCCAAGGTCAGGTGAGGTGTCAAGATCGCTGGCATCCCACAATTCCTCTACCCAGTCAAGGTCAAACTCACACTGTGCTGTGAGGTCCCCAGAACCCTCCCAGTCCTCCCCTTCCTCCAAAGGCTGCTTAACAGGCCGAAAATAAGGGGCTGGACATGGGAGTATAAAGGCCCCATCGGCGCCTAGCGATACCGTTCAAGGCGCCATGTCCACATCAGGGCTGAAACCGGGCCCAACGTCGTCCGGGGGCACGGGCGACGTCAGAGGTGGTGCTGGTGGGGTCAACGTCGGTGGAGGTGTCACAAGGTCAACCGGGATCCAGGCCTGGATCCTTGGGGGCCCTGCGGCGCGGAGCAGACAGTGAATCCGGAGCCGCCGACAATTAAGAGTGAGAACCCCCAGTCGGGCCGGCGGGGCCTGACGGCCCAAAGAGGCAGGCCATGGCCGACAGATATTCCTGCAGCTGGGCTGGAGTCGCCGACTGACCCGGGAAGGGCGGGTAGGCCAGCAGCAACTGCGCAGGTTCCGCTTCGCCTTACCTGACCCAGAGTGCAAAGACTTCGATCCCGACGAACAATGGTGATGGCTTCGCGACCGGTCCCTCGACCTCCCACAGGACCGGCGCGATTCCAACTGCTGGAGTTCAAGCAACTTTCGGGACTGCTCCGCAAAGTCTTCGGTGCCATGGACCTGAAGTCGAGGCACGAGTTGCGGTTGCGCCCCAGCCTTAGAGACACACGTGGTGCGGGACAGTCACAGACATCATGCGATTGCGATGACAGTCCCCGCAGGACTTGAAACCAGGCATCCCTATGGCACCAGGAGTCAATCGAGTCGATAAACAGAGACAAAAAGGCCTCGAAAAACTCAATCAAAAAGTGACTGGCGGTACCGCTCTCTCCGGATCTGTTCTTGAAGGTGCGGAAAAAGAAAGAACTGACATCAGCGTGAGAGGGCGTCCAAGTAGTTGCCGCGACGTTACCTCGGCGATCACGACGCCAACAACGGACGCGGAGCAGCACAACGCCACCCTCCGAAGCGCAAGGGCACTGCTGACGAAAACTTTCCGGTTCAAGTCTGATGCCTGGGGATGGGGGGGGTGGGGGGGGGGGGGAGGAGGGGTGGTAATTCGGAGGTAAGAAATCTATCACTACGTGTTTCTTTCCGAAATTCACCCACACAAATACACATAGATACATATACATGCAGGCTACCAGTAGTGGAAGGAAGTGCTAATGGAGGATGGGAAATAGGATGCAGAAGGTAGAAGTAAAAATCACGAATGCCTACTTCTAGGGAATACCCTTTCTTTCTGAGAAGAACAAGTTACTAACCTTCGGTAACGCTTTTTCTAGTGGATACAAAATCTGCCTGTGGATTCCTCACCTTGTGAATATCCCCCTGCGTCAGCAACATTCGGAAATTCTTTTAGTAGCTTTGCGCCGACGTGGTCGACGTCACAGAAGAAAACAAGTTACTTACCTGTAACTTTGGTTCCCCAGTATTGGTAACTTTCATAGATTCCCATGCTTTTGTATCATTCCCCGTCGTCGGAATGGGAGTCTCGGTAATAAAAAATACCATAGTAGTAGGTACAAAAGAGAAAGGAAAGGCCTAGGCCTCATTCCCTTTTGTAACATATCAGCCTCTTTTTGTGAAAGAGACCAAACTCTAGGCGTCAGCCAATCAGAAGAGCCTCACCCCTGGAACCTTCCTGAAGGAACCTCAGAGCCTCAGATTTTCGTAGCCGTTGTGTGCTAGACACCCTACTTGCTGAAGGCTGAGCTTTCCCCGGGGAGGCGGGTGGGCGCATGGGAATCTATGAAAGTTACCAATACTGGGGAACCAAAGTTACAGGTAAGTAACTTGTTTTCTTGCCCCAGTATTGGAACTTTCATAGATTCCCATGCTTTTGTATCAGAATAGCAAGCAGTAAAGCATTATAAACATATTTTGTAAATAAGTACCTTATAACATCAAAAAATGAAATTACAAAATGTGTTACCAATGGAAGGTGGGAAAGAAAGGAAAGCTCACCAATCACTTGAAGAGGTTCCTCAGGACAGCCTGGCCCACCGCCGTATCATCCTGCTGCGATGACTCTAAGCAGTAATGCTTAGTGAAAGTGTGCACACTGCTCCAGGTAGCAGCCCTGCAAATGTCCTTTATATGTACCCCCGCAAGGAGGGCTGTTGAGGATGCCACTGATCTCGTTGAGTGAGCACGGATCCTGCCCACCAGAGGTTTTCCTGCTATGTTGTGGCAATGCAGAATAGCACTCGAAATCCATCTTGAGATCCCCTGTTTGGACAGAGGGAAACCCTTGCTTGGACCACCAAAGGCAATGAACAATTGCAAAGTCTTTCTAAATGTCTTGGTACGGTCTAAGTAGAATTTCAGACATCTCTGTAAATCCAGAGTGTGCAACGTCTTCTCCGCTGGAGTGACTGGATTTGGAAAAAATGTCTTTAGAATTACTGGTTCATTTAAGTGAAAGTCAGTAGGAACTTTAGGAATGAATCTTGGGTTCGTCCGCAAGAGGACCGTTTTCCTTTTGAACTGTAAAAACGGCTCTTGGATAGTAATGGCCTGCAACTCCCCCACTCGCCTAGCCGATGTCAGGGCTAAGAGTAGAGCCAATTTCCATGACAAGTATTTCAAGTCTGAGCGGTGAATCGGCTCAAATGGTTCCTTCATCAGTTGGGCCAGGACCAAATTTAAATGCCAAGTTGGAGGAGGAGGTCTCTCTGGTGGATAGACCCTGAACAGGCCCTTGAGGAATTGCTTGACAATTCTTGAAGACCATAATGGAGGACCAGAGTCAGATCTCCTGAATCTTGAAATTGCCGCCAAATGGACCTTGATCGTAGAATGGGTCAGATTAGACTTTGCTAGCGAGAGTAGATAAGGCAGGAGTTGATGAGGTTTTGAAGTAAAAGGATCAACCTTTTCCTTCTTACACCAAATACAAAACCTGTTCCATTTCAATCTGTATGTCTTGTTTGTTGAAGGTGCTCTTGCCTGGGAAAGGATGTCCTTTATCTCCTTGGAAAGAGGGACATTCATGAATTCTCGCTTGTCAGGAGCCATGCCGTCGGGTGTAATGATTTTGGGTCTGGATGCCAAACCTGTCCTCCGGACATTGACAGAAGATCCGGCACCTCCTCCAGCAGGACTGGAGGAACTAGCGACAGCAGATGTAGTTCTGTGTACCAAAATTGTCTCGGCCATGCTGGGGCTATTAGGAGTATCTTGCATGGTTCCGTCTTCATCTTCATGATGAGGCGTGGAATCAGGGGAATTGGTGGAAACGCATAAAGAAACCTCCCCGTCCAGGCTATCGACAGGGCATTGCCCAATGAGCCTTGATGGTAGAACCTGCTGGCGTAGGACCGGCATTTTTTGTTGGTTGGCGTTGCAAATAGGTCCACCTCCGGTGTGCCCCATGTCTGAAATAATAGATCCAGAACCTGCTGTTTTAGTTCCCACTCGTGACTGACTGAGGATAACCTGCTCAGTCTGTCGGCGCCTTCGTTCAGCAGGAGTCGCGGAAGAAAAGCTTGAAGAGCTAGCCTGATCGCTCTCAGCTCCAACAGATTGATATGCAGTTTTTGCTCGCGAGACCACCAATGGCCGCTGACCTGCAGATCCTGCATCACTGCTCCCCATCCCTCCAATGACGCATCCGTCGTTAGTATTTGAGGCGATGGTACACTTGCGAAGGATAGACCTTGGCACAAATTGTCTTGATGTGACCACCAAATCACTGCCTCTCTCATCTCCCGAGTGACAACCACCTTGTCCTCGAACGATCCGTGCACTTGTTTCCATTGGAGGTCCAGTTGCTCCTGCAGGGGACGCATCCGCAGTCTGCAGTGTGGAATTAGGGGAATACATGAGGACATTACCCCTAGCAGCGACTTGTAGCTGCGTACAGAAAGACACCTTTTTCCCCGAAGGTTTCGTGCCAACCGTTGCAGCTTCTCTATCCTCTCTTGAGTAGGAAACGCCCTCGAGAGCCTTGAATCTAACACTCCTCCTAGGAATCGTGCTCTTCTTGAGGGCCTTAGCGTGGATTTTTCTCTGTGCAAAGTGAGCCCCAGATTCTGGAACAGATTGGTGCAAGCCTGCACAGCGTCCTGCGCTAACCTTCTGGACGGGGCCTTCAGTAACCAATCGTCCAGATAAGGGAAGACCTGGAAGTGGTTCTTTCGCAGAAATGCTGCCAACGGTGCCAGCACCTTCGTAAAAATCCTTGGGGCAGAGCGAAGGCCGAACGGCAGAACCCTGAACTGAAAATGGCTCTTGGCTACTGTGAAGCGTAGGAACCTTCTGTGTGCTGGGTGAATCGGGACATGGAAGTATGCGTCCTCCAGATCGAGCGTGGCCATAAAATCCCCCGGACTGATCATCTTCAATATGTCCTGTAAGGATACCATCCGGAAGGATAGGGAGACGAGATAGGTATTTAGCTCCCTGAGGTCTAAGATGGGGCGCCATTTTTCCAGCGTCTTTCTCACCAGGAAGAACCTGGAATAGAAACCTTGGCCCTGTTGTTTGGAGGGGACCGGCTCTATCGCCCCTTTGCGGAGCATGTGTTGTACTTCGAGCCTTAGGAGACGCAGATGTTTCGATGGAATGGCTGCCGGGGGCCTGGGTGGAGGGACTTCCATAAATTCCAAAGTATGTCCTCGCCTTATGATGTTGATCACCCAACGGTCCGATGTTATTTTGGACCAATTTTGAAACCCTGCCTCCAACTGATGATCTCTTAGAGGAGGGAACAGTAGGCAGAGCCAGGAGGCTGCTATTGGCGCTTGGACGCGTCCCGTCCACGGGCAGCCTGCTTGCCCTTGTTGTAAGGCCTCGAGTAACCCGAGGATTGGCCCTGTCTTTGCTGGTATGACTGGCGGTTTTGCTGGTATCCTGAAGTGTTTGAAGAATAGCGTTGCTGCTGTTGGTATGAACCTCTATAACTACCTCCTCTGGCTCTCGAACCTCTGAAGGGAGATTTGCGATACTGGAGGGTACCTAGCGACCTGGCTGTTTGTGTCCTTTTTGATCTCTTGAAGAGTATCATCTATCAATTTCCCAAATAGGGCCTCGCCATCGAAGGGAAGATCAAGGACCTCGTTCTGAATTTCCGGTCTAAACCAAGTCGCCTTCAGCCACCCTTGGCGTCTTAACACTGTCGCTCCTGCCAACGCCCGAAAGGACGTCGTGGCAATGTCCATGGCACAGTCTATAATTTCCATAGAGACCGCCTCACCCTCTTGTAAAGTCTTCTTTGCTTCCACCACTGACTCCGGTGGAAGCTGTTCCAGATATGGAGCTACATCACACCATAATTGGCGATCATATCGTCCTAATATCGCCAAAGCGTTGGCGGCCCGTATTAGCAGGCTAGCCATCGATGAAAAACGCTTGCCCGTGTTATCCAGTCGTCAGGAGGGGCCTTTAAGGGAGCAGAGGGGTTCCGCAACTTCCTCTGTGCTGCCTATGAGATGACAGTCAGGTTTTGGATGGCCCGTTAGCGCTGCAGGTCCATCATCTGGCGCTTTATACTTCTTATCCAGACGCGGTAGCACAGGGACCACCGTCGCTGGGTTTTTCATAGCTTTCATAGCTTTCAAACCTTCCTCCCACAAATGATCCACAATTGGAATCGACCTTGTTGTCTTGCGGAGCGTTTCTTTGAAATCATATAAGAGTCCGTAGTTTGAGCGGGCATTACCAGTTTAAATCTCCCAGCTGCACGTTCCATCAGCTGGTGAAAACTGCCAATGTCAACAGGAGGTGAATCTACCAAGTCTTGATGTGACTTGATGTAGTCATCATATTCATCCCCATCATGATCTGACTCTTGGTCATCATTGGATGATTCATCATCATTACCATCCCCATCAGGGTCATCAGCTGGCTCTGACGGAGCCTGAGGAACCGGCCGCTGAGGTTGAGGTGGCGTCTGTATCGGACGTACCGGAGGGACTACAGATGAGGGGTTTCTCACTGGTGTCGAAGGAGCAGACCTACGTGTTGTTGGTCTTTCAGCTCTTGACTTATAGTCCTGTAACATCTTGTGGAGGTCATGCAGGAAAGTTGTAGGAACTGAAGTCATGTCTTGTGGCACATAGCTCCTAGAGTGGGCCATTTGCTGATATTCTCTTTCCTCTTGGTCATATGCCCCTTCTGAATCGGTCTCTTGACTCTTGATTAGTAGCGGAGACGGGCTATTGGCATAGTCATAAGCATCCTGTCTGTCTTCCTCAGATTCTCCCTGGTCCAACAACAAAGTTGGCGGTAAAGGGGTCACCCTTCGCGGGGACGTCATCTCAGGAGTGATTCTCGTTAAAGAAACATTCACTCGTCTCTCCGTAGCCAGAATCGTCGTTGGTTCCGTCGACGCTGGAGATATCCTCGCCGACTATATTGGAATTACAGATGTCGACGTCGACACCACCGTCGACGAGCCCGCCGACGTAGTAGATATTGTTGTCGTCGTCGATGCACTCGTCGACGACACCACCGTCGTCGACGCCGTCGTCGGCGTCCCTGCTGTCGACGATGATGGTTTTCTCGTCGACGATGTTAATGAAGCCATCGACGACGTCTTCGTCGACAATGTCGTCGGCACATCTCCCGTCGACACTGCCGTCGACGATACCTTCTTCGACGACGCCGACGAAGCTTTCGTCGACGACTCTCCCGCCGACAAGCCCGTCGACGGGACCAACTGAATTTTGGGCTTCAATTTCTTCGTCGACTGACCCACCGTCGACGATGTCTTCGTCGTAGAGGACTTAGAACTCCTCTCTGAAGAATGTGAGGAGGGTTTTTTGAAGGCTGGGTCTGTCTTCTCACCCTTATGAGGCGAAACCAGTTCTGCCTTATCCTTCCCACTGCGGTGGGGGGAACTTCCTGAACCCCGGCTATCAGACTCTCTGGGGGTCTTTTTAGAAGCCTTTGAGGGGCGCCCAACAGAGGAAGATGGGGAACCTCTACCCCTTTTCACTGACCTTTTTGAGGAAGCAAATGAAGACGATTCATCCTCATCATTGGAAACTCCATGTTTCCTCTCCTTCTGCCTCTGCAGCCATGTAAGCAGTCTTCCAGCACGATCTCTCAAGGTCTTGGTGGAGAGAGTGCGGCAAATTTTGCAGTCCTCTGCCTTGTGATCCGGATAAAGGCAGTGAATGCAATCCTTGTGTTTGTCCTCCACAAACAGCCTTTTCTTCCCACAGGTGGAACAGGGCTTGAAAAGGGCTTTCTTTTTCTCAACTTCAGACATACTGAGGAAAAGGAGAGATTCCTGAAGTAAAACTGAAGAAATCCTGAAGAAAAAACTGTAGAAATCTACTTGAAAGTGTTGGAAATAGAGCAGAGCTCAATGGAGACTCCCTAGCACAACGTGCGGTAGAAAATCTGAGGCTCTGAGGTTCCTTCAGGAAGGTTCTAGGGGTGAGGCTCTTCTGATTGGCTGACGCCTAGAGTTTGGTCTCTTTTACAAAAAGAGGCTGATATGTTACAAAAGGGAATGAGGCCTAGGCCTTTCCTTTCTCTTTTGTACCTACTACTATGGTATTTTTTATTACCGAGACTCCCATTCCGACGACGGGGAATGATACAAAAGCATGGGAATCTATGAAAGTTCCAATACTGGGGCAAGCACAGCATCGCGCGCGGCTCCGCTGACATCACCGACTACATAATAGGCCCACGTCGGCGTGATGACATCAGTTCCGCCCTTTTTTCCATGCCCTCGGGGCACACGGACGGATCAACAACAGTAGATATACATACAAAGTACACAGTACCAAATAATCAAAATAATCAAAATAGCACACACAGTGTGTAGTCGATGCAGGAAAGTAATAACATCAACACATTTCCTTTGACAATAAAATATTATTACAGTAAATCAGGTATAGAAGAGAGGACAACTGGGAGGCGGGTGGGCCAGTGAGGAATCCACAGGCAGATACTGTATCCACCAGAAAAAGCGTTACCGAAGGTAAGTAACTTGTTCTTCTGATGGATACATCTGCCAGTGGATTCCTCACCTTGTGAATAGAGTCCCACAGCAGTCTCACTCCCGGAGAAGGGTGTCCACTCTCGTATACCAGAAAATCCTGGAGGACAGAGCGCGCAAAGTGGCCTTCCCTCCTCACTTCGGAATCTAAGCAGTAATGCTTCGCGAAAGTGTGGAGGGAGGCCCAAGTCGCCGCTCTACAAATGTCAACTACAGGTACACCCCTAGACAAAGCTGTGTAGCAGACCTTGCTCTAGTAGAATGAGCTCTTAAACCTTCAGGAGATTCCTTACCCGCCAGAGAGTAGCAAATCTTGATACACAAGACAATCCATCTTGACAGCATGCGCTTGTCTCTTCTGGCTCCAACAAAACCCACAAAGAGCCGGTCATCCACTCTGAACTCTCTGGTTCTGTCCAGGTAGAAGCTCACCGCTCTCTTCGGGTCCAAGCGGTGAAGTCTCTCCTCCTCCTTGGAAGGGTGAGTGGAGGATAGAAGGTAGGAAGGGTAACTGACTGCCCTAGATGAAAGGGAGTTACTACCTTAGGCAGAAAAGCAGCCCTGGTCCTGAGAGCCATTCGTTCAGCATGAATGGTCAAGAATGGGGGCTTAAAACTAAGAGCTTGAAGCTCACTTACACTCTTTGCTGAGGTAATTGCAAGCAGGAAGACCGTTTTAAAAGATAACAGTCTCAAGGGATACTTGTGCAAAGGTTCAAAAGGTGAACCCATCAAGAAAGTAAGTACAAGGGTCAAGTCCCATTGAGGCACAATAAAGGGAGTATTTAATAAAAGACAGCTGATCCGGCAAACAGAGAAATGCCTACAATGCCGATGAGATAACCTTTGACTGTAGCTACAGCAAACCCTTGCTGAGCCAAAGAAAGCGCAAACTGAATAATGTCAGATAAACGAGCCCTCAAAGGATCGGTGGACTTCCCTCCACACCAAGAAACAAATTTAGACCACCTATAAGTGTAGATAGACTTGGTGGAGTCACGCCTGGCCACTAAAATTACATCCACCACATCATGTGGGAGAGAAAAGGAATTCAGGTTGCCCCGTTCAATCTCCAGGCATGAAGGTGTAAGGTCTGGAGGTGGGGGGTGTAGGTGTCAAAAGAAAAATTCATAGAAACACAAAATCAATATCACTTGTTTACATAGAATTGAATATGGGTATAAACATTACCAATACTGTTATTACGCTCATTGTCTTATGATCTGGAGAGGGTCACTTGATGAATTATATGAATACTTTGCATATCTTAACTGCAATGACTTTAATGTGGCTTTCACCCTTGATCATAGCCAGACTAACATGTTCCTGGATGTGGAACATTTTGTGGAAGGTGATAGGATTCTGAGCAAATTGTACAGAAAACCCCCTGCCACAAACTCAATTTTAAGAGCAGTCAGTCACCATCCAACATCAGTTATTCGAGGCATTCCCTATGGAGAAATGGTTAGGACTAGGCGCAATTGCAGTACGGATAGTGACTTTCACACAGAACTGGTGCTTTGCAAGAGAGACTAGCTCAGAGAGGATACAAGAAACCTGATTTGATCAAGGCAAGATCGAGGATTATTAATGTTAGTAGACAGTTGACACTGGTTCAGAAACAGAAGGATACATCTAGGGGCCGCCCAGCCTTTGTCCCCAAGTTTTGTATTCAAAAAGGTGATATATACAAAGCCTTAAGTAAGAATTGGAACATTTTGAAGAGTGTTCCTTCCTTGATGCCATTGTTAGGGGAACGACCTGTAGTGGTATTTATGAGAAGTTCGACCATAAAGCAAATGTTCTCTAGTAATTATCTAGAACCCGTTACTGTTGCAGATTCAAATTGGTTACCTAGACCACCTAAGGGTTTCTTTATATGTGGATCTTGTAGTGTTTGTAGGTTGGGAATGAATAGAACCAAAGAATTCAAATTCAACACCAGTCAGAGTTCTACCATCAAAGAGTTTATCAATTGCAATAGTGAAGGTGTAGTGTATGCAGTGATTTGCGAATGTAACAATGTTTATATTGGCAGCACTAAGAGGAAACTGAAACTTAGGATTCAAGAACATAACAGATCAGTCATCAATCATGATGAACGATCACCTTTATACCAACATATCAGAGAGCAACATCATTTGCAAAGTGCAATTAAGTTTCATGGGATTCAGAAAATTCTGCCACGCAAAATAGGTGGCGATTGGGAATTATTCCTTAGGCAGCAGGAGGCAAAATGGATTAGCCGATGCAGAACAGTGCAGTCGGGTTTGAATACAGATAATGAGCTACATTATTTTCTCTGATGATTGAGGTATTTCTGGCTGGGGCATAGTGTAGTCTCTGTCGGAGGGTCCATTTGCACTTGTCACTGATTGGATTAGTCAGTGTACTAATAGGAAACACTGAGAAGGGAAGAAAAATAGGTCTGGACATTATTGTATTTTTCAGCTAATATTTGAAGTGTTTTTCGATGGTAGTATTTTATGTGGTGAGCGATTGCGCTGAGCAATATGAATGGTGAAGCTATGAAGATGTTAAGGAATTAGGAGAACCCATGATAATAATGGATTGTGATGATCAGTACAGGTAAGGTGGATATATGGATTGTAAGAGTAGGTTTGCGGTGTTCATTAGTTTATTGGAATCGTAAAGTTAGTTTAGTTCTATAATCATGGTGCTCAGGATAGGGAATTTTAGAGCCCATGTGATTGAGGTGGTCACTTTTTTTAAAAGCGGCAACGATATTAATTGGTGATCGTCGTGGAAATGCAATATTGGTATAACGCGGCTTAAGAGTACTCCAGTTTTTTTATGATTAGAGGGTACTCTGGTTTTGGAGCATGGTTCGGGAGGTTACGGCCTTGATCTCCGGGTTGAATTAGTAAAGGGTTAATTATGCTCGATAGAACGATTACTTGGAGCATGGACAGTTAGTATATGGTGTTGAACGATTTAATGATTGGACTACCGATAGACAGTGGACTATGGAGAAAGGATTTACTCATGTTGTTTACGCGTATCCACGTTTTTTCCCCGTTTCTCCAATCTAGGGAGAGTATGACTCGCGATGTTTACGTGTATTTATGTTTTTTCCGCTCCTCTGATTGGCGGGGAGCAGAGGAGGACCGGAGAAAGAACCGTGTTCCTTTACATAGGTACAAGGCGATTGGATCAGCGGCGAACAGGAAGTACTATGGTGAAGATTTCTTATTGGTCGCCGTGAGTATGACTCTCGGGGCGGATGTATACGAAGGATTTTGACGTGCGGACCTGAGAGGTAACTGTTAATTTAGGTCAAGGCGGGAAAAATGTGAGCAAGCTGATTGGATATGGTAGTGTTTAAAAGACGTGCGTTGAGTGCAGAACGGTGCACATTGGAATCGGAAACTCCCGATGTCGCTGGTCTGGACCGCACTTTGTTGATATCCCGCTGTGAACTAGGTAAGAGTCCGGAAGTTTGAGCGCAGAATTAGTTACACAATAGTAGTATGAGAATAGTACATTAATGCATGTTGTTTTATTTATGCAGGAACAGAACATTTTTTTAAATCTCTTGGACGTAATACAATGGAGGGAGGGTCATTTGTGTTATTGGTGGAGTCACCATGATTGTAGTCTAAAGGCTTGTTTTTTGGTTGTAGATCATATTGAACAATGGATTGAAATGATAGGGGGGGATAATTGATTGTGTATTCACGCATAGAGGTAAGCAAGAGGTTTGAATTACATTTTGGGTGAGTAATATGCTGACCGTGCAATAGAATGCTTTAGCCGTTTTCTTTTCTTTATCACAGATTGCATAGGGATGCAAATGAGATGATGAGCAGTGGTCTACAGGTATTCGTTATCTTGGTAGGCACTGAAATAATGTTTCTGTATATTGTACAAATATAGTAAATGGGTGAGGTGGAATTTAATTTGCCAGTATGAGGCGTCCTTGGACCCAATGTCATGAAAGGGACCTCAAGGGAACAATTTTTAAATGAAATATGAAGACGTGTTCATGGAGGTTCATAATATAAACATTTCTTTTCAGAATGATTGAGAATTCTGAACTGGCTTCCATTCTACCGAGCCGAGGTTTTATCATCATTTGAGGTAGGCGGAACACCTTTAGAGGCCTTATTTGAGGTAGAGTTTATTATAGATTATATTCACAACATGCGTAGGAATGTTGGTGCTAGTGTTGGGGATGAAGTACGTAGAAAAATTTCTTTATTGAATGTCAATAAGAACCCAGACAGTGAAGATTTGTTTTTTTATATATATTTTTTGACTATAGATTCTTCTTAATGCTATTGAGAAGCCTAAGGTTTCGGTTCACGACTTCAAGAAAATATATAGTCAGACTGCATTTATACAGTTCGAATATTTTGAGGTAGGCCACTGTTATTCTTTTAGTTATTATTAAAGGGAAAACGTGAGCTGGGACAGAATGAGTTTGACAAGAGACATGTGGATGATTTATAGAATGTACTTATGCAGAATATGTGGATTGAATCAGTTTTTAAATAGGCAGGTATTTGTGACAATGAGCGTAATAACAGTATTGTTAATGTTTATCCCTATATTCAATTCTATGTAAACAAGTGATATTGATTTTGTGTTTTGTTGGACTTTGGCCCTTAGGGCAGGTTCACCCCTAGACTTTTTGCTTGAAATGGTGACCTGGAGATGGTGATTTTTGGATTCTGCGCACTTTCACTGTGTCCCAGTGGAAAGTGCGTGCGCACTCTGAGTGCATGTGCTGAGCTAGGCCTGCCCGCCCATAGGAATGCATGGGGAATGTATGTGTCCCTGGTAGTTCCTGATGCGTGGGGTGTACAGGCTTGAGTCTGGTATGTGTGAACTCGTGTGAGTGAATGCTGCACAACGGTGTATGCAGCATGTATGTGTCTAGTAGGGAAGGGCCATTTCTAGACATGGCTGTACGTGTGCTGTGAGGGTGCTGGCGTGTGATTGGCTGGACCTGGCTGGCATGCCAGGCTCCAGGAAGTCTGGATGGGTCTGCCCGGTGGTGAGTGGGAGATCTGCATGAGTAATGTGTGGGAGGAGTGTACCTGTGTCCTGGATGGGCTGGGTTTTCCCCACACAATGCTGGCTCCGCCCCCCTGTGGTGTGTCTAATGACCCAAGCCCTGCCAGTGAATAGAGAGGGTGGTTGAGGTAAACAGAGTACTCAAGAACCAGCTGCGACTGGTTCCGCCCCCACTCTGCACCTTCAGACAAAGGAATGCACTGTATAAAAATGGGGCTGTGTCCCCACAGATGTTGTTCTCTTCCAGGATCCTGAGGGGGCTGCTGCTGCTGTCGCTGGGCCAGAGGACCGCCACTTGGAGTGTCTCCCTGCCTGGAGACCCAGTGTGCTGGCTCTGGGCCCAGCCTTGCCCCTGCCTGCCCTGAGGACCTTTTGCTGGACTTTGTGCTAGCACTTGGGAGCGCTTCATTTCTCCCCTAGCGCTTAAGAGCGCTTCATTTTCCTGAGGAGCGCCTGGGAGCGCTTTATTGTCTCGCTGGCGGCTGCCCACGCCGCAGATTCACCTTTTAAGTGACTTAGTTCGAGTGCCCACCTCGATTTCGTCCCCGTAATCCCTGCTGCAGCCCGGGGCCGGGGAGAAGCCGAGGAGCAGCTGCTGGCGTCACCCGGGAGCCGCGCTGCCATTGGCTGTGGCTGCGGGAGGCTCGCCGGGCGATCAGCGCCGTGATTGGAGGAGCCCTTTATTTCGGAATATAGCGCTGGGAGCGCTGTGTTAATCCCCCTTGTTGCGCTTGGAAGCGCTTTATTCCCCAGAGCCGGAGCCCACCCGGCATTTGCCCGTAAATCGCTCCATCCGCTGCCCGGCGCCCGACCAGGAAGTCAGGCAGGCCGGGGGCGGTACTGCGGGACACCTCTGACGTCATTCCCGGGCCGCGCTCTGATTGGCTGCTGGCCCGGGACCTGACGTGTAACCAGGAAGAGAGAGCGGCGCCTGCCTTCTCGGGGCTCCCGGGACCGAGGGGGAGCCCCGCCTGCTGCCGTGAAGAGGAGACCGGTAACTGAATCCAGACCCAGGCGAGAGCCTACCCCGCGCTGGGCCGCACCAGAAAGAAGACCGGCGGCAAGAGACCGGTGAGTGCCCGCCCCTCCCCTTCGGAGCGCGTCCCTTGTGCTAAGAGGCCCGGGTGGGCCTCAAGTGATTCCCGAGTCCCCAGGAGGGGGACTCCAACGAAGCCTGAGAGAGGCTCCAACGAGCGGGAGCTTTTCTGTGAGCCCGAGAGGCTCTGGGGCATTTCCTTGTGTCCTGAGTCCCCCGTGAGGGACTCCCAGACCCCGCAGTTGATACAGAGCCAGGGGAGGCTCCAGGTGCCCCAATTGTGCTTCGAGTCCCCAGGAGGGGGACTCCAACGGCGGCCATTGTTGCTTAAGAGTCCAGAGAGGCTCTATGGGGGCAGTTTGATTTACTTGTAGCCCAGAGAGGCTCGAGGCGCTATTTGTTTACCGAGCCCAGAGAGGCTCTAGGAGGCCTGCTGGTTTTGTGAGAGCCCTGAGAGGCTCTGGGGCCCAGTGGTCCTGGAAAGAAGTGCCTGAGAGAGGCTCAGGGCACCAGTTCTTGTCCAGGAGCCCAGTGAGGCTCCGCAGTGCCACAGTGGTGGTTCTTGAGCCCAGAGAGGCTCCAACGTTGCCCTAACTTTCCCTGCACCAGTTGCCCAGCACTTTGTGGGCAACTGCCACGTTTAGGCCCTGACATTGGGACACATGGACAGTCACAGGTGGTGACTTGTGAGATTGGCGCAATTGATATTGTTTTTACACCTCTGAATGAATGTCATGCATTGCATCATGTGTATGTTCGTACACCCCTACAGGTATTGTGATACATAGGTGGTTGTTTTCTCCCTAGTGCAGGTGGTGCTAGTGAGATCCTGGTTACCAGTGATTACTGGTTGTGTGCTATTTTGTGCTAAAATAAATTTATATTTTACCTTTTAAGTGCTATTTCTGAAAGTGCTACTTCTGATTCCTGACAGTGGTCCAGGTGGCCCTGTCTTGTAAATATCCCCTTGTAAATTCTGCCCGTGCCTCTGGCACATTGTAAAGTGTGTGTTTTATCTAATGTGTTTTGGTGTAATACAAAGGCTATTTTTCTATAACCTTGTGTGGAGTTTCCTTTGTGGTGGGCCTTTGGTTGTTGTTGCTGGGGTGCGTGCGCAAATACTTAACTTACATCGCCTCCAAGTTTAGCCTTGCTGCTCGCGCCACGTTACCTAGAGGGTGAGTAGGGGTTATCTTGGCGTGTAACTCCCTTGCCCTGACTTGGGAGTGGTGGTCTCTGACTGACTTTGGCGAAAGCCCTGGCCGGCCGGGGATCCCATTTCCAACATGTTTCTATGAATTTTTCTTTTGACTGCCCTGATGATGTCCTTTCCCGGACGAAACGCGTTGACTGTTTGACTGTACTTGTTTTCTGTATACTGATGGATTTAATTTGGAGAATTTGAAGAAAAGGTGTCACCATCACTTCATGATCGTAACTTCAATAAAAGAAGCTTTGGAATCTACAATTTTGAACCTGCCATACATTTTTTAACACTACGACGCTCCCTCAGTTTACCCGTTTACCTCTGGTCGTTCCCCACGCCACACCGCTCCTCCTGGTTGCCCGTGACTGCTGCTGCCAAGAGTTCGCCGCTGGTGAGCCCCTGTTCTGTTATTTTTGGTTTGTTGCTCTGTTTCTCCCCCATTCCTGGCTGTATAATTTGTGTTTTTTTCCCCTCGGTTTACCGCTCGTTTTCGCCCTTGCCCTCTGTGCCCCCCCGCGGCCCGACCCATTTTTGTCTTCTGTGCCCACTGCCCTCGCCCATTGGCCCCCCCCCGCTCCCGCCTCCCAGCTGCTCCTCCCTCCCACTTGGCCTCTTTTGGAGGGCACCACACGGAAGCGCATCGGGCGCGCCGCTGGTGCGCAAAAGGCAAGCCCGTCCGCACCCGGACCGCGCCCAGCGCCAGAACCCCTGGACGCCAGGCCCCCCGCAACACCAGACTGCGCTAAGACTCCAGCACCTTCCACGCACTCAACCCCGGACGAGACTACCCCTGCTACCGAGCCACCCCGACGCGCACCTAAGGTCCCTTCGCCTGCCGGAACTGCAGCTACACCAGCATGCAGTCCACCAAAACACCAGCCAAAGAACCCAACCACCTCCGCTGCATCCTCCTCAACACTCGCTCCGCTCGCAAACACGCCATCGACCTCTGGGACCTCCTAGACTCCACTGACCCTGACATTGCCTTCCTGACGGAGACCTGGTCGAACACCACCGCAGCACCAGACATCGCCATAGCCATCCCACAGGGCTACAAGATCTCCAGCAGAGACCGCACCAACGGAGTGGGAGGCGGAATCGCCATCTTCCACAAAGACTCCCTCAGAATCTCAATTAACACCGACGACACCATCACCACCGCCGAGCACATGCACTTCCAGATTCACACCGACCAAACACGACCCTTTAGAGGAACACTCATCTACAGACCTCCCGGACCCCGACCACAGTTCAGCGACACCATCACCGACCTCATCAGCACCCACGCCCTCGCCTCCACGGACTACATCCTCCTCGGGGACCTGAACTTCCACCTCGAGAACAACGACGCCAACTCCACCACCCTGATCGACAACCTCGCTAAACTCGGACTCAAACAGCTCGTGACGGCACCCACGCCACTGGACACATACTTGACCCCATCTTCTCCGCAAGTACCCATGTCTCCTTCAACTACACCTCCGAACCCACTGGACCGACCACAGATGCGTCCACTTCACCTTCAGGAAACCCACCACACCCAACAGTTGCCACGCCGCTGCTGGGGCAAGGTCACCGAGGACCGACCAACCAACGACCACCCTCGCCCGGAGACCACCCACTGACCCCACCGACCCAGACACTGCCGCAACCAACCTCACACAGTGGATCAACTACTGCGCCAACACCCTCGCCCCTCTCACGACCGCCACAACCAACCACACCAACAAGAAAGCCACCTGGTTCACCGAAGACCTCCGCATCTCCAAGCACACCTGTCGGAAGCTGGAGAAGAAATGTCTCCACGACCGAACACCAGACAGCCACACAGCCCTCAAAAGCGCCACCCGCAGGCACCACCAACTCATCAGGACCGCCTAGTCAACAACGCTCACAACACCAAAGAGCTCTTCAGCATCGTGAAAGAACTCTCCAGCCCCACCTCCAACACCAACGACATCCCACCATCACAAGACCTGTGCGACTCCCTGGCTGCCTTCTTTCACCGCAAGACAACAGACATACACGACAGCTTCAACTCCGACACCTCCGCACCCACCACCGAGTCCACCACCCCTGCGACCACCACCCGCACCAGCCGCCTGACCACCTGGTCCAACGTCAGCGACAAAGACACCATCAAAACCATGAACTCCATCCACTCCGGATCCCCATCTGACCCCTGCCCACACCACGTCTTCAACAAAGCCAGCACAACCATCGCGCCCCACCTCCGAAAATCAATCAACAGTTCCTTCGAGACAGCAACCTTTCCGGAAAGCTTGAAGCACGCCGAGATCAACGCCCTTCTGAAGAAGCCCAAGGCGGACCCCAAGAACTTCCGGCCCATCTCCCTGCTCCCGGCAAAAGTGAGAGAGAAGATAGTCAACAAACAGCTAACCCGCTACCTCGAAGACAACAACATCCTGGACCCCTTCCAATCCGGTTTTCGCAGCAACCACAGCACCGAGACCACCCTCATTGTCGCCACTGACGATTTCAGGATCCTGATGGACAAAGGAGAAACAGCCGCCCTCATCCTCCTGGACCTATCAGCGGCCTTTGACACAGTCTGCCACCGCACCCTATCAGCACGCCTCCATGACGCCGGAATTCAAGAGAAGGCCCTGGCCTGGACCACATCCTTCCTCTCCGGCAGAACCCAGAGCGTCCGCCTCCCACCCTTCTGCTCAAAATCCACCGAGATCATCTGCGGCGTCCCACAGGGATCTTCCCTCATCCAGATGCTGTTCAATATCTACATGGCACCACTCGCCCACGTCGCACAACATAACCTTAACATTATCTCCTACGCCGACGACACCCAGCTGATCATATCCCTCACCGAAGACCCCCACACCGCCAAAGCCAACCTCCACAGAGGAATGAAGGCCGTAGCCGACTGGATGAAGGACAGCAGACTGAAGCTGAACTCAGACAAGATGGAGGTCCTCATCCTCGGACCCACCCCATCAGCCTGGGACGACTCCTGGTGGCCCACATCGCTAGGCGCAGCCCCGGAACCCACAGACCACGCACGCAACCTGGGGGTCATCCTCTACTCCACCCTCTCCATGACCAGACAAGTCAACGCAGTCTCCGCGTCCTGCTTCAACACCCTCCGAATGCTCCGCAGAATCTTCAAATGGATCCCCACCGACACTAGAAAAACCGTCACCCAGGCCCTCATCACCAGCAGACTAGACTACGGGAACGCCCTCTACTCAGGAACTACAAACAAGCTCCTGAGACGACTACAACGAATCCACAACGCCTCGGCTCGAATGATCCTCGACGTCCCCCGCCGCAGCCACATCACACCCCACCTGAGAGGCCTGCACTGGCTCCCCGTCAACAAGAGGATCACCTTCAAACTCCTCATCCACGCACACAAAGCACTACACAACGCCGGACCCACCTACCTCAACAACCGACTCAGCTTCCACACCCCCACCTGAAGCCTCCGCTCAGCCAACCTCGCCCTCGCCACAGTCCCTCGGATCCGGAAAACCACAGCTGGCGGAAGATCCTTCTCCTACCTCGCCGCCAAGACCTGGAACACTCTCCCAACCAACCTACGACAGACTCAGGACCTACTGGCATTCAGAAGACTCCTCAAGACCTGGCTCTTCGACCAGTAGCGCATCCCCCAACCCACCCAGCGCCTTGAGACCCTCACGGGTATGTAGCGCGCTTTATAAATGTAATGATTGATTGATTGACATATTGTCTGCAGTTGTTGGGGTCTTAACGGTAGATCCCTGGAGGTTGAGTGCACGGACTCTGTGGAATTTGTGGACTAATTTAAAATTTAGAGTTCATTCTCTGTGCTTGTCTTTTCACCCATACCGTTGTTTTCTTATTTGTATGCCAGCATACATGGTTGACCAGCAGAATGCATAAAGCCATCAGACCGAACAGACGAAGGACCTTCAGGACTGGAACGACTGCTCCATTGTAAAATAAAGGAATCATTTCCTGTATGTCGAGAATCCTTTGAGGAGGGAATGCACGACATACAATTGTGTCCAGTACAGCACCTATGAACAGGTTGCACTGGGATGGCACCAGGTGAGATTTGGGCACATTTATCGAAAAACCCAACCTGTATAACTGAGTTGTGACTTGCAGATGATGGAGCACTTTCTCTGGAGATTCCGTTTTGATCAGCCAATCATCCAGATAAGGGAATACTGGAATCCCTGACCTTCTGAGATGTGCAACCACCACAGCCATCACCATGGTGAAGACTCGAGGCGCAGTAGTAAGACCAAACGGAAAGACCGCAAACTGGTAGTGTTGCAAACCCACCGTGAAACAGAGATACTTCCTGTGTGACTTCAGGATAGGGATGTGAAAATACGCATCCTGCAAGTCGATCGACACCGTCCAGTCTTCTTCCAGCAGCACTTGAAGAACCTGCGCAAGGGTGAGCATCTTGAACTTCTCCTGCGTCAGAAAAAGGTTCAAGATCCTGAGATCCAGCATCGGACGAAGTCTGCCATCCTTCTTGGGAGATCAGGAAATACCGGGAGTAGCATCCCTGACCCCTTTCCTGCTCCGGAACCACCTCTATCGCACCTTTTCTTAATAACGCCAGGACTTCCTCCTGCAGAAGTAGCAGATGGTCCTCTGAGCAAAAACCTTGACAAGGAGGGTAATTCGGAGGTAATTCCCGAAGGGTAAGTGCATACCCATTCTCTACGAGATTGAGAACCCAAAGGTCTGATGTGACAGATTCCCAATCCCGTAGAAAATAGGTAAGCCGACCCCCTACAGGACCAGCATGATCTGGAATGGCGCATCTAGGGCTGCTTTGCTGATGTTGGAGGGGGTTGGGAAGAGAAGGAGGAGACTTGAGATCCTCGAGGACGAGCTTTTTGTCTACCCCTGTATAACTTATACAGCGGATTTTGTTGTTGCTGCTGCTGTTGAGGCTGTTTATAGGGACGAAAGGAGGACCTTCCAAAGCCCTATATCTTTTGTTCACAGTTACTCTAGACTGTAGTCCCAAAGACCTGGCTGTAGCCCTGCTGTCTTTAAACCTCTCCAAAGCTGCATCAGCCTTTTTTCCAAAAAGACCTGAGCCATCAAGGGCTGATCTAATAAAGCAGCTTGGGCGTCCGCAGAGAATTCAGAAGACTTCAACCAGGCTGCTCTTCTTGTAGCAATTGAAGTCCCCATAACTCTCGCCACCGAGTCAGCGGTGTCTAGTCCACTTTGTATTACTTGACGTGCAGCAGCTTGAGTGTCAGCCAGCACCTCATTAAAATTTTTCCTGTCCTCCTCTGGAATCTTAGGGACCAACTGTCTTACAGAGTCCATCAAGGCATGTATGTACCTCCCCAAGAGACATGTGGCATTCGTTGACTTAAGAGCCATACTCGGCGATGAAAACACTGTTTTCGCAGTTTGGTCCTGCTTTTTCGACCTGTATCTCCTTGCAACACCTTTAGCAACAGCAGGAGCAGTGAGAGGTCTATTCCATACTTCCAAAATAGGTTCCGTCAATGCATCATTGAAAGGAAGCATAGGTTCCACAACAGAAGACGGGGAATGGAGGTCTTCTGTTAACAAATTAGACTTGAACTCAGCAGTAGGCAGACTTAAATTCAAAAGTTCTGCTGCCTTTTTGATGACCACATGGTATGATGCAACGTCCTTTGAAGGGACATCCGACACAGAGGATAGCTTCCAGTCTGGAGATAGTTCCAATCCGCTAGCCTCCCTCAGATCATCAAAATAATCCTCCTGCAGCTCACCTTCTTCAACCTCTCTGTACCTTCTTCAGCCTCTCTGTACCTCTGTTCTTCGAGAAGACGCTGAGCATCACGCCTCGACCTCTCCTTCAAGAGCGGCGTTGGCGGATCCGTGATAGACTCCGATGGAGCCGGCGTCGAGATCGGATCCGAAAGCACAAGGTCGAAGCTCTCAAGGTCGGGCCGGCGACGAAGGTATCGGCGTTGAAGACCTCAGCGCCGCCGAGAAATGCCAAGGCAGAGTCGGCGCCGGCATAAATGGAGCCGGAGCATAAGAATGGGGGACTCCCAGGTTATATGCCAAAGAACCCATGGGACCTGCCGGTGCTCCAGAGGGGTACATAGTTCTCGAATAGGCATCATACATCAAGTTTAAAAACTGTGTAGGGTCTTGACCTGGGCCTGGAAAAGGAGGGTAAGGACCCACAGGTTGCCCTCGAGGAGGCACCGGATTCGTCTCCTCTTCTTCGGGTTGGTGAGCCGGAGTCGTCGAACCCTCAGGCAAGGGAGCCCCTTCTTCCTCTTGAACAGGAGATCGAGACGGCGCCGGAGAGGGATTCGACACCGGAGCCGGTGAATGCTCCGGTGACTCCACAGCCGAAACTTTACCTACCGGATCCACAAGTGGAGAAGGGGATTTCTCTTTACGACATCTCCTACTTGGCGACTTCGGTCTCGAATCCAAATCCTTCCCAGAGTGATGTCGAGATCCGTGCTTTCTCTCCTTGTGCTTCTTTTTTGCTGATCTAGAAGCATGCCCCGACGATGACTTCGAAGGCGACGCCGTGCGAGACCTCGACCGCCTAGAACGCGACCTCGAAGACTTCTCTTTTTTACCTTTCAATTTGGCAACCAGAAGCTTCGCCTCTCTTTCACGAAGGGCTTTTGGGTTCATCTTCTTGCAGGAAGAGCACCCTTGAACATCATGGTTCGAACTCAGGCACCAAATGCAATCCTCATGCGGGTCCATGATCGACATCTTCCCACATTCTCCGCACGGCTTGAAACCGGTCTTCTTCGTAGACATATCGACAGGAGACAAAGATGCAAGAAGACACTAATAGAAACAAACCGTAACAAAGTTACTAAACAGCTACAGAGGATCCCTCGAAAACCGTTAGGGTCGACGACGCGGAAAAAAGGGAACTGATGTAATCACGCCGACGTGGGCCTATTATGGAGTCCGTGATGTCAGCGGTGCCGCGCGCGATGCCGTGCTTCTGTGACGTCAACCACGTCGGCGCGAAGCTACAAAAAGAATTTCCGAATGCTGCTGATGCAGGGGGATATTCACAAGGTGAGGAATTCACTGGCAGATGTATCCATCAGAAGGCAGCAATATGGTTAAAAACTAAAAAAACTAGAAGGAAGTATAGTAGTGATTATAACTCCTGCAACGGCAGGTCAGCATGTTTCATTTCATTGCTCCATCAGATGAATGTTCCTTTTGTCAGGGCAGCGGAATCCCCAATATCCAATAAGCCCACATACAATCAACTCTCAGCCAGCACATACAATACCAAGTCTTCTGTTCCTGCTGGAGGTTAAATTGATTCTTCAGTGAATATTCAATGGTCAATGCAAACAGTGCTCCATGTTCCATGCTGAATTCAGCTATGTGAGAAACCCATCAAATAGCACTCGTGGAAAGACACTGCAAACTAGTGAAGCAATGATTGGGTGATGTTACTGTCTTCTTAATAGACTCATTGTCATACTTCATTAGGATCTGCCTGACTCTAGCAGTTTTTTTTTATGTATACCTGGATGAAATCTGAATTGTCAAATGCCTAAGCAAAGTCTGGAAACCCACTCAAGATAACAAGTTATCACAATGAGCAAAGTATGCGCCCAATTAATAATAAATTTGAAGCCCAATTCCCAGGCTAATTGGCGGCACCAGCAAATAACATAATAACCCCTTAAAAATAAGGGTGGAGGGGTGAGGGAATGTGAGGAATGTATGGACTTTTCTAAGTTTGCATCCTCCCACAAAACACATTAAACCACAAAAAAAGAAAACAAGACAGACAGCATATAGATCAGATGAGTGACAGACATTTTTCAGCCTCCATCTGGGCAGTTTCTAAATAGAGATGTAATTTTCCGAAAAAAGAAAATATTTGCAATAAAGAAAATACAGAAAAATTCTCTTAGTAAGGGCGCCAAGTAAACCCATTTTATAAAGGTTCTGAAGAGCTTTTGCAGCAGAAAAAAAGCCTTTTAAATGCAGAGCTCAGTGCTCCAACAGCCTGTCAGAAGGAGTTGGAAAAAAAAAGAGAACGGAGTTAACTGCCACCTACAGGGCTTGATGGAACACTGAAGGTCAGGATACCCTTAAAGGTGCAGTGTTCCATTATCATTCTAACATAGCTGCAGCCTGTTCATTTACAGTGCCCTATCCTTCCCCATTATGCAATTTACAAGATTACAAAAGTTTTGTGAAGGTGTTTTGTTTTTTAAACTTCACTTTTCCTTCTTTAGGTGACCTTTAAAGGCTTTAGTTATTTCTTCCATCGTTTAATGAAAATTAATCGAATTGGCAAGAAAGCTTTTTTAGGCTGCTAAATTATAAATTTGTCATGAAGTAAGGTGATAATACTGCAAAAAAGGTCAGTTTGGAAAAAGTGTTCCGGGAGCCCCGCACATGGGTGACTATTCAGTGCTTATGATTGTCCATGGAGATACCCTGTCAGAGAATTAAGTCATTTTTATCTAACGCAGACGTCTAGGAGGAGTGCACCAATCATATACCAGAATGAACTAATGGCCTAACGGTCTAAAATTTTAAGACTGAACAGTGCAACTACCTACCTTGAATCTCCATACAGCTATGCCCTCAAAAGTCTTGAAGAGGCAAGAATGTGGGACTAGGGCTCTTATTGTGTGTGTGTCTGTGCTTATTGTACACCTTGCATGTGGCATGAAGCAACCTTACTTCGTGTGCTCTTTTTAGTGCCTGTGATTCACCACCAAAGTGTATGCCCATCTGGTACTGTGATAATCTATTATCTTTGTGGTGTTCCAGGAAAACACATTAAAACTCCTGCAACCTAAAGTTTAAGTGAACACACTATTCATTTTGGGTACAACACCAGTTCCAATACAGAACATGCTTTCTCTCGCAAATGCAAGTAAACACACATGCTAATACATTGAAGAATCATCAACTGCATTTTTTTTATTAAAAGATTTAATCTGTGTTTGGACTTGGACCCCCTACATTCACAATATAATTTATGATGTTACATTTAAGAGCACATGAAACAAACTTTGAACAGTTACATACACAAACCCAGGTGAACGTGAGGCACTTACCCTCCCCAAAAATACTTCAGACCCTGCCTCTAAGCAAGGAATTCAGCAGCTTGCTTTATGCATTATGGCTTACACCAACTGTGTGCTCCCCGGGGCCAGGGTTTCAAAAACAGCGTAAAAGGGGGAGTGTGGTATGAGGAGAAATGGTATGGGTTGCAGGGCAAAGACCAGAATACTGCTTCCATGTGGGATACACGGTCAGGAGAAAAGCTGCAATTCAGCCATCAAAAACTGAACAAAAGAATTTAAAGTATAATAAAATCTGTCACAAAGGTAATTTCAGAATGAAGGACAAACCGAGTTCAGATAACAGCTTAACACAAAGGAAGAAACAAACAAAATTAATAAAAATACAGTTTTTGATAAAGTGGTTTCTACTTTACAGCTGATATAATCTAGGAGATGGCAAACATGTAAAAAAGCACTGTTTCCAAAGGTTAAGGTTGGAAATGGAATTTATAGTGGAGCCCAAATAGTTAACTAACAGAACACATCTCTAGCTATCAAAAGCAGGGAGAAAAATACAAGCAGCAGCCTTGTCACAACTGCTGTATAAGTAGAGAAACCACACAAAGCTGGAATTTATATACATATATATTTTTGTTTTTATCTAACATACGTCCAAACACTCAAGAAAAGGGTACAAATCCAGTGTGAGGCCTGCACTTCGACAACCCTAAGAGCCCTCTCATGCAAAATGAGAACACTGACAGCAGAGGAGTACCATAGATGTCATGCACAGGCCATGTCATGAAGCAGCTGTGCTCGATCTGGAGGAAGAAACAGAAGCCCACACTTCCACTGTGGTTGGGCCATGCATTGCTTGTTTACCAGCTATGCTCTGTCCAGGGAAAACAGAGGCGCGCACACACACACTCACTGTGATTGGGTCATGCAACGTTTCCTACCAATTTAATTTCGAACACTCCAACCTTTGCACCGCTGACAGTCTTAACTTTAATGGGGAAACTTTTGTTTTAAATGAACTGAACCTCATTTTATGACCACTTCAACAAGCAAACTTCAACAGAGAATTCCTATGCTGAGTAATCTTCAATTTGGAAAATCTCACTTGTTACTAAACATTTGAACCTTCTACTATGAACTCCTTTCTATCATCAGTAATACAATTGCCACCCTTACTTCCTGTTTCTACAACGCATGTAATTAAATATGGTTTGGAAACTTTTGGCAAAACTATCCTATTTTTATTTGCTTGTTTCTCTTAGGAAAAAAATAAACAAAGCTCTCAGAAATCCAAGTGTATGTTCATTTTTTAGGTTACACTACAGAATCCAGAGAGAAGTCAAAGCCAGTTAATATTAAATGCATTTGTCTCACAGGAATGATGTTATCACACATGATTGCAAATATTTAGTGCTAGACACTAGTGATTATACTGCATGGAGTTCGACTTGAACCTGTGCATGGCAATGTTTAATAGTTCGGTGTTTCAGTTTATGATGTCCAAGGTTCTCTTTTCTCACCCCCACCCTGCACCATATAGAAATTGGATTTTCCTTCCGTCCCCTTTGCAGATTCAGTCCATCACTACTAATATGCATATTATTCTTTTCTTGACTTTCTGTTTCTGGGGGATCTACTTCGATTTTCTTCTTCCTGTAAAAGTTTAAGTACAGAAGAGTATTACATACTTGCTATGAGAAAATGATAGATAGCAAATACTTTAGCGCTCAACATCAATAGCATTTGCAAGGCAATATTTCTTGCCAGCAACAAATTAATATGTGATTTACACAGTCTAAACATTTGCAAATACAATGCAAACCACAATGAAACCCAATGAAAATTTAAGTAAAGTGGCAAACATTTTAATATTTTATACTTGCAGCACTTGTTCTTTCTGTGTTACACATTTCTTTGACTTGTACACCATCAAAAAATCTTACATTTATGGAACCATGCAACATTTATTTTTAAGCAAAATGTACTTCTTGTTTTCTAAGGCCCCATATACCACACATCAGCTACTTTAGAGCACCATCAGAAGAGTCTTTATAAAAATAAATTAAGAGCATTGAGTCTCAAATGTACTCAACTCTGCCAGAGCATAGCCTCCACAGGAATGCCTCAACACAAGTGTTTTAGAAGAGGAAAGAGACTCCAACACGGCTCCAAATAAGCACCTGGATGTCAATATCTAAAGCAGGAAAACGTCTATATACAAGAGGAATTTTACTTCGGTCTACAGCCATCAGAAAACAGAGCAATAGGTAAAATACAGTTCTTTTGAGAAACTGAATGCTAACGCAAACATTCATGAGAAAGACAATTCATATCTGTGCCATCAAATGAAGCAAAATAAGTGAAACCATATTCGACGCAAGGGCGTATGAAGACAGACGGGACAAGATTTATCATCTCAAAAACTCTGCAGCCTTGTGTCCATTTCAGATGCCCGTATTGATGTATTTCAGGAGGCAGCCACCAATCTCAAAGACGGTAGAGAAGTGGAGGATCCAGTCTTGATGCCTGGAAAGGCAATCGGGGTGCATGGCAATGTCTAGCTGTTTGGAGATTTAACCCCTTACAGGCTGATGACAAGCTCAGCATGAGCGTAACCTGCCGTACGCTGATGATGAGCTGAACTCGTCATGTAACGCTGCTTTTTTAAAAACGCCGCGCACAGCGGGAAAACCGCTAGCGGCGATGCGGTTAAGAAAGCACTACTGTCAATGCAATTCTATGATGATTAGGTTCATTCTAGTGATAAGAGTTTCTATAACTTTGTCTACCTTGGATATTGGTGAAATGAGAGAAGAGTGTTCTTGAACGAAAGTGTGCTTTTATCACTAGTATTTTGACTTATTGGTTAAAAAGACGATGCAATTCAACCCCTGTTTGTGCAACCCAGATGGGACATTTGACCCCGGGTTTGTGCAGAAGTTAGTTTTTTAGAGGCCATTCATGGTTTTCTTCCGGGGTTCCGAGTACAACTACACATTGTGTATAATATAAATATATATATATATATATATATATATATATATATATATATACATATATATATATATATATATATACACACATATACACATACATACGCACACACACATATATATATATATATATATATATATATATATATATACACACACACACACATATATATATATATATATACACATATACACACACACAGAAGATTAACTGTTATTGTGAGCTGCCGTGCAATGATCCAGTTTTTAAATGATAACATTCTTAACTGTGTACCACGTTGTTGTAATTTAGAGCAAACCTATAGGTTACGCAATTACATTTTCTCTGTTTTACAAAAACAAAACCAGGTTTCTAGGCTTTGTATTTGTGTAGTGAGATAAAAAACCTCAGAGGTTTGTGAGTTTAAGGAGTTGTTTTCCTTTGTGAAGTCACAGCAATGTGTACTCTGAGGCAGTAATCAGTGTTCTACTCATGTCAATAATGTTTGTTTTGCAATGACTACATAGAATTCAGCCACTGCGCTGTAGTAATATATGTGAAAATGTGTTTTAGTATAGCTGCTCTGAATAACCTTTTACTGGGCCACGTTTAGTTTCACTTCCATAGCCCAAATTAATATATTATTACATCTGGTCCTGCTCTTTTTGGTGGATAATCCATCTGCCTGCAGACTCCTCGCCTTTTGAATCATCTCAGGTGCTTGGATGGAACCAGAAAAGCTTCCACTGCTCCCACACAGTGGTAGGTAAAGCAATCATGCTGAATATAGCACTGCCCCGCCCTGGGTATTATGACATGATGGATGGGGGAAGGTTGCCTCACTGTTGAGGTAGAGAGAGGAAACCAGTCGCCAAACCTCTTTCCCTAGAGGCGTGTATCCATGAGCTAGCTACACCCTGGTGATGGGCTAGGGAGGTCTGTACACCTAGAAAGAGGTCTCGCCACCTTGGGAGTAGGAAAAATGGTGCATTATGGAATAGCCAGATGCCACACTCCACAGGAAGAAGTGACTAGGTGGGAGGGAACCTGGTAGCCTATTGGCTACCAACTACATCCTGCCTTGAGGGCATTTTCTTAGAATAAGCGGGCACCCTTGGCACCCAGACCTCAGATCTCGACTGACTTAGAAGGACCAAAGGACTGCCCTGCAGCATCGAGGGTCCAGCAATGAGAGGCTGCACCGATGAGGACTGCACCTGGTGGCCAGCGAAGAGCAGGACTGTGCCTTCTGTGTCCTATTCAAGAGGAAGCTGTCCCAAGAGCCCAGTCAAGCCAAGCCAGCTGAAGGGCCTCCTGTTTGCAGTGGCTGCTATGTGTACCTTGAGTGAGGCGCCTGATAACCCCTTCATTGAGTAGATTGGTGAGGTATTATATCATGGTTGTGCTATGTGTCCACTCATGATTGAGTGCAGATTTTATGCCGAAGGGCAGACCTTTAGGAGCGTTGTGGTGTGCCACTGCTTGAAAGCTTTCCATTTTGCAGTGTAATACCACCTTGTGGAAGGTCTTCTAGCTTACTGTAGCACCTTCATGGAGCTTTCAGGCAAGAGTAGGTGTCCAAACTAACGTTGCCAGCCTGAGTGTATGGGTTGGGGTGGACCACGCATCCCCCTGCTTTGTTAGCAAGCCTTGTACCATTGGCCAGATTATTCTCCTGCCCTGTGACAGTGCTATTAGATCGGAGGACTAAGTCGGTTTTGCCCACTGCGGGCAGATTAAGATTAGTGTCATTGTTGCTTGCATTTGTCTATTACTAGACGTATCAAAGGAATTGGTGGAAAAGCATATGCAAATGCCTGACCAATAGATCTAAAAATCATTCCCATGCACTTGTTACTTTAGAAATATGGCTGCAATATGTCTGCACTTTGTGGTCTCCTGTGTTGCAACTAATTTATTGTTGGTGTTACCCACTTCTTATCATGTCCACCACCTCCTGCTTTAGCTCCCACTTGTGTGAGATGCTTGCCTGTTTACTGAACCAGCCTGCCTGCATTCTGCACACCTAGTAGGCGTATCATGACCAGGGTGAGGTGCCTCTTAATGGCCCAAATTCACATCTCCTGCGCTAGAGTGGATAGTTCATAGGATCCTGTCCCTCCTTGTTTGATGAAAGATCATGGTTGTCATGTCGGTCTGCACCAGCACGGTTTTCTACATGATCTGTCCCTGAAATACATTTAGTGGTGGACTTCCATCATGTTCACATGCTTCACTGAGTCCAGAGGGCTTCATATACCTCAGATCCATAACACGTTCATGTCAGCTCCCTAACCAGAGTGTGGGACATCCGTTCTGATCATGACTGAGGAAGTTGGGTTTTGAAGTGTCTGCCCATTGTGATGTTTGGAATGCTCTAGCACTGTAGTTTCTTGTGTACTTTGTCAGTAACAACTGCTAGATCTTCCAAACTCCCATCGCTTGTGATCATTGCTGGACTAGTCTCATGTGTAGCCTTGCATTTGGGATGAGGGGAGTGCAGGAGGCTATCATGCCCAACAGTTGTCCCACTGTCTAGTTTCCCCATAGAACCTGCCCTTCTTGTAAAGGTGTATTGGATCTATTAGTTTGTCGATTGTCCTCTGAATGGGAAATGCTCTTGATTATCTGCGGTTTAGCCATGCTCTCAGAAAGGTCTTTTTCTTCTATGGTGTTGGGAATGACTTTTCTTAATGTATAGAAAACCTTAGATTGTGCAGGGTTTAAATTGTGATTCTGCTGGCAGCTATTGAATGATCCTGCCTTTACTGGCCAGTCATCCAGATAAGGGTACGAGTATAACCCTGTGTGTGATACCAGTGGCTAGACATTTTCCAAACATCCTTACAATAGATTATGTGCTAAAGGGAAGGGCTTTGAAATAGCTGTGCACTTTGTCTGCAATGACCCTCCGAGGTCTTTTATGTTTTTGTTCATGGCAATGTGAAGGTTTGCGTCCTTCAGAGCTATTGTTGCAATATAGTCTCTTTCTCAGGCGTGGTATGACCTGAAGAGTTCACTTGAATGTTTGCGTTTTGATGCATCTGTTTGAGGTCTAAAGGAATATGCTACTTACCAGTATGCATCTGTTCTTGGCATGTAGGGCTGCTGACATTCATATCTGTGCATAGATCGCCGCCTTGTGTTGGGTCCGGATGATTGCACATTGTTGTCCTAGAAGAGTCGTCGAAGTATCACGAGATAGGTGGCTCCTCCCTTGGACTACAGTGCGAATGGGCATCCTTTCCATCCTTAGATTGTTTTTCGCCATTGTGGCAGAGATGGAGTGTTGTACAGTAAGAATGTCCATGCCAGAAAATGTGAGTTGGAAAGAATGCTACAGCTGCGACAGGCATCGGGGAGGAGGGCGAGCGATATGAATGTCAGCAGCCCTACATGCCAAGAACAGATGCATACTGGTAAGTAGCATATTCCGTTCGAGGCATGTGGGCTGCTGAATTCATATCTGTGCATAGAATGTATAGCAGTCTCTCCCTTAGCGGTGGCTACCTGTGCCAGCTGCAGCAGTCTGAAAAACTTTTTAGAACAGCCTGTCCTACAGCAGCTTGCTGTTTGGAATGTACATCTACACAATAGTGTTTTGTGAATGTATGAATGGTAGACCATGTGGCTGCTTTACATATTTCCTCTAGAGGAATGTTTCATAGGAAAGCCATGGATGCCCCCATTTTGCGTGTTGAATGCGCTCTTGGGGGAACTGTTAAAGTGCGTTTTGCTTTAAGATAACATATTTGAATGCACTTAACAATCCATCTGGCTAACCCAGATTTAGAAATAGGGTTGCCTTTGTGTTGTGATGAAAATGCAACAAACAACAGTTTTGTCTTCTTGAAATCTTTTATCCTGTCTATGTAATATAAGAGAGCCCTTTTAACATCTACTGTGTGTAGAGCCCTCAAAGGAACGGACTGTGGGTTTGGGAAGAACACTGGAAGTTCTATTGTTTGATTGATGTGGAAGTGGGATACCACTTTTGGCATAAACTTAGGGTTTGTCCTAAGCACGACCCTATTTGCGTGAATTTGGAAGAATGGTTCTTGAATAGTTAGGGCTTGCAGCTCGCTAACTCTTCTAAGCGAAGTAATTGCTACGAGAAAAGCCACCTTCCATGTTAAAAATTGTATTTCACATGAGTGTAATGGTTCATAAGGTGGTCCCATTAGTCTGGTTAAGACACAGTTTAGGTTCCAGACAGGTGAAGGTGGGTGTCTTGGGAGAATCACTCGTTTGAGCCCCTCCATGAATGCTTTAATCGCAGGCACTCGGAATAGCGAAAGGTGTTGCCTGTTCTGAAGGTAAGATGCTATGGCAGCTAAGTGTATCCTAATGGATGTATAGGCTAGATTGCAGCGGTGTAGGTGCAAAAGATAGCATATGATATTTTGAGTTGATGCGTCTAGTGGGTTTATGTCATTGTTACAGTAAATGACAAAACGTTTCCACTTAGATGCATAGCATGCTCTTGTGGTAGGTCTTCTTGCCTCTTTGATAATGTTCATGCAGTCAGGAGGTAAGTTTAGGTAGCCAAACTCTATGACTTCAGGAGCCAGATTGCAAGGTTCAGCTGCTGGGGATCTGGGTGCTGAATGTCTCCATGGCTCTGCGTTAAGAGACTGGGTGATAGTTTTAGTCTTTGATGAGGCACCACGGAAAGTTCTAGGACGTGGTGTACCACGGTTGCCTTGCCCATGTTGGAGCAACTAGGATTAGTGTCATGGAGTGCTGGCGCAGTTTGCGTGCCACTAGCGGTATCAACGGTGCTGGTGAAAAAGCGTAGGCAAATTTGCCTGACCAGTTCATCCACATCGCATTGCCCTTTGACTGCCGGTGTGGGAACCTTGCGGCGAAGTACTGGCATTTTGCGTTTTGATTTGTGGCGAACAGGTCTATCTCTGGTTGTCCCCACTGTTGGAAGTATGGTTGGAGCACTGTGGTATGAATCTCCCACTCGTGCATCTGTTAGCAGATCCGCTATTTGATTGTCCTTGCCCGGGAGTGTTCCGCCATGAGAAAAATGTTTCTCTGAATGGCCCACTTCCACATGCTTTGAGCTAGATGCGACAGCTGTGGAGAGTGTGTTCCTCCCTGTTTCTGTATGTAGTAAATTGCAGTCATGTTGTCCGTCCGGATCAACACGGTCTTGTTGCAGAGATGTACTTTGAACGCTTTTAGTGCCATGAAAATTGCCATCAACTCCAGTAGGTTGATGTGCATTTTCTTTTGCTGCGTGGTCCATAAGTCCTGCACTGTGTGGTGGAGGACATGGGCTCCCCATCCTATCAGGGATGAGCCCGTTGTTAAGACTATTTGTGGAACCGGCTCTTGGAACAGTCGTCCCTTGCAAAGTTTTTGTGGATTCCACCAATGCAGAGAGTTGTATGCACGACTGGTCACCAACACTAGGTCGCCTAATTGCCCTTGAGCCTGGTTCCATTGACGTGCTAGGCACTCTTGCAGCGGACGCATGTGTAGTCTTGCGTGAGGGACTATGAAAATGCATGAGGCCATCATGCCTATTAGTTGCATAAACACTCGGGCTGGGAGCGAGTGTTGGGGCCTGAACCTTCGGATTAGCGTCTGAATACTGTTTATTCTGACAGAATTTGGTTGTGCCTTCCCTGCTAGAGTGTCTATAGTCGCTCCCAGGTATTGTTGTACGTGGGCCGGCTGAAGATGGGACTTTGGAAAGTTCAGCGAGAAACCTAAACTGTGCAGGAGGTGAATAGTGCGTGACATGTGGCTGGCACATTGCTGGGCTGACAGTGCTTGTATAAGCCAGTCGGCCAGATACGGATAGACATGAATATGCTGTCTTCTGAGATGTGCAGCTACTGTCGCTAGGCACTTGGTGAAAACTCTTGGGGCTGTTGTCACCCCAAAAGGAAGGACTTTGAACTGGTAGTGCTGATTTTGTATTGCAAAACTGAGATTTTTCCTGTACCTTGGTGTTCTAAGGGTACTAGTTCTATGGCCCCTTTTTAGGTCTCGTCTGTCAATGCGCATGCGCATTGAGTGGAGCGAGACTATAGGGGCTTAAACAAGAGTTTAACTAGACTGGCGATTTGATGCAGTGCATGTGCGCTTTTAGCTCAATGCGCAAGCGCAATGAGTTAAAATGCGCGTGCACAGCATCAAATCGTCAGCTTGGTGCCGCCAGCAGCTCTTCCCGCTCCGCTCCCTGCTGCATCAAAGGCTTTGCGCTCTGCCTCAGCCCAGACATTCTCCTCCCCTAATTGCCCCCTGCTGCATCAAAGGCTTTTTCACAGCCGGCCGTGCTTTCAGTTTCACGGCCGCGTTTCCTTCTATTTTAATCAATGTTTATTAGTTTGTTATAAATGGCTGTGCCCACTTACTCTCCCCACCTTTAACCTACTTCTCATCCCTCTGCTTGTAACGACGCACTCTGTACCCTCGAGCACACCCAGTATCCATTGCCCCCCGGTCTGCAGCTCCGGCTGTTCTCTGACGCCCTTTTACACCACTGGCATTCAGTACCTACTTCCGCACTCTAAGTTCACGCCACAATGAATCCTTTTCTCTCTTCTATTTATACAGATTTATCTTTTTACGCATTTTTCTCTCCACAGATTATTTTGGTAAATCACGTTTTGAGTGTGCGCTACATTCAAGGCCTGTGCCGCCCGAGGCTTTACACCGACACACCTCGCTCGCACCCACAGCCGTGGGGCCACTGAGAATAACCGAGGCACTCAGTTATGGGGTCCCCTCCCCCCCTATCCGTTCCAGCTTTTCTCTCTCACTCTGTCCTTTCTCCCCCTTTCTTTCCCGCTCTCTCCAGTGTCCACCTCCTGGGCCTGTCCACTCACCCCCCCCTTTGTCTCCTCTTGTGTTCACCCCTCCTCTCTCCCATCTCCGCTCCGTCTGTCTGCTTCTCCCTCGTCGACTCTCTTCCTTTCACGCTCTCTCATCCTCCTCTTCCTCCCGGTCTCTCCACTTCCCTCCCCATCTCTCCTCACCGCCCTCCCCCCACCCATCCCCGCTAGCTCTTTCTTCCTCCACGAATAGAAAAATATTCCCAGCGAAAAATACCGGAATAGAAAAAACGAGGGAAATACTCAAAATAACTCTATAGATAGGGAAGAAAATTAAAATGACATTACGAGATTCTTTAGAAATAGTGCGAAGGCTGCAGCTCCCACCAGGGCGCATTCGCTCTCTCTCTCTCGGTCTCTCCTTTCTCTCTCTCCCCCTCTCTCTCTCCTTTCTCTCTCTTTCTCCACTCTCTCTCTCTCTCCATCTCTTTCCCTCTTTCTCTTTCCCCCTCTCTCTCTCCATCTCTTTCTCTTTCCCCCTCTCTCTCGCTGTATCTTTTTCCCGTCTCTCTCCCTCTCTCCTTTCTCTCCCCCCTCCCTCTCCTTTCTCTCTCTCTCTCCTTTCTCTCTCTCTCCATCTCTTTCTCTCTCTCTCTCTCTCTAACTCTTTCTCTCCCCCCCCTCTCTCTCTCCCTCCCCCTTTCTCTCTTTCTATGTGGCAGAGTTGACTTGTTTATGCAGCAAAGAAAGGAAAAGTATGCTATAATTATGTGGCACCTCTTTCAGTTTAAAACCAGTGTAAAACAGCAGATCTCATTTCATGTGCCTCATTCGGCGGTGGTTTAAACTTCAGCGAGTGGGGCCCCGCCCAAGACGACGTGCAACAAGGCCTTGCACAGCTGCCAACAGGTTTGCAAACCGGAATCCCCAAGCAGCAACACCAGCAGATTGAGTCTGAACCCTACTGAAAGGGCTGGGCGGGACGGAGGCCTGCGAGGGACAGCATACCCCGTCCCTGCAGTCACAGTCGCAAAATGCTCTTTTATTTTATGGATTTCAGCCTCTGCCCCTGGGAGTGAAGTGAAGCGCATTTGGGGGTCCCCTGCATGCTTCCCCCTGTCCACACACCCTCGCATTTAAAAATGCAAGTGGCGCTCGCAGACAGGGACCACTTTGTGAATGGGCACCCCCAGTTTTGGTGGGGGGATCCAACACCCATTAAAGATTTTCGAATCAGTAGGGACGCCCAGTTTATGCCACCTTTCCCTATCAATCCATATTATGTGTCAAAGAACGCATTGTGAGTCACAAAGACATTTATTTACGTCTTGTAATGAACCTTAAGTACATTGCTATTTAGGGCTGTGTCTCTATAAAGCCTGTAATATGTTATGTGCATCAGGCCGTGCGTTTTTTGTTTCCTGCTCAGGACAAAGATCTTTCCACTGGGGGATGTTTATTCATCTTGGGCAACATTGTCGCTTCTTTATATGCCGGACTACAGCAATAAATGACTGAAGATGACTGGTTAACATTCCTAAAGTAAGTGTCTGTGTGCAGCACTTTTAATAACTGTCAATTAAATAACGGAATTATGGATTGTGTGATGACTGACGGAAATAAACTTTTCATAGAAAATGCTGAAAGTCACATTTTCCCACTGGGCTGGGTATAGCTCATCGCTTTATTGGCTTGCTGTCTGCAAGATAGCACAGCGAGTTGAATACTCCCTGCTGGCAAATATAGTGATCTGAAAGTCGCCATTTGAAATCCTGGCAATGCCGACCGAGCCGGTCATCCTTCTGAGGTTGGTAAAGTGAGTGGTAAAAGCAACATCTGTTATTTTACAATGCTTATTTTATTGATAAATTATTAGGGTGCTTTCAAACACCAGGTCTCGTATGAAACGCTCTCTCTATATGTGCAAGCATTATAGACATACATGTTTATTACTGCAGGTTCCTAAGTAATGCGGCGCAGTTTTACATATGGGTGTGTGGGTCTCTATAGTTGGCACAGGCTGATGGGTGCTATGGCGACATCTCTTTTCCCTCGCGTCGTCACTGTCACTGCAGTCTCTCTCTTACCTTCTCCCATGCCTCTCTCCTACCCCTCAGACCTTCTCCCTACCCCCTCTCTCTCTCTCTGTACCCTTTCTTTTTATGGCCCCTCTCAACGCTCTGCTATGTTGTCTCCATCCCTCAACTCTCTCACAGCATCACTCAGCTCAACCACAGCATCACTCAGCGCAACCACAGCATCACTCAGCGCAACCACAGCATCACTCAGCGCAACCACAGCATCACTCAGCGCAACCACAGCATCACTGGTTCAAATGTTCTCTCAATGTTTCAAGCTTTATTACAAATGTCAAAAAAGATGTTAATATTTCACTTCTGTTCTTGGATTTTCGTCACAATAAAATACACTGAACATAATCTTCACTATTATTTACAAAAGTTTAAGCTATTGCCATTATAAATTACAATCACTTTTATTTAAGTATTAATTATTTAAAAAAGTTAAAAGCCATTGTTATTTGTAATATCAATACATCTAAGTCACGTAAATACAAAACATGTTGCATTACAAATGCTATAAGTGTCACATTTCCGAAAGTTATAACTATTGGCATTGTAAATGACAAAGCTATTAATTTAGCTATTTAAAAAAACACAAATAAAAAAAATGTCATTTATAAGACCAATAGCTCAAACTTTCCTAATGCGAGACCTACTGCATTTCCAATGCTTGTTGTAGCATGCTGATGACTTCTTGCTGCAATAAGTGTAGGTGTTCTGCGGACATAGGACGGTGTTTTGGGGGAATGTTGGGTGGTGTGGAGGTTAATTCTAGGCAATAGCCATGCTGGATAATTTGCCTTACCCACTTGTGTGTGGTTATGTTTTCCCAGACTTGCAGGAACTGCTTTAATCTCCCCCCCGACCGGTGTTACATGGTCTGGGGGCAGTGACAAGAAGTCACTGCTTGGTATTGGTAGAGGATCTGGTGGTGTTATTCCCTCGTCCACTACCTTTGTTGTTATTGCCACGGTATCCACCTCTACTGTCTTTGTTGTAGGTGTTTTGCGTGTTCCCCTTGTTGTATGAGGTTTGCTGCGCTGAGCCTCCTCTTGCAGCTCCTCTGTTGCCGGAGCGACGAAAGGAGCCGCCTCTGTATTGTTGTGACTGAAAGGCTCCCATAGACTTGGTTGTCTCTGTATCCTTCTTCATTTTGTCTAATATTGTGTCCACATTAGGGCCAAACAAATAATCAGGGTTCACTGGCTGATTAAGTAAAGTGCTCTGAACCTCATTTTTTTTAAACCCAGCGATGCGGAGCCACGCATGTTTTCTGAGCATGACACTGGTATTGATAGCCCTGTCTGCTGCGTCTAGCGCACACTTGATGGAGGCGTTAGATATTAACTTTCCCTTCTGTATTAGGAATTCTGCCTGTTCCTTATAAAGGTCAGGTAGATGCTGGAGAAGGTGCTCAAGAGTGTCGTAGTGTGCCCTGTCATACCTAGCTAACAGGGCTTGTGTGTTTGAGATTCTCCATATGTTAGCTGCTTGAGCAGCTACCCTTTTGCCAGAAGCCTCGAAAATGTTAGACTCTTTGTTTGGAGGTGGAGCCTCGCCAGTAGTTTGAGAATTAGCACGTTTGCGCGCATTGGATACTACCAAAGAGTCCAAGGGCAGTTGTCCCTTAATGTATGTAGGGTCCACTGGTGCTGGCCTATATTTCTTTTCTATCCTGGGGTTAAGGACTCGTGCCCTGGTTGTTTCCTTAAATATGTCCCCTGCGTGTTTGAGCACTCCCTTTAACATTGGCAATGTTTTCACTGATCTTTCAGAGGTGTTGAAAGTATCAAAAAGGAAGTCTTCCTCAATGGGGTCTGCATGCATTTCCACGTGGTGGTTGTATTCTGCTCTTTCCAGTAATGCATTGAAAGCAGCTGTGTCTTCTGTAGGCGAAGTTTTAACAGGGTATGCAGTATTGTCTTGCATGGGCTGAGAGTCTACAGGATCTACTGGGTCAGACCATTGTTGAGTTTGGTTGTCCTGGTCATTGTCCCCTGGATAATTATAAAGTTAATTATCCTCATATTCCACCTCCTCATCCGTGTGTGTGGGAGAATATGTATAAGTTTCTTGAACATGTGTTCTGATAGGCTCAAAGAGAGTTGGAGATGTAGAAGTCTTTTTCTTTAGAGGCATTTTGTAGGTTTCACTGGAAGTGTCTGGCCTGATTTTCCTTTTTAATAGGGTAACTTTGCCAGTGTCGGGGTCGACATATAGTTTTGATTGTTCTTCTGTCGAGTGCTCTTGCTCTTCATGTGCTTGAGCTCTGTTTCCAGTTTTTGCTTTTTTTGCAGGCGACGGGTCGATGTCCATTGTTGGTTCGACAGTTTTTTGCCTCATGTGCGTTGGAAGTCCAAATTTTATCGGTCCGAGGGCCTTTTGTGCATCCACAGTCTTTTTTTGGCTGGATGAACGTCTTCGGTGCCGAAATTGCTATCGATCCGACAGTTTTCTTTGGTTCGATAACCACTTTTTGTTTTTGTGTCTTCTTCGAAGCCTGCTGCTTCGGTGCGATGACTTGTTGCCTCGGCTCGATGGACCTGTCCGCCTCGATCCTTGACTTCAGGTTGAGTGTTTTGGTTTGCACCGTCTTTGGCTTGTCGACTTTTTGCTTCTGTTCGACAGCCATCCTCTGCAGGAGTCCTTTGTTTATGTTGCCTAGCGTTGACATCGATCTTGTCGGTTCGACAGCCTTCAGCTTCGGCATGCCTTTGGGTGTACTGGCTCTCGGCTCGACAACCCTTATATGCTACCCAGCCGGGTCGAAGGCTATTTTTTTTTTCTGCTCGGCGCCGATGGTCCCGCATCTCGGTCCGAAGACTGTAAAGTCTATCAGTTTCGGTTTCTGTTTTGCTTCCTTCACTTTCGGTTTTGAGATTACCAAGGAAGGGTAATGTTGCAGTGATGGCTCTTGTGTTATATTCTTAGCCGGGCCGAATTGCGGGGCTATAGAATCGATGTTAGGATCTTGGCTAAGGCCTTCCGGCGATGCCTTGACCTGAGCCTCTGGAAGCGTATCAGTAACAGTACTGGGCTCCGTACTTACGGTTGGCCCCGTGTCCTCGCCGGAGTCGTCCTCGACGGCTCCTATGCCTGGATCGTCGTCCCCTACCTCAACGATGTCGTCGGCGACGTAGTAGTTGGAGTCATGTTCCGACCCTTGCTCCGACTGTTGGTCTGAGTCCTCAGCTTCGACTATTTCTTCGTCGTCTTCAAAGATGTTCTCCGGCTCAGGTGCTGGCTTCTGCATCGCCTGCCTTGCTGCTCTTCGAACTCGAAGTGTCTTTTTCTATCGAAACTGCGCACAAGCTAAGCAGTCGGCCTCAATGTGTTCCGGAGATAAACACTTGTTACACACAGGGTGTTTATCTAGGTGTGGAAAGTTTGCGTTACACTTGGGGCATCGTTTGAATGGACTTCGTTCCATCGACGATCGGTCCTTTGGTGTCGAAAAGGCCACGCGGCCCGATTCGACGTCCTGAGTAGAAACTACAGAAAAAGAGTTGTCGATACCGATCGCAATAACAATACCGACGGCCCCGAAGGCCTTTTTGAAAAGTTTTTTATCGATTCCGAACGCCGAGTTGGAAAACACATCCGAACCCAATGGCGGAAAAAAACAATCTAAGGATGGAAAGGATGCCCATGCGCACTGTAGTCCAAGGGAGGAGCCACCTATCTCGTGATACTTCGAAGACTCTTCCAGGACAACAATGTGCAATCATCCGGACCAAACAATAGGCGGCGATCTATGCACAGATATGAATTCAGCAGCCCACATGCCTCGAACATGGGTCTTATAGTTTTGTCCGATTTTGGTACTAGGAAGAAGGCAGAGTAAATATCCTTACTCCTCTCTGATGGAACCCTCTCTATTGCTGGTTTTCGGAATACAGGACTGACCTCTTATAAGCGGTTTTATTCTTTGGAGGGGACTCGTCTTGGTTTGATGCTTGGAGGCTGTTTTAGCAGTTCAATACAAATTCCATGACAGATAATATTTAAGATCCATTTGTCGGTGTGATGGAACTCCATTGTTGGAGGAATCCTTTGATCCTCCCCCTTATCCCTCCTGACCACCAGTGTTAGATGTGTGGTGTCACATATTAGAAGCTCATCCACTTCCTCTTGCTCTCCCTCAAAAGGGCTACCTTTGCATGTGGGTGTACTGCCATTGAGATGAGGCCCCTTGTAGTGGTTGGGTGGTGGAGGAAGGGTGTGTTGGTTGTCTGGGCTCCACCACTGCTGGTTGGTGTTGTTGCAGAGGCTCCCCCTAAAGTTCCTCTGAACAGTAGTGCTCGCTTCTGCAGTCTCATTGTCTTTTTCATGCCCTGCAGGAGTTCAACTGAGGTTCCAAAAAACGTGTCCCAAGTGACAGGCGTAGTGATAACAGCCTCCTACATACCTCTGGTTTAAACCTAGACACCCTATTCGTTTTTTTCCTCGGGGTGTATTTCCAGCAAGAAACAGGACACAGCTTTACTGCATATTTGTCTGCAGCCCTTGACCACATTAATATGTGGCAAGATCGTCTGGTGGGGAAAGCTTTTAAGGGCATGTGTCCCGCGAGTCTGTCTTTATGTCTTGCCATCACATATCCATCAAGTTTTTAGTGCTGAACAAGTCTGTCATAGTTGCTTCTCATTGCACTCTGTATAGGGTAGATTTCCCTCTCCAGCTGCTTGGAGTTAGCAGCAGGTCCAAATATGCTTGCTCCAGTTCTACTTGTGGGAAGGCCTTTTCCTCGAACAGGAAGAGTAGGGATTCTGTACCACTTCAGGACAGCTTCGAATTCCTGTTTCTTCAATTTAGTTCTGCCATCTTGGCCTCTAGTCTCTTCTTTTTTCCCCTCTCTACATCAAGTATTCGGTTAAACATCAACTGTTGCAAGCCTCTTTTGGGGTGCTGAAGTGTCCAATTGTCAGGGATCTGTCTACCTCCCAGGCTCACGATCACCTTCCAGTGTACAGGCCGGTTTCCAGGGCTTACCTTCACAGTGGACTTTTTTTGGTGAGGTTCCTTTTATTTCTTTTTCTCCCTCAACTACCAAAACTTTGGGAGACAGGCTGGGTGTTTCGATCCATGGCTGTTCTTACAGCATCGGAGCAAGAAGTTACTTGCCGCGTCTGTCCCTCGTGAATGAGCCTTATCGCGTCTTAGCTCTTTTGACGTCGAGTGTTTCCTTAACGAATGCTCCTAGTGTCAGTTTGGTACCCTCAATGGTCTACTTGTCGCTGGAGACTTGTTTGCCCATGGCCTGCTTCCATCGACTGAGCCATGGTGTAATATGCCCACCTCTCCTCCTGCCTTGATTTGTGTGCCCGGTCCCAACCACGGACAGCGACAAATCCTGCAGAGTGGCGTGGGGAGGCAAGGCTGTTGCGATGATGGGCCACAATGGAAGAAGAGATGCGTCTGCAGTAGCGGCTTTCATATCGCGCAGTCCACTGGAGGTTTAACAGTGGCCTGGGGCACAAGGAGGGCTGCGTGCCGTGCGCCGAGGGCCCGTGGATCAAACGTTTGGAGCAGACCTGCGATTTGTGTTTGGGGAGGCATCTCAAGTGGCCAGAGGCACAAGGATTGCAGTGCACAGCATGGGGAGGGCCCATAGATCCAACATTTGGAGCGGCCCCTGGAACCTTCAAGACAATTCAGCAGCCCAAGTCCCGGTGGTGAGGAGGCACAAAGAGGGCAGTGCACAGTGCAGCAAGGTCCCATGGATCAGACAACAGGAGCAGGCCCCGCTTTTTGAGGCGCATTTGAGGTACGCAAGTCGGCCACGCCCCTTCCGATTTGCAGAGTGCGAGGGAACCTGCTGGAGAGGTGCGAGGAGGCGGCATGGACTGTGGTTGCCCAGGTGGAAGTGGTAAGGCCTCCCTGGGGCCTGTGGATGCGGGCCTGAGGCGGACTCAGCTGTGTGCCAAGACTGAGGTGACCTACTGTGAGGCACGTCATGGGTGGACATGGTGCACTGGAAGCCTATGGCGCATGCCTGATAATTGCTTAGTGACTATCTATGGAGGCCTCCCCCGTCCTTGCTGATGCAGCCCTTCAACTAGCCTCCAGCGCTGGCCCCATTGGGCCTTCCTTGGGTATTAAGGAGGGGGCTCAACAGACGTCTTGAACGGCGCCTGTGTTGGAAGGTGCCCCTGGCATGGGGAGAGGCTCCCCTTGATTGTGTGCCTGGTACCCTCAGCCACCTAGAAGCCACTCTTCACAGCCACTCTGCTTAGTTTCAGAAGATATTGCATGCCATCCTAGGTACTAAAAATATGCTTTAGTTGAAGATCTATTCTGTTTCCTTGCATGTGAACCTCCTCCTAGAAGATCACAGGAAATTGGTGGACAAAGGCTTTCTTTAAGTGAAGGTGTATTCTGCTTATTAATAAGTGAGCAAGGAGCAGCCAGAGCTTCCTTGAGTCCTCCAGTGTGTCTCGCTCCGAGATAAATGACAGCATGTCCTCTCGACCACAGGTCGAAGAACAAATTGATTGTGCAGCGTTAATTTTACAATAAAAAGTCTGGGTTGCTCCTTGTTCACTTATACGCAGAATACGCCTTCATTTAAAGAAAGCCTTGAGTGGCTTTTTTTCTTCTTGGACTTATCCAGATCTTGAGGATGTAAGGAAGCGAGGGCTGCTCCTTGCAATATCACTATCAATCAGAATACGCCTGCATTGAAGGAATACCCTCGAGTGGCTTCCTACCATTTTTTACCTGGGTTTCATTAATCTTGATAGTGAGGTTACCTACATTGATTGATTCAGAGGCTGAGTGTGTGTGTTCCATTATCTCTATCCCCTCAAGAGAAATTTTCTTTTTAAAGGCTGTTCACAATTAGTTTATAGTCCTGATGAAGACCCCACGGTGATGTCACTCAAATACACATGTAATCAAGGGGTCGAAACGTCGACGTTTAACATACAAGCGTTGTTGCCCAAATAGACATACTTCAATATTGGAGATGATAAATCATTGGTCGATTTAGGGCTTTTTCATTGTAAAATTAACACTGCACAATCAATTTAGGTTATACGTGTTATCTGTATGTAATATAATTTGCAATTTTGCATTGATATGTGTACCATATTTTTTCAGTCACCTTTCATGTCACGAGCATTGTATTTTTTGTTGTATGTGTACATTGTGTATTAGACCTATTGTTTATCATGAATTAAATATGATTTCTTTAAATATATTTGATATCTTCTAAATCAGTTGAGATTTTGTCTATGTATATGGCCAGTGTTGTGTTTTGATGAATCATTAATTGATGATTCTACCTTTGTGAGGACAAAGGGATACAAAAAATTGTCTCTTTCGTGGCAGAACCACTGTCCATATACCGTATCTAGCCCCAGGTTCTGCACGTGACTGGGTTACCCCATTGTTATAATTGCTTCACACAGAAGAGCGGAGGATGCAGATAGAAGACAGGCATGATAATATCCGCTTCCTGGGCCTACCGGAACTCTCGGAGGGCGAAGCATGGAACTCTTCCTCGAAAAATGGCTGATGTCTCCAGTGTTGGCAGGCAAGGTCCCAAAATTCTTCCCATTGGAGAGGGCTGCCTGGTAAGCAGTCTCCACCAGGGTCCACGCTGAGCCCTGTAATAGCGAAAAGAGCCCCATGCTGGGGACTACCGGACTTGTCTCCAAGTTCCACTCTGCTGCCTTTTTCTAGGTGGCCCTCCTCTGTTCCTATGGTGTAGCACGCAAGGCTACCAACCCCTCCAGCACCTCTGCATCCGGACACCCCAGGGCAGGTAAACCTGAACGGCTGGTGGTTCTTAAGTCCAAAAGGGGACCCAGAGATTTGATTGCAAATACCTGTATGCAGAATATGTTTTACTCCACAGGAAAGTACTGCAGCGAAAAAACTTATTTGTGTGACAATTTTACTTACCTGCAATTTACGAAGTTCATGGTGTTAAAAATATGAAACACCTGTTATTTTTCTAAAACGGTCTTGAGTTTCGTCATGTGTATGCCTCATTTTTTGACCGTGTGTACAACAAATGCTTAACACTACCTTTTGATAGGCCTAAACTGCTCACCCACTCTACCATAAGGGAGAGCATTTGAGATTATTAATTTAAGTCCTGTAAGCCAATAAGGGTCGTCTGGACACTACATAGTGTACCTCATTTTGGTACACAACATAATAAGCCAGCTTCGTACAGTGAGCAAGATCGGAGGTCAATAGTACTCAGGTCATCAAATAAATTTTTGGTTCTAAAGACAAGGGCAACATTGTCAGTTTCCATTTTTGCTAGATATGAGTTCAGCTTTAAACATATTCGAACATGCAACTAAAACATTGGCGATAGTGCCTAACCCAATGAATCACCTTGTTTTTTCAATGAGTTCCCACCCTTTTGTTCAGTCTCAACTTTGGGACATTGGTCATGTACACTCTGCATTTCCCATTCATGGATGGGCCTTTATTTCTTTGCTCTGTGGTGAAGGGTTAGATAAAAGGCTCCTTGCATATGGGTGTGTGTGTTACACAGTATTCTCCCAGTTGGTATATATTGTGAGGTTCTCTCTACAACTGCTGACTATGGAGTAAATGGAGGGGTGGTTACATTGAAATGCTTTATATCTGCTATGCATATTATCAAAAGGGCCTCCTCCTTGCCTCCAGTGTCTTGTGAACTTGTTGTCCTAAGCAACTGCCTCTGTGACGAGAACAGTATGTTTTGCAATCATGTATTGATTTTATTTTTTTAAAGGGATAACAGAACTTAACTTCAATGTTTAAATATGTTTAGAGATATTGAAACATTACCAGTTTAAACAAAGTGTGAAAAATTTGCTAGGTGGGCCTGATTTCTTTGTACATGGGTCGCTGTATTAAAAAGGTTTTAGACCACTGCTCTAGAACGAATATGTGATCCTCGCTGAAGTGTGAGGTGTTACGTAGTGGGGTATGAGTGAAGTTCTAGGCTGTAACCGTGTAGAATTATGGTAAGAGCCCATTTGCCTGAAGTAATTTCCCACCAGTGTGGCTGGAAATCCCAGACTCCTCCACCAACAGGTGCTGGGTGGGAGCTGTAGAGTTAGTGTTTTGTGGTAGAGGCCCACTTGCCGGAACCTTCTTTGGCTCTTCATCTATTGGTGTTTTCCCTATACCTCCCCTCTTGTATAGCATCTTGGGGTAAAAGGGTGGTAAGCCTGTTGTTGCTACCTCTGGAAGAGCCTGTGTCTAGGGAGGTGGTCTTGGAACCTCCACTGTATTGCTTCCTTAAAATGGACCTTCTTAGGCTAACAGAATAAAGAGCCTCTCTGGCTTTGGATGTATCGGTCTCCTTTTAATTTTTTGCTAACATTTGATAGACCTGTGACCGAAAAAGGTGTTCTCCATCAAAGGAAGATTAAGTATGTGTTATACTTTGGGTTTGAAGTCCGAAATGAGGAATAATTTGCGTCGCTAAATGAGAATTTTTGTTCCAGGAAAGTCAGTTTATGTGCGGAATGCACCCTCGGTGACCCAAGCTGCGTACGCATGGCCTTTACATAACAAGCCCTGTCTGGCAATGCCCGTCTGGGAAATAGGATTTCCTATGATTAGCTTAGCAAAAGCTACAGACCGTTATTTCGGAATGGATTTGGTTCCATTATTGCAGCCCTCTTAAGATCTTATCTATCTAATGTTCTTTCCGAAACAGATCTTGGATGTGGAAAGAAGGGCAGTTCTACTTGCCACAAAATGGAGATACCAGTGGTGGGCTGGCTGTATGGGGGTGTGAAAGTAGGGATCCTCGAGATCAAATGCAGGAATGAAGTCCCATTTTTTTTTTACATCCTGCAAGGTGGTCCTGCAGAAATGCTGACAGGATGTAGTGATTTTAAAGTCTGGGGTCCAGTTTTAGCTGTAAGGTGCAGTCCTTTTAGGGGCTTAAAAAGTATAGGGTGCAAACTCCTTTGCAGGGCCGGACTAGGAACCACAACTGGCCCTGGCAAAGTGCTCGCCACCCCCCCCCCCACCCGCCAACTCAGGGAGGGGGGGGAGAGTATGGGGGCAAGAGTTGGAGGTCCCGCCGAGCTCTTTGCCGGGGCCGGTTTTAGGCCGATTTTGCAGCTATGCTGCAAAAACAGACTTGTACAAAAACGGCCCCCCAGAGGCCCAAAACTGGCCCTCACCCGTGCGGCGCACCGGGGGATTGCCCTGATCCCCGCTATGGCCAGTCCGTCCCTGCTCCTTTGCATTGCTGGTGTGTGGGCCCCAGCTTGATGGCACCTTTGGCGAGTCACAACTGCACTTCTTCCTTTAGAAGATAATCATGGATGTGGACACAGCACGGAGGTGAAATGTTTGGTGGCGTGGAGCTTTAGGCAGTGCCCCTGCTGTGCTAGCAAAATCAACCATTTGTCAGAAGTTACTTCCTGCCACAGAACCAAAATCAACCTTTTGTCAGATTATTTCCTGCTACAAAAACTTCAATCTTACCCTAACAGCTGTTGTGTGATCGGAGAGAAGAATAAATGAGTCACTGTTTTGAGGCAGAAACCTATTTGTTGGAGCTACACCTACAACACCCTTTTCTACTGCCACCTTTGGCAAAGGTTGTTGCTAGCTGGAACTATTGAAAGATCTGCTACAGCTGGTAGCCTTATTTCTGGCAACCAAGAGCGGTGTATGTGGTTTTAGCATCTCCTATTGCAGGAAATTTACAAAAGGCAGAATTAGAAGTAGAGGTCTGCAGGGAAATCACCACTTTGGCTATTTCAGAGACCATCTTTTCGAGCAGGTTGTTGATCTGCAAGCCAAAAAGATTCTCTCTGAAGGGCATGTTCAATAGATGTTGCTGAACCTCTGGCTGGAAGTCAAAAACGTGTAGTCAAGCGTGGTCCGCCAAGAGGATCCTGGACTTTATCTCCTTCGACGCAGTATCAGTAGCATCTCACTGTAACCTAATATATCCAGCACTTGTTTTTTTTTCTGTGGGCGTCAGAGAGGTGTTTGATCAACTCTTCCATTGTCTCCCTCACCCCATGCCATATCGGGAGAACAAACTGACAGCTTGCAATTCACCATTGGGTGGTAATACTAAATCTTCCCACTGCATCTATTCACTTGCTCTCCTTTTCTCTGGGAGAAGAGTATACAGTTGCCTGAGCAGAGGCTTATTTTCTGGAAATGTGGACCACCAGCGAGTAAGGTGAGATGCTGCCCCTAACATATACATGTACTTTCTATGTAAGAAGGGCGAGTTGGGAGCTGACAATCCCCGCATTCACAAGGCTCTTAACACTATGAATTTGGAGGTTTTTGGAGGCACTACACAGACCTCTCCGTATTAGGATCTCGATGAGGATGTCATTCTCCTCCTGCACCACATGGATTATAACACTGTAGTACTTTGCAGACCTCTTTATTACTGCATAGTACACTATAGGGAAGGAAGGATGTGGGTACTCGCCCCAGGTACTTTTCCCCCCACAGGTACTAAAGGCTCATAAAAGGCCCCTTGGATGATATGAGCCATCCCGGACAGAATCTGAATGGACTGACAATTTTAATTCTATAGATAAATTGGAACTCTATAGAAGTCATCTATGCAATAACATGCCCCTGCGACATGCTGTATGTAGGACAGACGAACAAGTTACTTACCTTCGGTAACGCTTTTTCTGGTAGATACAATATCTGCCTGTGGATTCCTCACCTTGTGAATATCCCCTTGCGCCAGCAACATTCGGAAATTCTTTTCGTAGCTTCGCGCCGACGTGGACTTGGACGTCATAGAGGCACGGCAACGCTCGCGACTCCGCTGACGTCACCGACGCCTATAATAGGCCCACGCCGGCGTGATGACATCAGTTCCGCCATTTTTTCCGTGCCTTCGAGGCACACAGACGGACCAATGACAGTAGACATATACCCAGTATACGCAGTACAAATATCAAGGTAACACACACAGTGTGAAGCAAATGCAACAAAACATTTGAAATAAACAACCCCTTGAAAATAAAACAAATACATAATAGAAACTCTGGCATAGAAGAGCGGACAACGGGGAGGCGGGTGGGTCAGTGAGGAATCCACAGGCAGATATTGTATCTACCAGAAAAAGCGTTACCGAAGGTAAGTAACTTGTTCTTCTGATAGATACATCTGCCGTGTGGATTCCTCACCTTGTGAATAGAGTCCCACAGCAGTCCCCACTCCCGGAGGATGTCCACTCTTCTAGACCAGGAAATCCTGAAGGACAGAGCGTGCAAAATGACCGTCCCTCCTCACTTCGGAATCCAAGCAGTAATGCTTCGCGAATGTGTGGAGGGAAGACCAAGTTGCCGCTCTACAAATATCCTCTACAGGCACACCTCTAGCCAATGCGGAGGTCGAAGACTTAGCTCTAGTAGAATGAGCCCTTATACCCTCTGGTGGTTCCTTACCGGCCAAAGAGTAGCAGATCTTAATACAGAGGACGATCCATCTCGATAAAGTCCTCTTATGGACCGCTCTTCCTCTCTTGCAGCCAGCAAAGCCAATGAAGAGCTGGTCATCCAACCGACAGTCTTTAGTTCTGTCCAGGTAAAAATACACCGACCTCTTGGGGTCCAGATGGTGTAATCTCTCCTCATCCTTGGAAGGGTGTGGGGGAGGATAAAAGGTAGGAAGGGTAATGGATTGACCAAGGTCAGCATGAATGGTCAAGAAAGGGGGCTTGTAACTAAGAGCTTGAAGCTCACTTACCCTCCTTGCCGAGGTTATTGCAACGAGGAAAACTGTCTTAAGAGTCAAAAGCCGCATAGGACATTTGTGAAGAGGCTCAAAGGGAGCACCCATCAGAAAGGTCAAAACAAGATTTAAGTCCCACTGAGGCACAATAAAAGGAGTAGGAGGGAACTTATTTATGAGGCCCTTCAAAAACCTTAAGACTACAGGAGATTTAAAAAGAGAGGGCTGGTCAGGCAAACAGATAAAAGCCGACAGCGCTGAAAGATAGCCCTTCACTGTGGCAACAGCAAGCCCCTGCTGTGCCAGAGAAAGGGCAAACTGGAGAACATCAGATAAATGGGCCTTTAAAGGGTCCATAGACTTCTCCCTGCACCAAGTAACAAATTTTGACCACCTATAAGGATAGATGGACTTAGTGGAGTCACGCCTGACTGACAAGATGACATCCACCACGTCAGGCGGGAGAGAAAAAGAACTCAGGTTGCCCTGTTCAATCTCCAGGCATGAAGGTGTAAAGTCTGGAGGTGGGGGTGTAGAACCTGCCCCTCCATCTGGGAGAGGAGATCTGCCCTGTGAGGGAGACGGAGCGGCGAGCACCAGGAGAGGTGGAGAAGATCTGTGTACCACACCCTTCTTGGCCAATCCGGGGCGATCAATATAACTTGGGCCCGGTCTTGGCGAATCTTCCTCAGAACCCGAGGAATCAAGGGTATGGGAGGAAATGCGTAAAGGAGTCGTGAGCCCCAACTCAACTGAAACGCGTCCCCCAAGGCTCCTTGCATCGGATACTGGAAACTGCAGAATAACTGGCAGTGAGCATTCTCTTGAGTGGCAAAAAGGTCCACCTGAGGAGTCCCCCACGTCCGAAAGACGTGGCGAACCACCTCCGGATGAAGCCTCCACTCGTGGTCGGCAGAGAACTGCCGACAGACTGTCTGCACGAACGTTCTGAACTCCGGCCAGATGATTTGCCATCAGACAAATCCGATGGTGCTGAATCCAGGACCAGAGGCGCAGAGCCTCTCTGCAGAGACACTGTGACCCCACTCCTCCCTGTTTGTTGATGTACCACATCGCGGTCGTGTTGTCCGTCAGGACCTGGACCAAACGACCGCGAAGGGAAGGGAGGAAGGCCTTGAGCGCCAGACGTATCGCCTGCAACTCTAGAAGCTTGATATGAAGCAACCTTTCCTCCGGAGACCAAAGACCCTTGACCTCCAGGTCCCCCAGATGAGCACCCCACCCTAGAGTGGATGCATCTGTTATTACTGTGGGCACCGATGGAGGCAGTTGGAAAGGCTTTCCTTGCGACAGATTGCCTTCCACGCTCCACCAAGACAGATCCGCCGCAGTTTCTCTGGAGATCCTCACTGACTCCCTGAGATCTCCGCTGTGCTGATACCACTGCCTTTGGAGGCACCACTGGAGTGCCCTCATGTGCCAGCGTGCATGGTTTACAAACAGACCGAGCAGGCGAAGGACCTTCAGGACTGGAACAACCGCTCCATTGAGGGGTTGACTTTCTTGGCAGCCTGATCCTGTTTTCTGGACTCCTTATCCCCAGGGACCTGCGGAAAAGCACCAGCAGACCTCTTCGAGCAGGCAGCCTGCACAACCAAACTCTCAGGCAGGGGGTGCGTTGACAAAAAATCAGGGTCACCAGGCTCAACCCTGTACCTCCTCGCCACTGCCCTAGAAACCTCAGGAGTAGACAAAGGCTTCTTCCAAACCTCATAGATGGGTTCAGCTAACGCATCATTAAAGGGCAGCATTGGCTCAATAAAAGAGGAGGGCGAGTGAAGAACTTCAGTTAGAAGATTTGACTTATACTCAGCAGTGGGCAGAGTAATGTTCAACAAATTTGCCGCCTTTTTGATAACAGTGTGATAAGGTACCACATCCTTTGAAGGCACATTCGACACAGAAGCCAAATCCCACTCAGGAGACAGTTCAAGCCCACTGGCCTCTCCCAGGTCCTCAAAAGGATCTTCAGACTCCTGCAACTCTCCTTCCTCCATATCAGCATACCGATATTGTTCTTCCTCCAGAAGTCTCTGGGCTTCTCTCCATGACCTTTCCTTCACGATAGAAGTCGAAGGATCCGGAACCGACTCAGACGGGGCCGGCGTCGAACCCGAAGTCGGATGAGGTTGTTTCACACGAGGTCGAACAGAATCCTGCCTCGGAGTCGTAGGCACCGGCGTCGATGGAACCGGCGTCGATGGAACCGGCGTCGACGGAACCGGCGTCGACGGAGTCGGCGTCGTACGCTTCGGCGTCGACAACACAGGCGGTGTCGGAAAATGCCAATGCGGTGGTAGAGCCAGCATAAAATGCATGAAGGGCGCAGGAGCATAAGCTTGGGGAACACCCAAGTTAAAAGACATAGGACCCGTGGGACCAACAGGTGCACCAGACGGGTACATCGCCCTGGAATAAACACCAAACATGGCGTTCAGGAATTGGGATGGATCCTGACCTGGAGCCGGAAAATCTGGATACTGTCCTCCGGGCTGTTCCCGAGGAGGCGGAGTCGACACGAAGAGTACCTCTTCTCCGAGCCCCGGAACCGGGGTCGACGAACCCGCAGGCACCGGAACCTCGGCCTCACCAACCTTCTGCACCTCAACTTCATCCTCCTGACCAGAAGGATTGGATGGATCTGGAGAAGGGATAGCCAACTGCTTTGGCGACTTGGGCGAATTCGGATTGGAAGCTTCACCAACAGAGTCTTGAGCCTCCGACGCCGAAACCTCCGCTTCTTTATTAAGAAGTTTGACCTGCGACTTCGGCCTCGAACCAGAGTCCTTCCCTGAGTGATGACGTGACTCATGGCTCCTCTTATGCTTTTTCCTCAAGGATCTTGAAACATGAGCTGAAGACGATTCCAAGCGTGACTTCGATCGAGACCTCGACCTCGAACGCCGAGATCGAGACTTCAAAGTCTTTTTAACCTTCTTACTCTTCAGCCTTGCCACGAGGAGTTTCGTCTCCCTTTCCCGCAGGGCCTTTGGGGTCATCTTCTTACAACAAGGGCAATCCTCGACGTCATGGTCGGAACTCAGGCACCAGACGCAGCACTCATGCGGGTCAGTAATAGGCATTGTCTTGCCACATTCTCCGCAAGCCTTAAAGCCAGTCTTCTTCGACGACATCTCGAAGAAAACAGAAACAGCAATAATAGAACAAGAGTAACAAAGTTACCAGGAAGCTACAGTACGATCCCAGAAAACCGTTAGCGTCGACGACGCAGAAAAAAGGGAACTGATGTCATAACGCCGGCATGGGCCTATTATAGGCGTCGGTGACGTCAGCGGAGTCGCGAGCGGTGCCGTGCCTCTATGGCGTCCATCCACGTCGGTGCGAAGCTACGAAAAGAATTTCCGAATGTTGCTGGCGTAAGGGGATATTCACAAGGTGAGGAATCCACACGGCAGATGTATCTATCAGAAAAAACATTGTACATGAATTTGCTGAAAGACACAGGGTGCACCCTAGTTGAAAACTATAATCTTATGCAACACACTGCTGACAGTCTAGGATGGTGGGCATTGGAAAAAGTGATTAACCCCTTGCGTGCGTCCGACGTCAGGGGGGGGCGTGTGCGGAGGACGGCCAGGGGCCGTCTGAACCCCCCCCCACGCCATAAATCACCTGCACCGCGGCGGAATTTCCGCCGCGGTTAAAGGGTTAATAACCCCAGAGGAGATAGAGACAGGTTTGCCTACTCTGTATGGTTGGTTGTATGACGTGACTAAGCATTCCGTTGCAACGCATGCCTTTACAACGAATGCCTTACAGCGCGAATGCCATCACCACGCATAACCTTTAGCACGAATATGCCTTTACCACACATACCTTAACAACAAATTTAATTGTAAAACCATGCATGGTAAGGGCATATTCATGCTAAAGGTTTTCTTAAACCCCTTCCACAATTCCTTTACCTGCTCCCTTGCACGCTCCCCCCCTTCTGCCCTCATGGAAAATGCTACTTGCCAGTATGCATCTGTTCTTGGCATGTAGAGCTGCAGAGTTACACACTGTGCATACATGGCCACCTAGTGTTGGGCCCGGATGTTTGCAATTTGTTTTTGTTGTAGAAAAGTCTTTGGAAGTCACAGGACAGGTGACTCCTCCTTTGGATCATACTGCGCATGGGCATCGGCTCCATCCCCAGATTGTTTTTCGCCATTAGGGAAGTGATGGAGCTGTACAAGAAGTAGTGATGTTCATGTGATTTGTATCGAATTAAGATAATACTGGAAAAGAAAGGCAGCCAGGGAGGCGGGTGGGCGTGTGCAACTCTGCAGCTCTATATGCCAAGAACAGATGCATACTGATAAGTAGCATTTTCTGTTCGAGGCATATGAGCTGCAGATTACACACTGTGCATAGATTGTATAGCAGTACCCACCTTTAGCAGCGACTACCCATATCTGTTGCAGATGTTTGAAACAAGAGTTTTTAGTACAGCCTGGCCCACAGTGGCTTGTTGTTTAGTTTGTACATCTACACAATAGTGTTTTGTGAATGTGTGCGGTGTAGACCATGTAGCTGCTTTGCATATATCATCTAGGGGAATGTTCCCTACGAATGCCATTGAAGCCCCTATTTTCCTTGTAGAATGGGCTTTTGGAGGAATTATTAACGTATGTTTGGCTTTCTGGTAACATATTTTTATGCATTTAACAATCCACCTAGCTGTCCCCGATTTTGATATGGGGTTGCCTTTATGTGGTGGTGAAAAAGACACAAAAAGTTGTTTAGTTTTACGAAAAGTTTGCGTCCTTTCGATGTAGTATAGTAATGCTCTTGACATCTAAGGTGTGTAGAGCTCTTTCTGCGACGGTTTGTGGCTGCGAGAAAAATACGGGCAGCTCCACAGATTGATTTAGAGGGAATGGTGAAATGACTTTTGGAAGGAATTTAGGATTAGTAGGTAGAACCACTTTGTTATGATGCATTTGCAGAAAAGGTTCTTGAATGGTAAATGCTTGTAGTTCGCCAACTCTTCTGAGAGAAGTAATAGCTACTAGGAAAGTTACTTTCCAAGTTAGGAATTGCAATTCACATTTATGTAACGGTTCAAAGGGAGGTCCCATTAACCGTGTGAGAACAATGTTTAAGTTCCACACTGGTGAAGGTGGCGTTCTGGGAGGGATTATTCTTTCGAGTCCTTCCATGAAAGCTTTTATAGCAGGTATTCTAAAAAGAGATAGATGTTGTCTATTTTGTAAATATGCTGCAATGGCAGCAAGATGTAGTCTGATAGACGTGTAGGCTAAATAACACTTTTGAAGGTGTAATAGGTATCCTATGATGTGTTGAATAGACACATCTAAAGGATTTATGTGGTTGTTTTGACAGTAGATCACAAACCGTTTACATTTAGCAGCATAACATGCTCTAGTAGTGGGGCGTATAGCTTCTTTGATAACGTTCATACATTCTGGAAGAAGGTTGAGGTAACTAAACTATGACCTCAGGAGCCAGATCACTAGGTTGAGCTGAGCTGGGTCCGGGTGTCTGATCTCGCCATGGTTCTGTGTTAATAGGCGTGGAGATCGGTTGAGTTTTTGGTGTGGTACTACAGACATCTGCAACAGCGTAGTGTAACACGGTTGTCTGGCCCAAGTTGGAGCGACTAGAATGAGTGTCAGGGAATGTTGTTGTAGTTTGCGTACCACTAACGGAAGTAGTGGGAGAGAAGGAAAAGCGTACGCAAATAGTTTTGACCAGTTCATCCATATCGCATTGCCTTTGTACAATGGGTGTGGGTGTCTGGCGGCAAAGTTTGGGCATTTAGCGTTTTCATGGGTGGCAAAGAGGTCTATCTGAGGTTGTCCCCACATTTGAAAGAACGGATGAAGAACTTGCGGATGAAGTTCCCACTTGTGGATCTGCTGTGTTTGTCGGCTTAGCAGATCTGCCATAGTGTTTTATACTCCTGGGACGTGTTGGGCTGAGAGGAAGATCTTTAGTGGTATAGCCCATCTCCATATCTGCTGTGCTAAGAGAGCTGCAGAGAGTGTGTTCCCCCTTGTTTGTTTATGTAGTACATGGCTGTCATATTGTCTGTGCGGACTAAGACAGCTTTGCCGGATACTTGTTTTTGGAATGCTTTTAGGGCTAGAAAAACAGCTGGTAACTCCAAGTGGTTGATGTGGAGTAAATTTTGTTGCTGTGTCCACCTGCCTTGCATGGTGTGATGCAGTAGGTGAGCTCCCCAGCCGGAGAGATAGGCGTCCGCTGTCATGATTATTTGAGGAACTGGCTCTAGAAACGGTTGGCCCTTTGAAAAGTTTTTGGTGCTCCACCATTGCAGAGAGTGATGAGTCCGACTGCCTACCAACACTAGGTCTGTTAATTGACCACAAGCCTGGTTCCATTGGCGTGCTAGACACTCTTGAAGTGGACGCATTTGCAGTCTTGCGTGAGGTACTATAAATATGCAAGATGCCATCATTCCTATGAGCTGCATGAACACTCGAGCTGGAAGCGAGTGTTGTAGTTTGAATCTTGTTAGGAGAGTTTGTACACTTGTTATCCTGACTGGAGAGGGATAGGCTAGTGTTAGTTGGGTGTTTATTGTAGCGCCGAGATATTGTTGTATGTGCGAAGGTTGCAGATGTGATTTACTGTGAATCCCAAGTTGTGGAGCAGTTGAATAGTAGCGTGAGTGTGCTGTACACACTTGGCTGTATAAGATGGCTTTTATGAGCCAGTGGTCTAGGTATGGGAAGAAGTGAATATGCTGTCTTAAGTGTGCTGCTACCACTGCTAGGCATTTGGTAAACACCCTTGGTGCTGTTGTGACTCCGAATGGGAGCACTTTGAACAGGTAGTGCTGCCCGTCCAGCACAAATCGGAGATATTTTCTGTGCGCTGTGTGGATAGGAATGTGAAAGTAGGCGTCCTGGAGATCTAGAGTGACAAGGAAGTCGTTTTGTAACAGGAGCGGAAGGACTTGTTGGATTGTGACCATATGAAGATGATTCGACTGTATGTAAATGTTTAGAGGTCTGAGGTCTAGAATAGGTCTTAGAGATCAGCCTTCTTTGAGATTAAGAAATATAGGGAGTATACTCCTTTGTTTTGCTGATGCATTGGGACTATTTCTATAGCATTTTTGGGCAGGAGGGATATCACTTCCTGCCTGAGCAGTGACAAATGTTCCTGTGACACTGGACGCTGCGACTGCAGGGCTCCCATAGATTTGGCCGCATCTGTATCCTTTTTCATCTTTTCAAGGGATACATCTACTTTGGGTCCGAGTAAGTGTTGCTCATTGAAGGGTTGGTTAAGTATAGCACTTTGGACTTCAGGTTTGAACCCTGATATGCGTTGCCAGGCATGTCTACGCATAAAACACTGGTGTTAACTGCTCTGGAGGCAGTGTCTGCTGCATCAAGTGCACAACGAATGGAGGGGTTTGTAATAATTTTCCCTATTTGGATAAGATCTTTTGCTCTATCTTTGTACATATCAGGGAGGTGCTGAATTAACGATTCTAATTCGTCTAATGTGACCTGTCCTATCGAATAGTTTCTTACCGGTCGGTGTAGTTTTGCAGCTTGAAGATCTTTCTGGATTCACTATGCTGTACATATTCCGCCATCTAGTGGTTGGAGTTCGGAAAGTGCTTTGAATAATTTTTTTTCTGTGGGAGGTTGCGAAACCTGATCCCCCTGGTGAGGCTACAACCCCCATCGTGTGTGTGCAAGCTCTCAGATAATTTTTTCCCTTTCTGCCTTGCGATTTTTTCTCATAGCTTAATAAGTCTACTATATATATTGCCTAAGGGGCTGAGAGTGCAGGGACACTTGTCGATTTTTAAAAGGTGACTTCTATATAAATATTATATACATATTGACATGTACACACCTGTTTTTTTTTTTTTTTGCATGTATGTGTCTACATACGTATGCAAACATCTATATCTCTATATATCCTTGTATTACCACCTGCTTCTCCAGCCTCATCTTTCTGGCGGAGATGGGTGGGTTCGCTAGTGAATCCAGAAAGATCTTCAAGCTGCAAAACTACACCGACGGGTAAGAAACTATTCGTTTTGCAGCGTGAATCTTTCTGGATTCACTATGCTGTGCATAGACTTCGTAGCGGTTTAGTTACGTTAGCGGCGGCTGGGTGGAAGATGAGCGTTGGTTGTTGAACATATGTTGAAGCACTTTTTGTCTGACGTGTGCTTCCTTGTTCATTTGTATATCCACACAGTAGTGCTTCGTGAACTTGTGCAACGAAGCCCATGTTGCCGCCAGGCATATGTCTTGAAAGGGTGTGTTAGCCAGGAAGGCTATTGTTGCACCCTTCTTCCTGGTAGAGTGGGCCCGTGCCACTCCTGCTAGTTATTGGCCTACCTGTTTACCTAGTAGGTATCCATACAGCTTTCCTTTGAGGAAAGTACCCATATACGTACTACTTTGCGTATTAATTTGTATTTGTTTAAAAAACTGTTAGATGTGACCAGGAACAACCCCATTGGATATTTTATTCAAATGGTTAAACGTTCGAGGCCCATTCTTCCCTGTGTAGGCTAACACCTGATTTCCTTGTTATATTCTGTGCATGAAATTTTTAATATGGTCCTTACTGTGAGAAGTTGGCCTGATATGCAGTGCTCACTATTCTAGTGAACACTATGTATCAGTCCAAACAACCCTTATTGATGATTGGTTGTAAGTCAACCTGATAGACCAGCTATCCTAGTAGCATGGATACGAGCAGCCTAAGGCTAAGACTCTAGAGGGCGTGTTAAGCCAGCTGTTTTACCATCACATTACCCCTTGAACACCAAGTGAAAGGACACCACACAAGTTGTTATGAAAATAAACAGATATTTATTTATAACAAGACTACCCTGAACTCTTTATGAGTCAGGGAGCTAAGCACACAACAAAACTCTTAAGAAAATACTTTAAGTCGCACAATTTACACAAATGCCCGAGGGGCACGGAAAACCATATATTACAAAAGTGGAATGCGAATTACTAGCAGGTAAGTAACTATTCTCATAGACTTTAGAAACGCTAGGCCTACAATGCTAAACCTTTAGATTAGAAGCAGGAGGCCTGTGGACGTCGTGTGCAGAGTGGGAACTCTCACGCGTAAGGCGGGAAAAAGTCTATGGAAGCTAGCAAAGGCAAAGTTACTGTTCTCGGGCGAACCCGACTAGGTGGGTCGAAAACGGGAGTGGATCCGAACACTTAGGGTGTTGGACTATGCTGGAGCACCGGAGTACTCAGGTTACCTAGCCCAGGGGCTGCGGCTGCATAGGGTTGAAGTTGCGTCGGAAACCCTCGTTGAAGATCCAGGAGCCTGAAGAAAGAAGTTGCTGGCAGGCGGCCAGTGAAGGAGTTCGTGGTGATCCAAGCCTGGATCAGGGAAGAAGAAACCTGTAAGCAGAGGGGACCAAGTTCTGAATCACTAGCCAGTGATTTGAGTGGGCACCAGGATGGCACCGGACTAAGTCACCTCAGCCAGGTGAGTGGGCGCTGCTGGGCTCTGCAGTCTCTCGGACCAGGAGGCGTTGTCGGCGACCAGGATGGAGGTGCGAGCTGTCCCACGAGGGTACTTGCTGTCGACGTCGCTGGACCCAGGATTGGGCAACAAGTCTTGGCAAATGCAAGGCCCACGCGGTGGACCTAAGATGGCGTCTTGAGTGGACCAGGAGGGTCCAGGGTGCTCCTCTTTTGGAGGGGAGCAAAGGCTAGTCTGGAGCAACCAGACCAGCAGTGGTTGTCGTCGTGGAGCGTCGTGAGAGGGCCACTAGCCAACGGGCAAGCGACCTGGACAACGCGGTGAGCAGCAAAGAGCAGAAGGGCCCCACGCAGATCTCGTGGATGCAGGGGGGCTGAACTTCAGTGCTGGAGCTGCTCAGGGTCGGGGCTTCTCTTACCCCAAAGCACTCAGTCGAGGGTCACTCGGGAGTCGTGCTGGACAAGCGTCGTGCAGTTCTGAAGATGGCCGGTCCCTCGAGGTCTCGTCACACCCACGGATCACAGCTGGGCTGATGATGTAGGTTGAGGTCAGAGGTGCCAGGGAAGCCGGTTCTCGTCGTGCTGGAGCAGTCTTGATCCGGAGGAGAGACTGGCAACAAACCGCGATGCTTGGTTGGTGCCTGCTGCTGCAGGGTGACTACTCCTTAGTCACAAGGGAGAATCTTGGGAAGAAGTCTTGAGTTCCTTTCGTGGAAAGTAGTTTCAGGATTCAAAGATGATCTGATTTGGAAGGGGGCCAGTTCCTACCTTTATCCTGCAAAAAGGGGCTGGCACGCGACTAAGTCCTGCCCTATGGGTGGGACTAGGAGGGGGGTGGTTACACCCCTCTCCTTTGGCGGGCTTTCCCCAGATCAGGGGCTGGAGTGCCCCTGGAACTGGTTCAAGCCGGCCTATGCACAGTGAGCACCGGGGTGCCACTTGCAGTCACCTTCCTCTAAAGCCCTGCCTACCTAGGATACACAAAATCCTGTCTGGGACGGTGCTGGCACCGCCCCTGGCAGGAAACCCTTTGTCCTTGCCTCCTGGGCTGGGAGGACTCCCAGCAGCAGGAGGGCAGACTTGTGTCTCGGTGGCAGCATCCATTTTGTGGAGCTAAGGCTCTGTCTGACTTTAACCGGGGTTACAGGTTACATACATGTCGTGTCCCTCTAGAAGGGTGGAATGCTAACCCCGTCGCCAGAATTGGCGAGGGGTTAGTATTCCAATTCGTATGACACCTTACTCGACATGTTTTGATAAAGCGATACCAGAGTTGGCATATAACCGCGAGGATTATAATGCACTTAAGAGTATATGGTATGCGATATCATGGAAACGGCTAAGGGATGGATCCCGAAAGCCGCAGACAGGCTCAGCTCATGCCAGAGCACTATCTCACACGATTCCAAGCACTCTGCCTTCAGGATTGTCAAGGCCTGCCATAGGAGTGACTGATAGGAGATCTGTGTGCCCATTTAGGTGTAGATATAGGAATACTATACCTAAAGCAAAGGGTGATTACACCACCTTGCCCCAGCTGTCGTGCAGCCAGTTGTGTCAGATTTGGATGGCCAGCCAGGGGTGGCATAATACATGCTGCAGCCCCTGGTAGGCCCTGGGTACACCTATGCCCTGGGTACCTAAGGTACACTGTACAGGGACTGATAAGGTGACTCAGTATCCAATTAGATATGTACCTAAGGTACATGGAATCCATTTTACCGAGAGAGCAGTAGGCCTGGGGTCCTGAATAGCAGGGCCCAGGTCAACTAAGTCAGAAAACCAGCAAAACACCAGGCAAAAAGTTGGGGGCAACCATAGTCAGGGATCTACCTTCCTACACTTACCAACCACTTACTCCCTTTTTTTTGTTTTTTTATGCAATGGGCCGGGTTTTGCTACCAAAAGTAGATAAGGCTTAATGGTTTTTTGGGGTGCATGGCTGATTTACGGGAGTATGTATTTGTTGTCTGATGCTCACCTTGGTAGCCCAGACCACTGCAGGGGCATGCTGATGCCCTGTTGAAATTTGTTACCTCCCGTCCGTGGTTATGGTATTGTAGAACATGGGCGCTATTACCTGCTTATGCGTCCTGTTAAAGGCCTTACCCTATTATCTGCCTTAGCTTGTACATATAAGCGTACATAATGCTATATCAGCCATATATCTAATATATATATATTTTGATGCAGAAGCCCACATAGGTGTGCGCTTATCCTTTCTTTACAAAGAATACTCCACCCATGTGGTCTATCCAAATATTGACTTGTGCAGGAGAAGTTGTCCTGGACTTAGTTTGGCCACTGGGTTCAAGGAAGGTGACGGCCCTTTGAGTGTATTGCGCACCGTGGACCTGTTGGCTAACTATTTGCGAATGGTCTCCTAATTTTTATCAGGCTATTGCCTGGTGTCTTTTGGTAATGATGAGGGAGGGGTCGCACACTACTCACACACCGGCGGTGTCGCCCCTAAGGACTCTGGTCAATGTAGTAAAGTGTTCGCGATGCATCATCTTTCGATCTTCTGCTATCTTCGCTGTCTTCGCCGGTATCACCCCTCGTCAGCAGGGATAGGCCGTGTACTGGGGTTGCCGATGGCTGCCAATATGTACCACTCAGGCGCGTAGGTGCGGGATCCCAGGCTCGTCAGCCCACTGCTCACGGGAGCTTTAAAGTTACAAATGGGGGTGGGGTCGCACACTACTCACACACCGGCGGTGTCGCCCCTAACGACTCTGGTCAATGTAGTAAAGTGTTCGCGATGCATTATCTTTCGATCTTCTGCTATCTTCGCCATCCCTGGACACGCGTTTCGGGGTATCACTCCTCGTCAGCAGGGATAGGCCGTGTACTGGGGTTGCCGATGGCTGCCAATATCTGCCAGGTATAGTACCACTCAGGCGCGTAGGTGCGGGATCCCAGGCTCGTCAGCCCACTGCTCACGGGAGCTTTAAAGTTACAAATGGGGGTGGGGTCGCACACTACTCACACACCGGCGGTGCAGAAGAAGATGCATCGCGGAACACGAACTACACTTACCACAGTCCTTAGGGGCGATCCCGCTGGTGTGTGAGTAGTGTGCGACCCCACCCCCAATTGTAATGTTAAAGCTCCCTCGAGCAGTTGGCTGACGAGCCTGGGACCCCACACCTGCGCGCCGGAGTGGTACTAAACCTGGCAATATTTGGCAGCCACCGGTAACCCCAGAACATGGCCTAATCCCTGCTGATGAGGGGTAAATACCCCGAAACACGTGTCCAGGGATGGCGAAGATAGCAGAGAATCGAAAGAAGATGCATCGCGGAACACAAACTACACTTACCACAGTCCTTGGGGGCGATCCCGCTGGTGTGTGAGTAGTGTGCGACCCCACCCCCAATTGTAATGTTAAAGCTCCCTCGAGCAGTTGGCTGACGAGCCTGGGACCCCGCACCTGCGTGCCTGAGTGGTACTAAACCTGGCAATATTTGGCAGCCACCGGTAACCCCAGAACATGGCCTAATCCCTGCTGATGAGGGGTAAATACCCCGAAACACGTGTCCAGGGATGGCGGAGATAGCAGAGAATCGAAAGAAGATGCATCGCGGAACACAAACTACACTTACCACAGTCCTTAGGGGCGATCCAGCTGGTGTGTGAGTAGTGTGCGACCCCACCCCCAATTGTAATGTTAAAGCTCCCTCGAGCAGTTGGCTGACGAGCCTGGGACCCCGCACCTGCGCGCCTGAGTGGTACTAAACCTGGCAATATTTGGCAGCCACCGGTAACCCCAGAACATGGCCTAATCCCTGCTGATGAGGGGTAAATACCCCGAAACACGTGTCCAGGGATGGCGATGATAGCGAAGAAAGCAGAGAATCGAAAGAAGATGCATCGCGGAACACAAACTACACTTACCACAGTCCTTAGGGGCGATCCCGCTGGTGTGTGAGTAGTGTGCGACCCCACCCCCAATTGTAATGTTAAAGCTCCCTCGAGCAGTTGGCGGACGAGCCTGGGACCCCGCACCTGCGCGCCTGAGTGGTACTACCTTTTGAAGTCTCGGTGAACTCCATTGAAGAGCCTCCGCCTTCTTTACGATGTTCAGAAAGGCCGCAGTGAACCTCAGTTGCCGGCTTTCTGATTGGAATCGGTGGCTAACTCCCCTTGAAGAGCTGCCGGCTCCCTTATAGTGTGAAGGCAGTCTCTGTGGTAGGAGAAGACTTCCACCTTTTGGGCTCGCCACGCCCATAGTGTGTGAGGTGAGTGTGGTTGTGGTAAGCCCACCCCTCATGGTGATCAGCCCATTTAGTGAAGCTCAATTGGCTTTTGTTATCGAAGCAAAACAATGTTGTGCTGCAAGTACATATTGCATTGGTGAAAGAAATGCTGTGTAGCATGCTTAAATATGTACCTGTATGTTGGGGTTTGTAGTCTTGCTGAGTGAGACTCAATTGCCCCTTATAAGTAACAGTGCGTTTAGAGTATGCATACTGTCATATCTGCAGCACCGTCTGTTTCAGGCCTTATGTATGTTGTATATTTTACACCGGCCTCAGTGAACCACTCAATGTATATGAGAGGATTGTTGTTGTGGTATGCCCCAGCGTCTCGTGGCGATCAGTACCCTTAGTGAAGCTGATTCGCCATTGATATTGTAGCCAACTTAATGTTGTGTTGCAAGTACATGTTGCGGTGGGGTAATGTTGTCTAGCATTTGAAAATGATGTATTTGTCTTCTGGGGTTTGTAGTCCTGTTGTGTGAGACTCAATTCCCCATTATAACTATACCTGTTGTGCTTAGAGACTGTGCATAGTGTTTATGTGACACACGCCAGTTTTAAAAACATGGTTGTGCCATCCAGTAGTGTTGAATAGAGGACGGAGTAAGGATGTTTTTCAAATGTCTTGTGTGGCGGTGTTTCGAAAGACATTGTATGTGCCCCCTATAGAAAACAGTGTTTCTATTTTTCAGCTTTTTTTTTTTCCTGGTGCCATGCGGTGTGTGTTACCGGCAAAAGGGGCGTATATGTATATATAAAAACACATACGTGAACTGTTTGCATATGTAATACTGTGTTTTGCTTAATACGTGTATATATATATATATAGATATATATATATATACACAACGAATGCACACACATATATATACATACACACATGCATGAAAATTTCATTTATAGAACTTCACCTGTACCTTAGTACTTGGTGCATCTCCCTCTTAATTGTATGTGTATCTACATGTATGCACCCCACAATGAAACGTGTAGCTGTGTATTATATGCATGCATATGCATACACCCATACCTACCAATATAGCATACACACAATTGTATCTGTTTTGATATAGTGCACCTGGTCATGTTAGTATAGGAAGAATTTACCTTCTTTCAGCCTCCAAATTGCCACCCAAGAGTTTTAGGAGGCCTCGTAGGCAAAGTTACCCTACTGTGTGTATATCTTGTAATAAGGAGTCCCTCCCTTGCATCGCCTGTTGCAATACTATGCAGCCGGCTGAAAAACATGGTTTGGCTTTGGCGCAGTAATGAATATGCTACTTACCAGTATGCATCTGTTCTAGGCATGTATGGCTGCTAACATTCATATCTAGTGCATAGATCGCCGCCTAGTGTTGGGTCCGGATGATTGCACATTGTTGTCCTGGAAGAGTCTTCGAAGTATCACGAGATAGGTGGCTCCTCCCCTGGACTACAGTGCGCATGGGCATCAACTCCATCCCCAGATTGTTTTTAGCCATTGTGGCAGAGATGGAGTGAAATAGTGTAAAGGATGTCCATGCTAATCATGAATGCAAGAGAGTATCTGCAGCCGCTACGGGCACCGGGGAGGAGGGCGGGCGATATGAATGTTAGCAGCCCTACATGCCAAGAACAGATGCATACTGGTAAGTAGCATATTCAGTTCGAGGCATGTGGGCTGCTAAATTCATATCTAGTGCATAGAATACATAGCAGTCCCTCCATTAACGGCGGCTGCCAGTGCCAGCTGCAGAAGTCTGAAAGAGTGTCTTGAGAACAGCCTGTCCTACAGCTGCTTGCTGTTTGGAATGCACATCGACACAGTAATGTTTGGTAAATGTGTGTGGTGTAGACCATGTGGCTGCTCTACAAATGTCTTCCAAAGGAATGTTCCCCAGGAAAGCCATGGAGGCCCCCAACTTGCGTGTGGAGTGCGCCCTTGTGGGTATTGTTAAAGTACGCTTAGCCTTTTGATAACAGATTTGAATGCACTTAACAAGCCATCTGGCTATTCCTGCTTTGGAAATGGGGTTGCCTTTGTGCTGTGCTGAGAAGGCAACAAAAAGTTGTTGTGTTTTCCTAAAGTGTTGTGTTCTGTCAATGTAGTACATCAACGCTCTCCTAACGTCCAATGTATGAAGCATTCTTTCCGCTACTGTTTGTGGGTTTTGGAAGAATGCGGGCAGGTCAATAGTTTGGTTGATATGAAACTGTGACACCACCTTAGGAAGGAATTTGGGGTTAGTGCGGAGCACTACCCTGTTGGAATGTATTTGGATGAATGGCTCTTGGATTGCGAGCGCTTGCAGCTCACTAACACGTCTGAGCGATGTAATAGCAATGAGAAAAGCCACTTTCCATGTTAGAAATTGAATTTCGCAGGAGTGCAGTGGTTTGAAAGGTGGGCCCATCAGCCTAGTGAGGACCACATTGAGGTTCCACACTGGAGCAGGTGGTGTTCTTGGAGGAATGACTCGCTTCAGTCCCTCTAGGAAGGCTTTAATGGCAGGCACCCTGAAAACAGAGAGATGCTGCCTATTCTGGAGATAAGCCGCTATGGCGGATAAATGTATCCGAATGGAAGCGTACGCTAGATTGCATTTGTAAAGATGTAACAAATAGCAGATAATGTTAGGAATGGATGCATCTAGCGGGTTGATGTTGTGGTTTGTACAGTAAATGACAAACCGCTTCCATTTTGCCGCATAGCAAGCTCTGGTAGTGGGCTTTCGTGCCTCCCGGATGATGTCCATGCATTCTGGAGGCAGGTTGAGGTAGCCAAATTCTAAGACCTCAGGAGCCAGATCGCCAGATTGAGCTGTTGCGGATCCGGATGCTGAATGTCGCCATGGTTCTGCGTCAAGAGCCTGGATGTGAGATGCAGCCTTTGATGCGGTACCACGGACAGTTCTAGAAACGTGGTGTACCTTGGTTGGCGTGCCCATGTTGGAGCAACTAGGATGAGAGTCATCGAGTGTTGCTTTAGCTTTCTTGCCACCAGCGGAATGAGAGGCGCTGGGGGAAAAGCGTACGCAAATTTGCCGGACCAGTTCATCCATATCGCATTCCCTTGCGATTCCGGGTGAGGGAACCTGGCGGCAAAGCTTTGGCATTTTGCGTTTTCCCTTGTGGCAAACAGGTCTATCTCCGGATGACCCCACTGCTGGAAGTACGGGTGGAGTACTGATGGATGTATCTCCCACTCGTGCATTTGATGGCTGTATCTGCTGAGTAAATCCGCCATCTGATTGTCCTTGCCCGGGAGGTGTTCCGCCATGAGGAAAATGTTCCTCTGAATGGCCCACTTCCACATGCTCTGAGCCAGATGAGACAGCTGTGGCGAGTGAGTACCCCCCTGCTTTTGGATGTAGTACATTGCTGTCATGTTGTCCGTCCGGATCAACACGACTTTGTTGCACAGATGTACTTTGAAGGATTTTAGCGCCATGAAGATTGCCATCAATTCCAGGTAGTTGATGTGCAACTTCTGTTGCCGAGTGGACCACAGTCCCTGCACAGTGTAGTGGAGCACGTGAGCTCCCCACCCTTGGAGAGATGCGTCCGTTGTTAGGATAATCTGTGGCACTGGCTCTTGGAACGGTCGTCCCTTGCAAAGGTTGTGTGGATTCCACCAATGCAGAGAGTTGTATGCCCGACCGGTCACCAACACTAGGTCTGTCAGTTGTCCTTGAGCCTGTGTCCACTGATTTGCCAAGCATTCTTGGAGCGGACGCATGTGCAACCTCGCGTGCGGGACTATGAAGATGCAGGAGGCCATCATGCCTATCAACTGCATGAACACTCTCGCTGGTAGGGAGTGTTGCGGTCTGAACTTCTGGATCAGCGATTGAATGTTGTTGATCCTGACTGGGTTTGGCTGAGCCATAGCAGTCAGGGTGTTTATCGTCGCGCCCAGATACTGGCGCACATGGGCTGGTTGAAGGTGCGACTTTGGGTAGTGTAGCGAGAACCCCAGACTGTGAAGGAGGTGAATAGTGTGAGACATGTCCGCGGCGCACTGTTGTTCCGACTTTGCTTGAACAAGCCAGTCGTCTAGGTACGGGTAGACATGTATGTTCTGCCTCCTGAGGTGCGCCGCCACTGTCGCCAGACACTTTGTAAACACTCTGGGGGCAGTAGTCACCCCGAAGGGTAGGACTTTGAACTGATAGTGCTTGTTTTGAATGGTGCACCTGAGGTACCGTCTGTGGGATAGGTGGAGTGGGATGTGGAAATAAGCATCCTTGAGGTCCAAGGTTGCTAGGAAATCCCCTTGGTTTAGCAGGGGAAGAATCTGTTGCAGTGTGAGCATGTGAAAGTGTTCTGACAGTATATACAGGTTGAGGGGGCGGAGATCCAGAATGTGTCTGAGGGATCCGTCCTTTTTTGGGATGAGGAAGTACAGGGAATAGACTCCTGTTCCTTCCTCCTCCACTGGTACGAGTTCGATTGCGCCTTTTTGCAGCATCGCCACAACTTCCTGCTGCAATAAGTGCAAGTGCTCTGTCGACATATGACGGTGTCTTGGGGGAATGTTGGGAGGAGTGGATGTTAACTCCAAACAATAACCGTACTGGATAAGTTTTCTCACCCACCTGTCCGTGGTGATGGACGTCCAGACTGGCAGGAACTGTTGGAGTCTTCCCCCGACAGGTGTTGGATGGTCGGGGGCAGTGACCGAGAGTCACTGTTTGTTGGCGGCAGAGGAACGGGAGTTGTTGTTCCCCCTGCCCTTGGCACTGTTACCTCTGTAACCCCCTCTACCCTGCTTGGGGTACGAGGATTGTGCACCACCTTTTGTGAATTGTGTTTGTTGACCCAAGTGTCCTCTGGTAATACCACGTGCTCCTGAGCGACGAAAAGTGCTTCCCCTGAATTGTTGAGACTGAAGCGCCCCCATGGACTTAGCAGTCTCATTGTCCTTTTTAATCTTTTCAAGGGTGGTGTCGACATCTGGACCAAACAGTCTGTCAGGATTGACGGGCTGGTTGAGTATTGTTTGAATGTCGGGTTTAAATCCCGATATGCGAAGCCATGCTTGTCGCCTTAACATGACGCTAGTGTTAATTCCCCTAGCCGCTGTATCAGCCACATCAAGTGCACACTTTATTGCAGCGTTTGAGATGAGCTTTCCCTCTTGTATGAGCATTTCGGCTGCTTCTTTAAATTCATCAGGTAGGTGTTGAAGGAGCTGTTCTAGGGTGTCGTAATGCGCCCTATCGTATCGTGCCAATAGTGCCTGTGTGTTTGCTATACGCCAGATATTGGCAGCCTGCGCAGCCACCCTTTTGCCGGATGCCTCAAGCACTTTCGACTCCTTGTCAGGGGGAGGAGCTTCACCCGTTGTTTGGGAGTTTGCCCTTTTGCGGGCATTGGCGACCACCAACGAATCCAGGGGCAACTGACCCCGAATATATGCAGGGTCCCCAGGTGCTGGCCTGTATTTCTTCTCGATACGTGGGTTCACCACTCTTGCCCTGGTAGGTTCCTTAAAGATCTCTGGGGCATGTTTAAGGACACCTTTGAGCATAGGAAGTATTTTAACTGTTCTTTCTGAAACAGAGAAAGTGTCAAACAAAAAATCTTCCTCCACCAGGTCAGCATGCATGTCCACATCATGATTTGCAGCTGCCCGCTCTATCAAAGCATTAAATGCTGCTGAATCCTCTGTTGGTGATGTACGTGCCCCAAAACCCTGTGGATCTTGTACCACCTGATGTCCACCATGGTCCCCAGTGTCGTCATATGAGTCCTGTTGAACATCAGGGTCATTGTCAACTGGGAAATTGTACTGGTCATCTTGGTCCTCATCCTCTCCTCCTGATTGGTTGGGGGAAGGTGATGGACTCCTTCTTGGTGTTGGGAGAATAGGTTCAACAAGGGCAGGAATGTCCTGTGTCGGCCTTTTCTTCTTTAATGGAATGACATAGGATTCCAGTGGTTGGGAAGTGATTTTTCTCTTGTAGAGGGTCAATTTCCCCGTTTGGGCATCGATGTAATGCTCAGATTGGTCTTCTGAGGCTTGATGTCGATCCAAGTGGCTTTTTTGCGTTGAAGGTGCCGACGTGTCAGCGAGTTTCGGCACCGATCTGGGTGCAAATGCCTTCGGTGCCACCTTAGGTGGCAGAGTGTAGAGAAGCTTGGTCGAGGTCTTTGGAGGCGTGTCCACCGATGTCGGAGCCGACGGCGTGGGAGCCGTTGACGACAAAGTCTTCTCCCGAATACGTTTGAGGGAGTCGGTGACCTGCTTTGTAAAGGAAGCAGAGGGTTCGGTAGTGTCGGAGTCCCTCGGTGTCGACGAGTATTCCGTTGATGAATCTTCGGCTCTAACGGGTCGCGTCTCTGTCGTAGCCTTTGGCACCGACGCCGTTGGCGCAGATCCGGCATCTTTGTGCCGATGCGTAGGGCCTCCGGTCTTCGGGTCGTGGCTTTTAGTCGACTTTGTTTCGACCGTGCGTTTACTTGTAGGCGCCGCAGTGGCGTCCGAAGGCGTGTCAACAGTCTTGGAAGTCCGCGCCGGAGCAACCGTGCTCGACACTGGATGGACGGCCTTCTTAGAGGATGGTTCCTTGGGCACCTTTTGCGGCGCTGTCGACTCGACAGCCTTCTTCGACTTTTGTGGGCCGGAGGGCGACGGAGTCGATGAAGGAGCAGGCTTCGATATTTTTTGTTGGACGTCGGCCATTTTAGGTGTTGTCGAATCCGATGGTTTCGGTTTCGTTTTTGGTTGGACGTCGGCCATCGTTGGTGCCGTCGTATCCGAAAGTTTCGGTTTCAGTTTCGATACGTGCAATGGCGGCTCCGCTTGAGTGTCCGTGGCCGGGCCAGAAGGCGGGGCCGGGGATAGCGGTGCAGGGTCGTGGGTAAGGCCGAGTGGCGATCCCGTGACCTGAGCCTGAGTCATGTAGCTTTCGGGGCATAGCTCTTCCTCTGAGCTATCTTCCGCGTCCCCATAAACTTCTTCGTCGTCCCCTACCTCCTCGACGTATTCAAGGTCTTGGGCCTGTCCTTCGACGTGTTCTTCGGGATCGGCCTGGACCTCCGTCGACGGTGGTGACATCTGAAGATGATGGCTAACGCCTTGGTCTGCGGGGTCGTCGAATATGTTGTCGGGTGCTGGAGTCGCCCGCTGGGCCTCGAGGCGCGCCGCGCGCCGATGCTTGAGCGTCTTCTTTGACCTGAACTTAGAGCAGGCCATGCAGTTTTCCTCGTTGTGGCCCGGCGAGAGGCATTTATTACAGACCGGATGCACGTCGATATTTGGATCCACAGACGGGGCAGAACTTGAACGGACTCCGCTCCATGTTCAGTACGTCGGGGTCTTGCTGCGACGAGAGGGCCTCTATGTCCGAAGAGTACCTCGACTCCAGAGAATTCCGACTCAGAGCCGGACGATGCTCGAGACCGCACGCAAACAATACCGACGCAGGTAACGAAGGCCTTTTGGCCTTAAGAACAAATAGTTTCGGTTCCGACACGGAGACGTCGAAACCACATCCGAACCCAATGGCGGAAAAAAACAATCTGGGGACGGAGTCGATGCCCATGCGCACTGTAGTCCAGGGGAGGAGCCACCTATCTCGTGATACTTCGAAGACTCTTCCAGGACAACAATGTGCAATCATCCGGACCCAACACTAGGCGGCGATCTATGCACTAGATATGAATTTAGCAGCCCACATGCCTCGAACCTGACTAAGCATGATCTGTGATCCTGCCTCTTGCCCTGTTATACATGTAGTGTATAAACCTTGTGAAGGTACTGCAGTAACCAGTAAAAATTTAAGTAATCAGTAAAAGTTTAAATTACCAGCAATGGTGGGGCCATACCGTATATGATCGCGTAATAGAGCATTAGCTATCAATCACTATTTTGCGATTTAATTTAAAAGACTGTGCATAAACATTGTACTTGTATGTTGCACACGTTGCCGCAAATATAATTTTCTGCATTTGTGAACACATATTGCTGTGGTTAGCATAATAGAGCATTAGCTATCAATCACTATTTTGCGATCGAATTAAAAAAACTGTGCATAAATATGGTACTTGTATGTTGCACACGTTGTGCCGCAAAGATAGTTTCCTGCATTTGTGAACACATATTGCTGTGGCTTATTGGGCCCTTTGTATATGTGCAATTGAGGCTTAATGTACAAGGCCCCCTACTATTTCAACTTTGTTAATGTAGTGGCTCAGTAGGGAACTCTGCAATTGTGGGCATATTGGTACTTAGTGGTGGACATGAAGGCCTCGTGCAGTCTCCGGGAACGGGCGAGTTTTATGGCCTTTACAGTGGAATGCTAGAAGCCTCCTTGATACTATGTGTATCAGGGAGGGGGCAGGGGCTGTGTTGAGAATTGGGTTACGTGCAAACCAAAAGGTTTGGCTTTGCCGCTAGTTAAACTGGGGCCTGGGTGCTTTTTATAAACATTTGTTATGCCCACTAGCTAGATAGTCGGGAATTAAGCACCCTGCTTGCTGGCAAAAGGTAAGAGTTTTAACCCCTTGCGTGCGGGGCAAATTCCCCCGCTGTGCTGGGGGGCGCGTACAGCGCCCCCATGCTCATGACGAGGTCAGCTCGTCATGAGCCATGGCGCTCGTGTGCTCATAACGAGCTGAGCTTGTCATGGCCACACCCGTTCCAATGGAACGTTAAGCATAGCAGGATAATTAGCCCAGCATGCGAGCGTTCCACGGAACAGGCGTGGTCATGACGAGCTCAGCTCGTCATGAGCACACGAGCGCCGTGGCACATGACGAGCTGACCTCGTCATGAGCATGCAAGGGGTTAAACTGTCTCTTTATGCAAGACTACACCCTTTACCTTATATGTCTGAAAATGAAGTAAAGGCTGGGAAATAATCCCTTCCCAAGAAGCCTTTTGATTATTTGTGCTTTCGAACTGCAGAACCAAAATCCTGCATGCGTACCCACACGGTGCTGTAAATACCGGCAGGTTAGACAGACTAGTATATATTCCGAATTTGTTTCAATAAATCCGGCTTACATTTTTAAAGCCCTGCGCTTGTGCGTGGAGCATTTCATCCGTCATGATGCTATCATACATTCAAGATGAAAATATTACCTCCTTTGTGGATGAAGCATTCGCTCAGTGCAGAAAATCCCCTTAACCGTCTGGGGACAGTTTTGTAAAAGGCAACAAAGTGTTCTTGCCTTGCTGCATGAGGAATAATGTGAGCAGCGCCAAACAAGCTGCTTTGCTCAAGATTCCTCCCTCATGCAACTTCTGTTATTACCACCTATCTCCTTGGAGTTTCTGGTCGGCCTCTTCTGTCTGCTGCTGTCTTTTCACCGAAGTCTTCGGGGCACCTCCGATTTCCATGGCAGAAAAAATAATCTGAGAGGCTGCACACACACGATGGGGGTTGTAGCCTCACCAGGGGGATCAGGTTTAGCAAAAAAAAAAATACATAGCACTTTCCGAACTCCAACCACTAGATGGCGGAATATGCACAGCATAGTGAATCCAGAAAGATTCACGCTGCAAAACTTGCCAATAATGCTTGTGTATTAGCAATACGCCTCATGTTTGATGCTTGAGAGGCAGTTCTTTTCCCCAATGCGTCCAGGAGCTTAGACTCTTTATCTGGTGGGGGAGCTTCACCTGATGTTTGTGAATTTGCTCTTTTGCGTGCACTGGAAACCACAAGCGAGTCTAGTGTTACTGGGCCTTTAATATATGCTGGGTCTGAAGGGGCAGCTTTATATTTCTTCTCTATTCGTGGGTTTATGACCAGAGTTCCAACGAACAAGTTACTTACCTTCGGTAACGCTTTTTCTGGTAGATACAATATCTGCCTGTGGATTCCTCACCTTGTGAATATCCCCTTGCGTCAGCAACATTCAGAAATTCTTTTTGTAGCTTTGCGCCGACGTGGGCGACGTCACAGAGGCACGACACCGCGCGCGACTCCGCTGACATCACAGACTCCATAATAGGCCCACGCCGGCGTGATGACGTCAGTTCCGCCCTTTTTTCCGTGCCTTCGAGGCACACGGACGGACCAACATCAGTAGATATATACACAGTATAAAGGAAAGTGTCTCCTCATGTAACGTAACTGGTGCTGTGTAAAGCGCTCTGATACCTGATTCGGTTCGGGTCTAGTTCGCGCTATATAAAACTCTGCAAAAAACAAAACAAAAAAAAAACCAAAAAAACATATTAACATCACAGTTACTCAGGTATAGAAGAGTGGACAACGGGGAGGCGGGTGGGCATGTGTGGAATCCACAGGCAGATATTGTATCTACCAGAAAAGCGTTACCGAGGGTAAGTAACTTGTTCTTCTGATAGATACATCTGCCAGTGGATTCCTCACCTTGTGAATAGAGTCCCACAGCAGTCCCCACTCCCGGAGGAGGGTGTCCACTCTCCTATACCAGAAACTCCTGGAGAACAGATTGCGCAAAGTGGCCCTCCCTCCTCAATTCGGTATCCAAGCAGTAATGCTTCGCGAAAGTGTGGAGGGAGGACCAAGTTGCCGCTTTACAAATGTCCTCAACAGGTACACCCCTAGACAAAGCAGAAGTAGAAGACTTCGCTTTAGTAGAGCGAGCTCTTACACCCTCTGGAGGTTCCTTACCAGCCAGGGCGTAGCAGATCTTGATGCATAGAATTATCCATCTCGAAAGTGTGCGCTTGTGCACAGCTCTTCCTTTTCTGCAACCAGCAAATCCAACAAATAGCTGGTCATCAACTCGATAGTCCTTAGTCCTATCAAGATAAAAGCTCACCGCCCTCTAAGGGTCCAGACGGTGAAGCCGCTCCTCCTCCTTGGAAGGGTGAGGGGGAGGATAGATGGTAGGAAGGGTAATGGACTTCCCCAGATGGAAGGGAGTTACCACCTTAGGCAGAAAAGCAGCCCTGGTCCTAAAAACCATTCGTTCAGCATGGATGGTCAAGAATGGGGGCTTTGAACTAATTGCTTGAATCTCACTTACCCTCCTTGCCGAGGTAATTGCAACTAGGAAAACCGTCTTAAAAGACAACAACCTCAAGGGACAATTATGTAGAGGTTCGAAAGGGGAACCCATCAGAAAAGTAAGCACCAGATTCAAGTCCCATTGTGGCACAATAAAAGGAGCAGGAGGGAATTTATTTGTAAGGCCATTCAGAAATCTTAAAACAATAGGAGATTTAAATAAGGACGGCTGATCCGGCAGGCAGAGAAAAGCCGACAAAGTCGAAAGATAACCTTTCACTGTAGCCACAGCAAAACCTTGCTGCGCTAAAGAAAGAACAAATAGAAGTATATCTGACAAACGAGCCCTCAAAGGGTCAATGGACTTATCCCCACACCAAGTCACAAATTTAGACCATCTGTAAGAATAGATTGACTTAGTGGAGTCACGCCTGGCCGAAAGAATGACATCCACCACAACATGTGGGAAAAGGAATTCAGGTTGCCCCGTTCAATCTCCAGGCATGAAGGTGTACGGTCTGGAGGTGGGGGTGTAGAACCTGCCCCTCCATCCGAGAGAGGAGATCTGCCCTGAAAGGGAGACAGTGCGGCGGGCACGAGGAGAGGTGGAGAACATCTGTGTACCACACCCTTCTTGGCCAATCCGGGGCGACCAATATAACTTCGGCCCGGTCTTGGCGAATCTTCCTCAGAACCAGAGGAATTAAGGGTATGGGAGGAAACGCGTAAAGGAGTTGCGAGTCCAAATCAACTGAAACGCGTTCCCCTTGGCTCCCTGCATCGGAAACTGGAGGCTGCAGAATGACGGGCAGTGAGCATTCTCGCGAGTGGCGAACAGGTCCACCTGAGTAGTCCCCCACGTCCGAAAGACGTGACGAACTACCTCTGGATGAAGCCTCCACTCGTGGTCGGCTGAGAACTGCCGACTGAAACTGTCTGCACGCACGTTCAGTACTCCGGCCAGATGATTTGCCGTCAGACAAATCCGATGAGCCTGGACCCAGGACCAGAGACGCAGAGCCTCTCTGCAGAGACACTGCGACCCTACTCCTCCCTGCTTGTTCACATACCACATCGCGGTGGTGTTGTCCGTCAGGACCTGAACCGACCGCCCGCGAAGGGAAGGGAGGAAGGCCTTGAGCGCCAGACGTATCGCCCGCAATTCCAGAAGGTTGATATGAAGCAACCTTTCCTCTGGAGACCAAAGACCCTTGATCTCCAGATCCCCCAGATGAGCACACCACCCTAGAGTGATGCATCCGTTATCACTGTGGCCACCGCTGGAGGAAGTTGAAAAGGCTTTCCTTGAGACAGATTGCCCTCCACACTCCACCAAGACAGATCCGCTGCAGTTTCTCTGGAGATCCTGATGGCCTCCCGGAGATCTCCGTTGTGTTGATACCACTGCCTGCGGAGGCACCACTGGAGTGCCCTCATATGCCAGCGTGCATGGTTGACCAACAGAATGCAAGAAGCCATCAGACCGAGCAGACGAAGGACCTTCAGGACTGGAACGCCGCCCCATTGAGAAATAAATGAATCATTTCCTGTATGTCGCGAATCCTTTGAGGTGGAGGGATTGCCCGACATACAGTTGTATCCAGTACCGCACCTATGAACAGGTTGCGGTGGAAGGGCACCAGGTAAGACTTGGGTACATTTATTGAAAAACCCAACCTGTACAACAACTGAGTTGTGACTTGCAAATGATGGAGCACTCTCTCCGGAGATTCTGCTTTGATCAGCCAATCGTCCAGATACGCGAATTCCGGAACCCATGACCTTCTGAGATGTACAGCCACCACTGCCATCACCTTGGTGAAGACTCGAGGCGCAGTAGTAAGACCAAACGGAAGGACCACAAACTGGTAGTGCTGCGATCCCACCGTAAAACGGAGATACTTTCTGTGCGACTTCAGAATAGGGATGTGGAAATACGCATCTTGCAAGTCGACCGACACCATCCAGTCTTCTTCCAACAGCGCTTGAAGAACCTGCGCAAGGGTGAGCATCTTGAACTTCTCCTGCTTCAGGTAAGGTTCAAGATCCTGAGATTCAGGATTGGACGAAGTCTGCCATCCTTTTTGGAGATCAGGAAATACTGGGATTAGCACCCCTGACCCCTCTCCTGCTCTGGAACCACCTCTCCCGCACCCTTTCTGAACAGAGCCAGGACTTCTTTCTGCAAGAGCAGCAGGTGGTCCTCCGCACAAAAACCTTGGCAAGGAGGGTAATTGGGGGGAAATTCCCGAAAGGGAAGAGCATACCCATTCTCCACGAGATTGAGAACCCAAAGATCCGATGTTATCAATTCCCAATCTCGAAGAAAATGGGTAAGCCGGCCCCCCACTGGGCCCACATGATCCGGAATGGTGGATCTAGGGCTGGTGAGGCAGGGGGTTGGGAAGAGGTAGAGGAGGAGGAGCCCTGAGGACCCCTAGGACGAGCCCTTTGTCTGCCTCTATACGACTTGTACAGCGTATTTTGCTGCTGCTGCTGTTGTTGTGGCTGTCTGTAGCTCCGAAAGGAAGACCGGCCAAAACCTCTGAACCTCTTCACCGCAGAACCTCAGGACTGAAGGCCCAAAGATCTGTCGCTCTGCTGTCCTTGAATCTTTCTAAAGCAGCATCAGCCTTCTTACCAAACAATCCAGACCCATCAAAGGGCAAATCCATCAAGGCTGTTTGGACATCCGCAGAGAATTCAGAGGATTTAAGCCATGCCGCTCTCCTCGTGGCCACTGAAGAACCCATCACTCTAGCCACCGAGTCAGCAGTGTCCAAGAATGACCGTTCTTGCGGCCGCCTGTGTATCTGTTATTACCTCTTGAAAATCCTTCCCATCACCCTCAGGAAGTTTCGGAACTGTTTAACTGAATCCATCAACGCATGGATATAGCGTCCCATAAGACAAGTAGCTTTAGTCGATTTGAGCGCCATGCTAGCTGAGGAGAAGACCTTTTTAGCTGCTTGGTCCTGCTTTTTTGATTCCTTAACCCCAGGAACCTGAGGAAAAGCGCCCACAGATTTCTTCGAGCAGGCCGCTTGCACAACCAAGCTCTCCGGCAAGGGATGTGTAGACAAAAAGTCTGGGTCACCAGGCGCCACCCTGTATCTTCTTGCAACTGCCTTTGAAACAGCCGGGGCTGTAAGAGGTCTTTTCCAAACCTCTGATATAGGCTCCGCCAAAGCATCATTAAGTGGGAGCATAGGCTCGACCACAGAGGTAGGCGAATGTAGGACTTCAGTCAGTATATTAGCCTTATACTCTGCAGTAGGAAGAGTTAAGTTTAACAAGTCCGCAGCCTTCCTTATAACCACATGGTAAGGCGTAACATCCTTAGAAGGGGCGTCAGAAACAGAGGCCAAATCCCAATCAGGGGACAGTTCAATACCACTAGCCTCTTCCAGATCATCAAAAAGATCTTCTGAATCCTGCAGCTCACCCTCTTCCATTTCTTCCTCAGGATACCTCCGCTCTTCCAGAAGCCTCTGGGCCTCACGTCTCGACCTCTCCTTCATGAATGAAGTCGACGGATCCAGAATCTACTCCGTAGGAGCCAGAACCGACGTCGATCCCGAGGCCGGTGGACCAGACAGCTGAACAAGAGGTCGGTTCGGATTCGGCATCAGCGTCGAGGGTGCTGGAGTCGAAGTCCTTGGCGTCGAAGGCTTCGGTGCCGGCATAAATGGCATGAAAGGCGCAGGAGCATAAGACTGGGGAATACCCAGATTAAATGCTAATGGACCCGTGGGACCAACCTGTGCACCAGAGGGGAACATAGCTCTTGAATACATACCATACATAGCATTCAGGAACTGAGTAGGGTCCTGACCTGGAGCAGGAAAAGGTGGGTATGAACCAACAGGCTTCTCTTGAGGGATTGGAGTCTTCTTGACTTCAACATCCACCTCAGGCTGGTGCACCGAGGTCGATGAACCCACAGGCAACATAGTCTCCACTTCTACTCCATCTTATTCATCTCTCTCACCCTCATGGTCAGATGAATGAGCAGGAACCGGAGAAGGATTCGACATCGGCATGAGACCTCTTCTTGTGCTTCTTCCTCGACGACTTCGAAGCATGCACCGAAGACGACCTCGAGCGAGACCTCGACCTACGAGTCCGTGACCGCGACCTTTTTTTAATCTTTCCTGCTATTCAATTTTGCAACAAGGAGTTTCGCCTCCCTCTCTCGAAGATCCTTCGGATTAATTTTCTTACAGGATGAACAATCCTCGACATCGTGGTCTGAACTTAAACACCAAACGCAGTACTCATGTGGATCTGTAATGGACATCATCTTGCCGCACTCCCCACAGGGCTTGAATCCGGTCTTCTTTGTGGACATCCTGACACAAAGAAGCAAACAGGATGTAGGAGAGTGGGGTCTGCAATCCTATGGTCACCCCAGATTTTTTTGCTTTTTGCTTCACTGGTTTACGACTTTCCCTGGCTGTGGGCCTGCTAATCAGACCCACAGCCTAGCTGTTCTCTCTCTAAATTCACAACCATGTACTTTAGGTGCATTTACCAATTGGTACTGGGCCACCTTATCAGTCCCTGTACTCAGGGCATTGGTGTACCCAGGGCCTACCAGGGGCTGAAGCATGTATTATGCCACCCCTGGCTGGCCATCTAAATCTGACACAACTGGCTGCATGACAGCTGGGGCAAGGTGGTGTAAACACCCTTTGCTGTAGATATAGTATACCTATATCTAACCCTAAAATAGACACATATATTCCTATCAGTCACTCCTATGGAAGGCCTTATCAATCCTGAAGGCAGAGTGCTTGGAATTATGTGAGATGGTGCTCTGGCATGAGCTGAGCCCGTTTGCAGCTTGCGGAACCAAGTCCTAATAGCTGTTCCATGATAACGCTATACCATATACTCTTAAGTGCATTATCAACCTCGCGGTTAAATGCTAACTCTGGTATAACATTATCAAAACATGTCGAGTAAGGTGTCATACGATTTGGAATACTACCCCCTCACCAATTCTGGTGACGGCGGTAGCATTCCACCCTTCTAGAGGGACACGACATGTATGTAACTGTGAACCCCGGTTAAAGTTAACTCGAGCCTCAGCATCACAAAATGGATGCTGCCACCACAGACACAAGTCTGACATCCTGCTGCTGGGAGTCCTTCCAGCGAGGATGGCTTGGACAAAGGGTTTCCTGCCTTGGGAGGTGCTAGCACCACCCCAGACAGGCTTTTGTGTATTGGGGAGGATAGGCCTGAAAGGAATGAGACATGCCTGGGGCACACAAGGTGTCCTGTGCATACACCGGTTCAAACCAGTTGCTGGGGCTCTGGCAGGAAACCGGACAAAGGATAGGGGGTGTAACCACCCCCCTTCCTGGTCCCACCAAGGTGAGGGACCTAGTCAGTAGTGCAGACCCCTTTAGGAGAATAAAGGTAGGAGCTGGTCCCATTCCAAATTAGATTATCCTGAACTATTCAACAAGAAGAAACTCTGGCCTTCGACGTTCTGCTCCACAGAAGACTGAAGCATCTCCCTTGTGGGCAAGGAGTGTCCACCCTGCAACTGCAGGCACCATCAAGCGTCCAGCGGCTTCACTTTGTCGTCTTCCCTCGAGGATCCAGACTTCAGAGCCCGACGAGACCTGGATTCCCAGACCTCTCCGACCTCAACTCACATCTGCAGCAAAGCTGAGACCCGTGGGTGCGACGAGACATGTGGGACCGGCCATCTTGAACGAACCTGCACTTCGCTTCCAGCACGACTCCCGAGGTAAACTCGACCAAGTGCTTTGGGGATTGAGAAGCCCCAGCCCCGAGCAGCCCCTGCAACGAAGATCAGCCCTCCAGCATCCACGAGATCTGCGTGGGGCCCTTCTGCTTGTTTGCTGCTCAACGCGTTGTCTGGTCACTTGCCGGCTGGCTAGTGGCCTCCTAGACGAAGAACTTTGAAATCCTTGCTGCTGGTATGGTTGCTACAGACTGGCCCTTGCTCCCTTCCAAAAGAGGGGCACCCCGGACTCTCCTAGTCCGCACCAAACGCTTTCTTCACTCACCGCGTGGGTTGCCTTTGCCAAGGCCTGTTGACGCCGATTCCAGATCCAACACCGCCGACAGCGAGAGCCTGCGTGGGACAGCTTGTGCCTCCATCCTGGTCGTCGAAGACACCTCCTGGTCCACGTGGCTGCAGAGTCAAGCGTCCACTCTCCACCTGATCGCGACGACAGCATCTGGTTCCTTCCTGGTTCCACACCGGTCACTGGCTAGTGACTTTGAACACTGTCCCCTCTGCTTTCAGGTCCTTTTCTTCACCGATCCACCCTTGGATCGCACCGGACATCTTCCTCCTGGTCGCCTGCAGCATCTTCTCTTTCAGGCTCCATTGACTTCAACGCGAGAACCCGACACACTTTGGCACCTATGCACCCGCAGCCCGTGGGTGAGGTAACGAGAGCATTTCGGTGCTCAAGGGTAGTCTAACTGTCGTAGTGTCCAATTCCACAGTCGTTGTTGTCCTAACTAGTCAGTATTGTCCGTACTTACCTTTAACTTGAACTGTACTGTCCATAGACGTTGTTACGCATCTCGCGTGTGAGTTCATACTCTGCACACGCGTTCCGTGGGCCTCCTATTACTTACCTGAAGTTAGTGTAGCGTGGTCCCATCGATCCTACAGCCTCTGACAGCTCCATTCAGTTTGTCGACTCTCACATTCCACTTACTTAGTATATGGTTTGTCGTGCCCCTAGGGCACCATTGTAATTTTGTGCAACTTGTCGTATTTTTCTTAAGAGATGGTCATGTGCTTAGCCCTCTGACCTCAAAGAGTTCAGAGGTGTTGTTATTAATAAATATACTGTTTATTTTCATAACAACCTGTGTGGTGTCCTTTCATCTGGTATTCAAGGGGTTATATTGTGGTAAAACAGCTGGCTTCACATGCCAAAAGAGTTTAGCCTAAGACTGCTTTGTCCATGCTACCATTAGGATAGCTGGTCTATAAGGTTGACTTACAACCAATCACCATAAGGGTTGTTTGGACTGATACAAGGTGATCACTAGAACTAGTAAGCATCATATATCAGGCCAACTTCTCACATTGGTGTGGAGCGGTTGGGATTTGAGCTTGCTGTTGTTTTTACCACATATAATCTTGAAATATCATTTGAAAGATCACATAAGGTACTCTAGGTACATATAACAAGCTTAGAAATACTCTGAGTTCTACTGAACCAGCTGTTGTAGTAGAAAGGGCCTAGCATACCCTGACTACAACTCTTAGCAAGGGATCAGTAGGTAAACCCATAGTGTAGGTAGGTGCATCACTTACACCTCACTAGAAAGCATGTCTACCCATGGAGAGACTTCAGAGACTCCCCTAGTGGTTAGTGACCCTCCACAGGTCCTTTCCAGATATGCAGCTCTCAGTTTCCAGGAGATGAAACAATTGTGTACCTCCAGGAAATTGAAACAGGGTTCTAACCCTACCACTCCCTTTCTGTTAGGTCTCTTAGAGACCTATGATGCTAGAAAGGCTTCTAACACAGATGGGATCATGCCAGCCTTAGAAGGTACCCTTGGTGATCCAGATCTCCCTGAAACAGAGAATGCAGAGGAGGAGGAGGAGGAGGAAGAAGGGGACACCTCTGGGGATGAGGCAGACAAAGTGTAGGAGAGTAGGGTCTGCAATCCTATGATCACCCAGATTTTTGCTTTTTGCTTCACTGGTTTACGACTTTCCCTGGCTGTGGGCCTGCTAATCAGACCCACAGCCTAGCTGTTCTCTCTAATCCAAATTGTACCCAGGTACTGAATTGGCACTGGGCCCTCTCAAGTCCCTGTACCCAGGGCTGAGGTGCACCCAGAAGTCTCCCAGGGGCTGCAGCATGTATTGTGCCACCCCTGGGCTGACTAACTAAATCAGACACAACTGGCTGCTTGACAGCTGGGGCAGAGTGGTGTACTCACCCTCTGCTGTAGATATAGCATTCCTATATCTAAACCTAAATGGACACACAGATCTATCAGTCACTCCTATGGCAGGCCTTAACAATCCTGAAGGCAGAGTGCTTGGAATCGTGTGAGATGGTGCTCTGGCATGAGCTGAGCTTGTCTGCGGCTTTCAGGATCCATCCCTTAGCCGTTCCCATGATATCGCATACCATATACTCTTAAGTGCATTATAATCCTCGCGGTTATATGCCAACTCTGGTATCGCTTTATCAAAACATGTCGAGTAAGGTGTCATACGAATTGGAATACTAACCCCTCGCCAATTCTGGCGACGGGGTTAGCATTCCACCCTTCTAGAGGGACACGACATGTATGTAGCCTATAACCCCGGTTAAAGTCCAACAGAGCCTTAGCTCCACAAAATGGATGCTGCCACCGAGACACAAGTCTGCCCTCCTGCTGCTGGGAGTCCTCCCAGCCCAGGAGGCAAGGACAAAGGGTTTCCTGCCAGGGGCGGTGCCAGCACCGTCCCAGACAGGATTTTGTGTATTCTAGGTAGGCAGGGCTTTAGAGGAAGGTGACTGCAAGTGGCACCCCGGTGCTCACTGTGCATAGGCCGGCTGAAACCAGTTCCAGGGGCACTCCAGCCCCTGGCCTGGGGAAAGCCCGCCAAAGGAGAGGGGTGTAACCACCCCCCTCCTAGTCCCACCCATAGGGCAGGACTTAGTCGCGTGCCAGCCCCTTTTTGCAGGATAAAGGTAGGAACTGGCCCCCTTCCAAATCAGATCATCTTTGAATCCTGAAACTACTTTCTACAAGAAGGAACTCAAGACTTCTCAAGATTTCTCCCTTGTGACTAAGGAGTAGTCACCCTGCAGCAGCAGGCACCAACCAAGTATCGCGGTTTGTTGCCAGTCTCTCCTTCGGATCAAGACTGCTCCAGCACGACGAGAACCGGCTTCCCTGGCACCTCTGACCTCAACCTGCATCATCAGCCCAGCTGTGATCCGTGGGTGTGACGAGACCTCGAGGGACCGGCCATCTTCAGAACTGCACGACGCTTGTCCAGCACGACTCCCGAGTGACCCTCGACTGAGTGCTTTGGGGTAAGAGAAGCCCCGACCCTGAGCAGCTCCAGCACCGAAGTTCAGCCCCCCTGCATCCACGAGATCTGCATGGGGCCCTTCTGCTCTTTGCTGCCAGCCGCGTTGTCCAGGTCGCTTGCCCGTTGGCTAGTGGCCCCCTCACGACGCTCCACGCCGACAACTACTGCTGGTCTGGTTGCTCCAGACTAGCCCTTGCTCCCCTCCAAAAGAGGAGCACCGTGGACCCTCCTGGTCCACTCAAGACGCCATTTTAGGTCCACCGCGTGGGCCTTGCATTTGCCAAGACTTGTTGCCCAATCCTGGGTCCAGCGACGTCGACAGCAAGTACCTTCGTGGGACAGCTCGCACCTCCATCCTGGTCGCCGACAACGCCTCCTGGTCCGAGAGACTGCAGAGCCCAGCAGCGCCCACTCACCTGGCTGAGGTGACTTCGTCCGGTGCCATCCTGGTGCCCACTCAAATCACTGGCTAGTGATTCAGGACTTGGTCCCCTCTGCTTACAGGTTTCTCCTTCCCTGATCCAGGCTTGGATCACTCCGAACTTTCTTCACTGGCCGCCTGCCAGCAACTCTTTCTTCAGGCTCCTGGATCTTCAACGAGGGTTTCTGACGCAACTTCAACCCTATGCAGCCGCAGCCCCTGGGCTAGGTAACCTGAGTACTCCGGTGCTCCAGCATAGTCCAACACCCTAAGTGTTCGGATGCACTCCCGTTTTTGATCCACCTAGTCGGGTTCGCCCGAGAACAGTAACTTTGCAACTGCTAGCCTCTATAGACTTTTTCCCGCCTTACGCGTGAGAGTTCCCACTCTGCACACGACGTCCACAGGCCTCCTGCATCTAATCCCAGTGTTTAGAATTGTAGGCCTAGCGATTCCTAAGTCTAGAAACGTATTCTTTACCTGCTAGCAAGTTCGCATTCCACTTACTGTGTATATGGTTTTTCGTGCCCCTAGGGCATCTGTGTAAATTGTGCGACTTAAAGTATTTTCTTAAGAGTTTTGTTGTGTGCTTAGCTCCCTGACTCATAAAGAGTTCAGGGTAGACTTGTTATAAATAAATATCTGTTTATTTTCATAACAACTTGTGTGGTGTCCTTTCACTTGGTGTTCAAGGGGTAATGTGATGGTAAAACAGCTGGCTTAACACGCCCTCTAGAGTCTTAGCCTTAGACTGCTCGTATCCATGCTACTAGGATAGCTGGTCTATCAGGTTGACTTACAACCAATCATCAATAAGGGTTGTTTTGACTGATACATAGTGATCACTAGAATAGTGAGCACTGCATATCAGGCCAACTTCTCACACAAAGGTCCTGGGGTAGTCAGCAGACTAACCAGGGCCAACTTAGACCTACATAGGGAAGGATCTGGGGGACCCCCAGTGCTGACCCTGAGCAGGCCTAACTATGGAGTTAGAAGAGATAGGTCTCATTCTAGGGACTCCATTAGATCTGTGCACTCTCGTGCCACACATGCATCTGCTCAGAGGAGGATGACTTCCCCTCAGAGGAGAGAGCATGAGGCCAAGATGAAGGAAGCTAATCTGAGGATCCAAAGGGAAGAACTTGCCCTGGCCAAAGAGAAGCTTGCCTTTGCTAGGGAGCAACAGTTGAGTGGGGTAGTCCCCACTGGTGGCAGCAATATCCCTTGGGATAGAGACAGGAGTTTTGATAATAGACACCTGAGTAAAATAGTGCCCTCCTATAAGACAGGAGATGATATCCACAAGTGGATAACTGATTTGGAGAGAACCTGCAAAGTACAGCAGGTACCCCAGAGTCAGTGGGCAGCTATATTGTGGCTCTCCTTTGAAGGTAAAGGTAGCGACAAGCTCCTCACTTTTAGAGATGAGGATGCTAATGATTACCAAGTCTTGAAAACTGCACTGATTGATGGGTTTGGCTTAACCACTGAACAGTACAGGTTGATGTTCAAGGATACCCAGAAAACTCAGGCTCAAGATTGGACTGACTTTGTTGATTGTGCCACTACGGCTCTGAAGGAGTGATTGCTGGGAAGTAAAGTTACTGATTACACAGGATTGTATAATCTAATTATGAGAGAGCAAATCTTAAATAATTGTCAGAACCAGTTGTTGCATCAGCACTTGATTGACTCAGATCTGACCTCTCCCCAAGAATTGGGAAAGAAGGCAGACAGATGGGTCAGGACAAGGGTCAAGCAGCAGAACCAGGGTGGTGGCCAGAAGAAAGCAGACCAGAAGGGTAATGATAATAAGCAAAATGACCAGAAGTCTTCAACAGGGCCCCAACAACCTAAGGAGGGTGGGTCCCAAACTTCCCAAAAGAAGAAGAATGATGGTCCTAAGAAACCATGGTGCCAATACTGTAAAAGTAAGACTCACTGGTTTAGTGAGTGCACCAAGAAAGGCCAAACTCCTACCACTACTGTCCCTAAGACACCTGCACCCCCTAGTACAGTTAGTAGTGGTAGTGTACCTCCCAAGGCTATAGTTGGGTTAACCCTGGGAACTGAGGTGGGTTCTGACTTAGTCAGAATTCCTACTCAGGCAGTTCTTGTTTGTACTGGGGACATGGATATGACCCCTACTGTAAGTCCTAGTACTCTGGGAAAATACAGACAAACGCCTTTAATTAATGGAAAAATGGCTCAGGCCTACAGGGACACATGTGCCAGTGTCACCATGGTGACACCAACATTTGTGGACCCTGACCAGATCATGCTAGGTTCAGATTACCTAGTGACCAATGCCAGCAATGTCACTACCAATCACAGTATGGCAGTTGTTAATTTCTCCTGGGGAGGGGTAACTGGCCTCAAAAGGGTTGTAGTTAGTTCAGACCTCCCAGTAGATTGTCTTTTGGGCAATGATTTGGAATCCTCACTGTGGTCAGATGTGGAGTACAGGACTCATGTAGAAATGCTAGGTCTCTCCTCACATGTCCTTGCTGTGACTAGGTCACAGTCCAAGAAATGCCCAGCTGAACAAGTGCTGGATCCTGGAAGAATGGACCAGACACTACCCAAGAGAAGGAATGGTAGGGTTAAGGCAGAGCCATCCCCCCTGCCTCAGTTTGAGGATCAGCCCTCTCAGGAGGCTGACCCAGAGACCCCAGAAGGAACTGTCCTAGAAGAGCTTGAACCTGATCAGGTTGAGTTTCTTGGGACAGGGGGACCTTCCAGGGCAGACTTGAGGCAGGCCCAATCAGACTGTTCCGCTCTTGAACCCCTCAGACAGCAGGCTGCAGGGAATGCTACAGGTGCCCATAAAGTATATTGGGAAGATGGACTCCTATACTCTGAGGCAAGAGACCCCAAGCCTGGTGCTACCAGGAGGCTTGTCATCCCCTTGTCTCTTAGAGGTTTCCTTCTCACCTTAGCCCATGAGATTCCCCTTGCAGGTCACTTAGGCCAGAACAAGACTTGGGACAGGCTTGCCACACACTTTCACTGGCCTCATATGTCTGAAGACACCAAAGAGTTTTGTCGCTCATGTATCACCTGCCAAGCCAGTGGCAAATCAGGTGGCACAACAAAGGCCCCCCTTATACCACTACCTGTGGTGGGGGTACCCTTTGAAAGAGTGGGGATAGACATTGTTGGACCAACCCCCCAACAGCATCTGGGCACAGATTTATACTGGTGGTAGTGGATCATGCCACCAGGTATCCAGAAGCTATTCCCCTTAGGACCACTACAGCTCCTGTTGTGGCCAGGGCCCTGCTTGGAGTTTTCTCCAGAGTGGGGTTTCCTAAGGAGGTTGTCTCTGACAGAGGTGCAAACTTCATGTCAGGATACTTGACTGCTATGTGGAAGGAGTGTGGAGTAAATTACAAATTTACCACACCCTATCACCCACAATGCAATGGGCTTGTTGAGAGATTCAACAAGACCCTCAAAGGGATGATAAAAGGGTTACCTGAAAAGCTTAGGCGAAGATGGGACATCCTTTTACCCTGCCTCCTGTTTGCTTACAGAGAGGTCCCACAGAAGGGGGTTGGCTACAGTCCTTTTGAGCTTCTGTTTGGGCATCCTGTAAGAGGACCCCTATGTCTTGTGAAGGAAATATGGGAGTTACCTCTCAAAAAGCCTAAGCTTGACATAGTGGACTATGTACTTGGTCTCCGCTCCAGGATGGCAGAGTAGATGGAGAAGGCATCTAAAAACCCTGAGGCCAGCCAAGAACTCCAAAAAGCTTGGCATGACCAAAAGGCTGTCCTAACTGTTTACCATGCAGGACAGAAGGTGTGGGTGTTGGAGCCAGTGGCCCGAGCAGCTCTCCAAGACAAGTGGTCTGGACCCCATACCATCATTGAGCAAAAGGGAGAAGTCACCTACTTGGTGGACATGGGAACTCCCAGAAGCCCCCACAGGGTGCTTCATGTGAATAGGCTCAAGGCATTTGTCAACAGGGAGGACATGGGCTTGCTCATGGCCACAGATGAGGGGCAGGAGGAAGAGAGTGACCCTCTCCCAGACCTGCTCACTCAGAACCCTGATGATGGGTCAGTCGATGGTGTAGTCTTTTCTGACAGCCTCTCTGAACATCAACAAGAGGATTGCGAACAGGTTCTTCAATCCTTTAGACAAATGTTCTCACTGACCCCCAGTCAGACAAACTGGTGCACCCATGAGGTGGACACTGGTGACAGTCTGCCTGTCAAGAGTAAAATCTACAGGCAACCTGACCTCATCAGGGACTGCATGAAGAAAGAAGTCCAAAAGATGTTGGAATTGGGAGTCATTGAACCCTCTGAGAGCCCTTGGGCTAGTCCTGTAGTTCTAGTGCCTAAACCTCACACCCAGGATGGTAAGAGAGAGATGAGGTTTTGTGTAGACTACAGGGGTCTCAATGCTGTCACTAAGACAGATGCCCATCCAATACCTAGGGCAGATGAACTGATAGACAAGTTGGCTTCTGCAACTTTCTTAAGTACATTTGACCTAACAGCTGGTTATTGGCAGATCAGGTTAGCTGAGGATGCAAAGGCCAAAATAGCATTTTCTACCCAAGGAGGTCATTACCAATTTGTGGCGATGCCCTTTGGTTTGAAAAATGCACCTGCCACTTTTCAAAGGTTGGTGAACCAAGTTCTCACTGGGTTGGATGACTTCTGTGCAGCATATCTAGATGACATTGCTGTCTTTAGCTCCACCTGGGAGGATCACCTGATCCACCTGAGGAATGTTTTGGAGGCCCTGCAAAAGGCAGGCCTCACTATCAAGGCTACTAAGTGCCAGATAGGGCAGAGTCAGGTTGTATACCTGGGCCACCTTGTGGGTGGAGGCCAGGTTCAACCATTGGAGAGCAAGATACAGGCCATACAGGACTGGGCTCCTCCAACCACCCAGACACAGGTCAGAGCTTTCTTGGGCCTGTCTGGTTACTATAGGAAGTTTGTCGAAAATTATGGGTCCATTGTGACACCACTTAATGACTTGACAAGCAAGAAAATGCCAAAGAAAGTTCAGTGGACAGTTAGCTGTCAGAAGGCATTTGATGACCTAAAGCAGGCCATGTGTACTGCACCTATTCTCAAGAGTCCTGACTACTCCAAAACCTTCATTGTCCAACAGATGCATCTGAGTTGGGTGTAGGAGCTGTTCTTTCTCAACTGAAAATTGATGGTCATGACCAGCCCATTGCTTTTATAAGCAGAAGGCTGACCCCTAGAGAGAAACGTTGGTCAGCTATTGAGAGGGAGGCCTTTGCTGTGGTTTGGGCCCTGAAGAAGTTGAGGCCATACTTGTTTGGAACTCACTTCAAGATTCAGACCGACCATAAGCCCCTCTTATGGCTAAATCAGTTGAAGGGTGAAAACCCCAAACTTCTTAGATGGTCCATTTCCCTACAGGGGAGGGACTTTACAGTGGAGCACAGACCAGGGACTGACCATGGCAATGCAGATGGTCTCTCCAGGTATTTCCACTTAGAACAGGAAGTCTCACCTGGTCAAGGTTAGTTTAATGTCCCTAAGTTGGGGGGGGGGGGGGTTATGTAGGAGAGTGGGGTCTGCAATCCTATGGTCACCCCAGATTTTTTTGCTGTTTGCTTCACTGGTTTACGACTTTCCCTGGCTGTGGGCCTGCTAATCAGACCCACAGCCTAGCTGTTCTCTCTAAATTCACAACCATGTACTTTAGGTGCATTTACCAATTGGTACTGGGCCACCTTATCAGTCCCTGTACTCAGGGCATAGGTGTACCCAGGGCCTACCAGGGGCTGAAGCATGTATTATGCCACCCCTGGCTGGCCATCTAAATCTGACACAACTGGCTGCATGACAGCTGGGGCAAGGTGGTGTAAACACCCTTTGCTGTAGATAGAGTATACCTATATCTAACCCTAAAATGGACACATATATTCCTATCAGTCACTCCTATGGAAGGCCTTATCAATCCTGAAGGCAGAGTGCTTGGAATTATGTGAGATGGTGCTCTGGCATGAGCTGAGCCCGTTTGCAGCTTGCGGAACCAAGTCCTAATAGCTGTTCCATGATAACGCTATACCATATACTCTTAAGTGCATTATCAACCTCGCGGTTAAATGCTAACTCTGGTATAACATTATCAAAACAGAGGGAGGAGCCTAGCTCGGGGACGTAATGGCCGCCTTTTAGCTCGGCTCCGTCGGCCCTCCGGCTAACCTCGACTATCCTGCATTATATCCTGCACTGCGATGCTCTTTCAATACAGAATTTGAAATTTAAAGACCCACTCTTACTCACCGTCTGGTCCGGAGGTTCCGGTGTGCTGTGGATCCGCAGCTGTGCCCTCTGTGAGATTGGGCCTCCGGGCACTCGAGACCGGGACCTCGCCTGCGGGACCCAACCGGCGGAGAAGAGATTGCCGGCCCCGACCGCGAGAGTGAACCACTGGTGGGAACCGTTGTGCGTGTGCCCCGGAGATCCTGAACCGGCCCCGATGACTGGGTCGTGCGGCTGGAGGGGGACGAGATGTGTTGGGGGCTGACCCTGTGAAGGGGTCCCTTCGCCTTTGTCCTGTGGCCTTGAACCCCGCGCCTGGCTTCCGCCTGTGGGGCCTGCCACTGTTTGGAGGGGACCCCCCCCGCCCCCGTCGGGCACTCGCCCATCCTGTGCCGGTGAGGCCGTTGTTGGGAGCCTCCGGAGATCTGTAAAGTCCTACACTTGGGAACTGTTTGGAGGCCCACGGTGGAGTGTGGGCGGCGACACTCACAAGATGGCTACCGATAACGCGGGGGGTGCTCCGCTCTGCATTGATGCTCCTTACCGGCCGGATTGTGCGGAGGCCTGGGTGTGTGCTCGAGCGCCCACGCCCGGAGATATCCTGGACGCCTTGATGTCATTGTACGCTGTCTTGGCCCCCGGTGCCTCTACCGACCCCATGCGGCTCGACGCCATTTTGGGCCGTCGCTCTTCCATGCACCCCTGTCGTCCTGATGCCGCCATTGCTTCGCCCCCTTCGGCTGCGCCAGGAGTTGCTGTTGTTGTTCTTCGGCCGCTTGATGGGCCGGTGACTTTTGACCCTCTGCTTACTCGCCGCCTGGATTTCGGGGACTTCCACACGACGCGGAGATCTGCTCCTTCCCGAGTACCTGGGACTTGTGGTGAGCCGCTGTTTGCTCCCGCCTCGTTGGATTCGAACTTTTGTTCTGGAGGGGACACTTTGTATTGTCAAATTGCGCACCTGGACTCCGGCTCGCCTTTGCTTGCCCTGTCGTTACTGCTACAATTGACTTGCTTTATTGACTTTTTGTATTCCCTCCGTACGAAGGCTCTCCCTGATTTATATCACTGCTGTGACACTGGACAACATTATGATTATTTTGTGCTGGGTGGTCCGCTCCACATTATCCTTTATTGGGTTGGTTTCGTGGTTAGGAAGGGCTGGGGGTGAGTTGTACGACATGATAGTTTGCTGGTTTACCTGCCCGTTGTACTGATGTTTGTAATCCCGACACGGTGAAATGTTACAATCTCTTCCTCCTCCCCCTCCCTGTGGTTTTTGCTGTATGTGAAGGTGTAGTATTGATTTGATACTTATTCATTCGTTGGTCGGGAGGGTCGTAGCCGAATGTGTTTGCACATATCCTCTGGCTCCTCCCTCACATTTAATTTTTTTGTTTCGTATTTCCTTTCCTCCTCTTTTTGTCTTCTTCCTCTACTTTCTTATTTCACTATATTTCGGGTTTCGGATTAGGGCGACAGGCACGCTGTTTGGAGGGTAGGCCGTAGCCTTCTGCAGGGGTGCGGGGTGGGCGGGGTCTTTCAGATGTTTTCTTTTGGTTCTATGGCCCTTTTCTATCCCTTTATAGCGGTACCGCTTATGTCCTCGCTTCTCAGGCATGAGTGGGTTGGGGTCTGTTACTGTGCCACTTTTATCGATTTCAATGCTTCGTTGCGACTGCCATACCCTTCTCTTCGCCAGCTTCCACTCGCTTCTGTACTATTAGCCGCGGGTTGCCTGGCCCGGGGTGGCGCCCATCTTGCACGATTGTGCTTCTCCTTTTATATTTCTTTTATTTTGTTCGTCTCCTCTCCTCCCTTTTCTGTCCCTTTTTGGTTTCCTCCCCTTTGTCTCCCCCCTATTTTTCCCCCCTTCCCTTCCCCTTCCCCCCCCCTCCCCCCCCTTTCCCCTCCCCTCTCCCTTTTTCCCAGGCTCGTATTGAGAGAACTGGGTTCGGTTCGTACAGTTTCTCCGCTCCCCTTGCCTCTGTTGGAGTGTTATTGGGTGGGGGACATGAGATCTTGGTAGCACTTGTATGCTTCTCCACTATATTTTGCGTTTGTTTTGTGCTACGATCGACTCGTGCCCTTATATCCTCTCCCCCCCCCCCCTCTCGTTTTGGCATGGGTGTATTCTGTTTCTGTATTTTCCCGTCTTTGTGAGTCAGCCATGAGCCTTGTCCCCTTATCATAAAATAGACCTCATTGATCCGGATATTGGGCCGTTATTGCCGCTTATCCCATTTTTAGTATTGTTCAACTATGTCTGCTTGCCTGCCAAATGGCCTTGTGTCGCTTATTTTGATTCTTGATCGTCTTTGACTTGTGGCCGGCCGGACTGGTTGTAGGCCCACACATGTTTATCCTAATGATGCAAATAAAGGTCTTCAAAAAAAAAAAAAAAAAAAAAAAAAAAAAAAAAAAAAAAATCGCACCGGACATCTTCCTCCTGGTCGCCTGCAGCATCTTCTCTTTCAGGCTCCATTGACTTCAACGCGAGAACCCGACACACTTTGGCACCTATGCACCCGCAGCCCGTGGGTGAGGTAACGAGAGCATTTCGGTGCTCAAGGGTAGTCTAACTGTCCAATTCCACAGTCGTTGTCCTAACTAGTCAGGATTGTCCGTACTTCCCTTTAACTTGAACTGTACTGTCCATAGACGTTGTTACGCATCTCGCGTGCGAGTTCATACTCTGCACACGCGTTCCGTGGGCCTCCTATTACTTACCTGAAGTTAGTGTAGCGTGGTCCCATCGATCCTACAGCCTCTGGACAGCTCCATTCCGTTTGTCGACTCTCACATTCCACTTACTTAGTATATGGTTTGTCGTGCCCCTAGGGCACCATTGTAATTTTGTGCAACTTGTCGTATTTTTCTTAAGAGATTGTCATGTGCTTAGCCCTCTGACCTCATAAAGAGTTCAGAGGTGTTATTAATAAATATACTGTTTATTTTCATAACAACCTGTGTGGTGTCCTTTCATCTGGTATTCAAGGGGTTATATTGTGGTAAAACAGCTGGCTTCACATGCCAAAAGAGTTTAGCCTAAGACTGCTTTGTCCATGCTACCATTAGGATAGCTGGTCTATAAGGTTGACTTACAACCAATCACCATAAGGGTTGTTTGGACTGATACAAGGTGATCACTAGAACTAGTGAGCATCATATATCAGGCCAACTTCACACACAGGACACCAAAATGAAACAAATAATAACAAAGTTACCAACAGCTACAGAGGATCCTAAGAAACTGTTAGCGTTGACGACGCGGAAAAAAGTGAACGGACGTCATCACGCCGGCGTGGGCATATTATGGAGTCGGTCACATCAGCGGAGTTGTGCGCGGTGTCGTGCCTCTGTGACGTCGCCCACGTCAGCGCAAAGCTACAAAAAGAATTTCCGAATGTTGCTGACGCAAGGGGATATTCACAAGGTGAGGAATCGACTGGCAGATGTATCGATCAGAATGGGTCTTTAAAGACTTCAGGAGCATGCTTAATCACTCCTTTAAGCATGGGTAAAATGGATGAGGATCTTTGTGCATTATCAAAGGTATCCATTAGGACGTCTTCATCTACAGGGTCTGTATGCATGTCCACCCCATGATACTGCGCAGCTTAGTGTACTAATTGATTGAAGCCCATAGTGTCTTCTGGTGGGGAAGGCCTAGAGTGGTATATGTCGTCCTGAGGGACATTTGGGATGTCTGGGGTGTTATATTCATCCCACGGGTCAGGTGAGCCTGGAGGAATACATGGATCATCTGCATTACCCCCTATATCATCAGAGCTATCATCCCTGTTGTCATTATCTGGTATGATAGAGGATGTAGGGGAATGTTGTGGTAGGGACACAGGTAGTGATGGCATAGGTGGAGGGGAAGGTACTTTTAGAGGAGAGGTAGCCATGTCCTTTTTTGGATGAGGAGCCGGTACAGGTGTAACAAGTGATAGTTTTTTTTAACTTAGAGTTAATCGACCAGTGATAGGATCTTTAACCAGAGTCTTTTGTGCAGGGTCTGGGTGAAATAAGTCCTCTGCAGGAGGCTGATCCTGTGGTGCGGAGGGAGGTTTCGGCACCGAAGAAGCTTCTTTTGTTTTTTTTTGGCAATGTCTTTAACAGGAGAAGCAGGAGTCTTTTCCGGTTCCGATGGTTTTTTCGGCTCCGATGATTTTCTCTGTTCCGGTGCATTTTTCGGATCCAATGGTTTTTTCGGTTCCGGTGGTCTTTTTGAATCCGAAGCGTGTTTGCTTGGTTCCGACGTTTGTTTCGGTGCCGAGTAACTAGCGGTATGCTTCGGCGCCGATTGTTTCAATGCCGGCGTGGTAGGTGATGTTGACTTTTTCGGTGCCGGTAGGTGTGCGCCGGCACCGTGGGGAGGCCGACTCGAGCCAGAGTTGCTGGAAGGCTTAGCTAGTTTCTTAGCTGGGCCCGAAGGTAGGGCAGTAGAAGCAGTGTCTCGGTGTGCACCCGAGGGCTAGGGTGTGACTGGAGCCTTCTTTGGGTGTGTCATCTTACTGACGACACGCTGTGCTGGAGTGATGTCCTCGACTTCGAAATCTTCTGCCTCGGAGTTGCGGTCGACGCCATGTTGTTCTGGGACGTCAACGCCCTCTGCGAAGATGGCGTCTGGAATCGGAGCTGAAGATCAAGCCATTGTTCTCCTAGCTCTTCGGTCCTGGATCGTCTTCTTGGAGCGGAAGGAGGCACAAGCGGAACAGTCTCTGGCCTTGTGCTCCGGGGAGAGGCAAAGGTTACACACCTCATGAAGGTCGGTGTGGGGAAACTTCGACCCACATTGAGGACACTTTTTAAATGGCGTCCTTTCCATGTGCTGGAGTTGAGGCCTAGTTAGGCCCGAAGGCAGTCGACGACCAGAATAGAAATCTTCGATGTTGAAGAGTAGCTTAGACTGGAAACGCGTTCAAAACGAAATTCTGGAAACTGGTGAGGATTGCGCGTCAAAGGAAATCGGTTCCAACACGGAGAGCTGGAAACACATCAGAGCCCGGTGGCAGAAAAATACAATCTGGGGATGGAGCCGATGCCCATGCGCAGTATAATCCAAAGGAGGAGTCACCTGTCCTGTGACTGCCAAAGACTTTACTACAACAAAAACAAACTGCAAACATCCAGGCCCAACACTAGGTGGCCATCCAGGCCCAACACTAGGTGTGCAATTAGCAGCTCATATGCCTCGAATTCACACATTATATATATATATATATATATATATTAAATATCCACATGCGACCCCCCCAACCTATGGCCCCCATCCTTCTAATAAATCTCCTCGCACTCAACCATAAAAATGTTGCCCTGTGCGATTCCCTCACCGCAAACCCTTCTAAGAAAGCCTCCCCTCCATGAACTGACAGAAGCCCTTAATTTTTTTAAAAATTATAATCCCCCTTATCTCTCCACGACATCTCTCCAAGCTCTTCCGATGTGTGGTGCACGTTGTATTAAAGAAGCAAAAGTGTCTTTCCCGTTTCCTATCACAACACATATAGCCTTCACATCTACCAATATATGTTTTGTGCATGTGTATGCAACCAATAAAAACTGCGTTTTTTAATGCAAATTGATCATTTCGAAGTGAATGAAATTGCGCGTTGGTTAAATGTCACAGTATTATAATAATAATATTATAATAATTTTTATAAATCTGTAGAAACAAAAGCTTTTTTATGTGGACTTCTGTGTTTTCGACCAGAATATAACTGATGTACAAGTTACTTACCTTCGGTAACTATGTATCTGGTAGAGACGATTCTAGCCGCAGATTCCTTAATGTAGAATTATCTCCAGGCGTGAGACTGGATCCAGATTTTTTTTTGCCACAGCATCTCTGCGCACCGGGGGGCTGCACCAAGTGACTCCGCCCTGACGCTGCCGCGGACATGCTGTCAGCGAGTTCATTTAAGTCCTACCCCGGGGCGCTGACGTCAGTTTTCTTCAGAGAACTTTTCCGTGCCACAATGCGGAGCAATCACAAACAAAACTGTGAGAATATGGAAACAGTGTTCGAAAAAAGCAGGTAACAAAAAAGGGAAGAAGCGAATGGTGAGGAACAGCACCATTTGGGAAAGTGCCAGGCACTGTTACTGAACGTCATGGAAGGGAAAGAGCAGAGCACCGATCTGAGAAACAACCTTGCAAGCGAAGAAAATATCCTCCCTGGAGGCAGAAAAAACATGTGAAAAGTGTCATAGCTGACGACAGAAAGTCTCCAACCACAATCAATAACAGTGAAGAGCAACAAGTCCGGAACAGATGAGTAACGACAAATTACCCCACGACAACACCACCAAGGAGGGTCATAGCCCCTGTAAAGAACTAAGGGCTGAGGCACAGCCAAGAGACCCCAACTCAGAGGAGTCAGAAACCCCAAGCAATGAAAAAGGGAAAAGATTATGAGTAGGCCCCACACTGGAATAACCAGGGTGTAGGGATGCAGAAGTACACATGAACCTACCATCCAATTACCAGAAAGGAAGGAGTGGAACAAATAAACAGAACAAAGCATCCCATCAGGGAGGAAGCGAAAGAGGGCACTCGCAGAAGACAAAACGACCCAGAGGCAGGCGAGTGCAGAAGACCAAGCTGAAGGTCCTCGCAGAACGGGGAGGAAGGGCGGGTCGTGAAGTAATCTGCGGCTAGAATCATCTCTACCAGATACATGGTTAGCAAAGGTAAGTAACTTGCACATCTAATAGAGACTAATAGCCGCAGATTCTTTAACGTAGAATAGATTCTCTAGCCATACCCGGAAGGGAGGAGGGCCTGCGAGAGAGCCTTCCAGTACGAAGAAACACAGGGCCCTTGCAGGAGATGCGTAATGGGGACAAGAAGGGCGGCCCAGGCCCCACCAAGCAGAAGGAAGCAAGGCCGGGGGGAGGCCAGGACACCCCCAGGAAAGACAACTGCAGAGGAGTACAGAGGAAGAAAGAGCCACCCCAAACTCGAAGGAGAAGAGGTAGAAAGGGAGGCAAAGCCCTCCACAGGAGAACACACAAGTGAAGGGGACAGTGGGACCAGCCTCAGCCTTGAGTCAGCGGGCAAGGCAGGGACGATTCCACAGTCAAGAAAGGCAGGCGAGAGAAGAAAGACGTAGTCTCGCAAGGCTCCAGCAGAACAAAAGGCAGGGGCACATGGGTCAAATGCCAAGGCCCCAGGCCGTGGACCAGAAGAGCAGGCGTGCGCAGCCGGCAAGTACCATGAAGCTGAGCACTCAAACCAAGCCTGAACGCAAGACGAAGACAACGGTCTGGGAAATCCAAACTAACCCCAAAAGGGAGGCCATTCCAAACAAAACCAGCCCACGAAAAGAAGTGGGACCAGCTAGAAGAGAGGAGGAGAAAAAGTACGTAGGACGGACAAGGCCATCCACCAGAACACAGGAAAAAATTAGGAAATCCAATCCCCCCTGGAACACTAGACAGAGGACCAGGTTGAAACGCCGGACAAAAAGGGCGGAAACACCACCTCACAACGCCGCAGGCTGCATGCCAAAGCGGGTCCAGCGATGCAGTGGATACCGAAATGGACAGAACCTGGAGCAGGGCAACCTACGCCCAGACAAGAGCAAAGAAACCGCCCCAGCGGTATATAGTAACGCCAGAAAAGGTGAGGAACCCGCAAGGGGAGTCCACACCCTCCCAGCGTAGGACAGAGCTATGCAATAGCTAGAAGTACCCCATTTAGGGTAAGACATGTCCCAAAGAAAACATAGGAACCACTCTTAAAGACAAAATCCAGCATCAGAGAACAAGAACATAAGGACCTGAGGTTAGAACCACAGACGGCTAATCAATCAGCAAAAAAAATACAAAATTGCTAGAGGGGCTGAACCAGCAGCCAACAGAAGAGGGGCCAACCGAAGGTCCCCAAAGGCACGTCAAACCACACAAAACATACAGACGGGCCACTCAGAACACCAGATGCCAGGAAAAAGGTACGATAACGCCTCCAATCAAGCCCCAGCGGATCAACAAGCCAAGCTTATGGAGGGGGACGGAGCCCCGCAAGGAGACGTTGAATGGCAGAGTCCACGTGGGTGTTACACAAACGAACCCCATCAAAGGGCAGGTCAAGCTGACGCTCCCTAATATTCTCAGTAAAAACACCATCCCACAACAAAGCATGGCGACGGAGAGCCACAGAACTGGCCATAGCACGGCTGAGAGCATCAGCCATATCCAAGGCCGCACGGAGAATAAACGCAGCCAACTACCGACCATCTAACACATGGTGCCGTAGATCAGCAAAGGCACCTTCGTGGGAGATGTGAGACAGAAGGGACTCCACAGAATCCCACAGGCTGGAGGTAGCCCTGGCCAACCCACAAAGTGTGTTGAGCGCTCGCAAAGCGGCACTGGAGGAAGCGAAGATGTCCCGCCCCCATGAATCCAACCACCGGGCCTCCCGTGAAGGAGTAAACACCAAGGGCAAGGAAGGAAAAGCAGTTTTCAGAAGAGGTCCCTGAGTAGAAGGGTGGAAAGAAAGGCAGACTGGGTCATGTGGAGCAGGACAGTGGCGGTGTAAGAGCAGCTGAGGGACCGGATCACTCGTGGCAGGATGCCTCCAAGCCCCCAGAAGAGAGTTGTGGAGCAAAGCTTCGAATGAAAGAAGCAGCTCCCGTCCACCAGAAACCCTGGTGGAGAACTTCCAACAGGTGATCCGTAGGGAATGGGGTGACGGGGTCACCCATTTGCAAAATGCCAGCGGCCTTGGAAATCGCCCTAACAAAGGCAACACTGGCCTCCTCAGGGAACCGTGGGGGAGAAAGCAATTGCTCCGTGGGCGACGGCTGTAAACTAAGCCGTCCGCCCCCAAGTCCAGCTGGAGGAATAAACGGCCAGCCCCTGAATAATTTGGGATCCACAAACGTGGGGAACCTGAGGGGCCCCCGGGAAAGCTGGCGGAGCAACCAACCACGAGCTGCGGTAGAGAGGGACCGAGGATTTAGGCCGCAGGGACGGCGAGGAGTCCTCCCTAGAAGACGCCGGCGAAAAAGCAACAACACGGTATCCCGTCTCCGGAGAAGAAGAGACCAGGCGTTGACTAACCTCCAGAGAGGAAGGAACCTCTGGAGACGAGTCGAGGACCCGACGCCGGCACGGTGCCATGGAGTCCGCCACAGGCACCGGCTCGACATCGATCGGCGCCGAAGTGGACATCGGCGGCACCGAGTCGACCTCCACCACCCACGTGCTCCCTAGGAGAATGGGGCGTGGTTGGAGCCGGTCCGGCTAAGGAACGGCGCCGAAAAGGTGCTGGCTCGACCTCAAACGAGGCAGCCGCTTGCTAAGAGGACCGAGAGGGACTCTGGAAAGCACCCCAGGCCCGGCCTACACCGGCTACACCACCAGGACCGGGGAGGAAAGCCTTCAGCGCCGAGAAGGCACCGGTTCGGCCTCTGGCAAGGCAGCCACCTGCTCAGAGGACCGAGGGGGACTCTGGGCGAGCCCCGAGTCCTGGCGATCACCTGCGACGCCACATGGAGCCCTGAAGGGGTTTGCGACGAGGCAGGGACGCCGTGGGTCGAAGAGCGGAGCCCCGCAGGACTGCACCTCGATGACACCACCCTCCTACAACCTGAAGCAGAACTCGTCCGCGCCAGGGTCGAAGCTGCCGGCGACTCCGCGGAAGGCCCCGCACGAGGCAAGGGATCCGCGGACGTCTCAGGAGGTGGGGCCAAAGAAGCCTGCAGAGCTGCAGCATAGGCTTTCATTTGGGCCCTACTTGCCCCAAAGCCAGGGAACGGCGGGTAGGGTGGCGACAGGCGAGGTCGCACGTCCCGTGGGGAACCCGCAACCTTTGCCGAACAAAGACAGTGCCTCGGAGACAAGCTGCAGGAGCTACCAGCTGGCGAGCAACGCCCTTGGGACCGCGGCAGAGGGGGATGCCGCAGTCAGAAATGGTGGCTCCTGGCTTCAGAGGTAGGGGACAGACGATGGGACGACACCGACCTGGACAAGCGAGCCGACAGTAATGTCATCCGGTGCTCCCGCCGGGACTTCGGTTTGAGTTGGCGACAACCGCCGCAGTCCGTAGAGTCATGGTGCTCGCCTAAACACCACATGCAGATAGGGGGAGGGTCCGTCGCCGACATCTGAAGTGCGCAAGTACACGTCTTGAAGCCCGAAGGCATTCGCACACTGTTCCTCAACGCAAAGCGTGAAAAGAAGCCCTGAAAACAGGTCAGGGACACGATCCGGATCCGCGTTGCACGCAGAAAAGTGAAAAACTGACATCGGCGCGCCGGGGTGGGGCTTATGTGACCTTGCTGATGTCATGCCCGCGGACGACGTCAGGGCGGAGTCACGTGTTACCGCCCCCCACCCAGAGCGCAGACATGCTATGGCAAAGAAAATTTTCCAGATCCAGTCTTACGCCTGGGGATAATGCACAAGTTACTACTTGTGTAACGATATATCTGTAAGAGACATTAGTTAGTGATAGATTCCTTACCTTAAAATATCCCCAGGCGTCAGACTGGATGCGGAAAATTTTGCGTAGCAATACCCCTGCGTGCCGGCAGGCGTCGTCCGCGGCTCCGCGTCAGTCGTCGGAATCACGTCGGAGTACTTAGACGCCGCCCATGCGTGCGAACGTCAGTTCTGATACACAGCTTTTCGCGCCAGATACGCAGAGCCATGATAGAACCAACACTGGTGCCATGAAACTAGGGCCCTGAAAGGGGATAACCTTAACCCTAGATATCGGTTCGCAGAACGGGGAGGATGGTTGGGTCGGTAAGGAATCTATCACTAACTAATGTCTCTTACAGATATATTGTTACACAAGTAGTAACTTGTGCATCTGAAAGACACGTTAGTGATAGATTCCTTACCTTAGAATAGATACCCCAGCAATACCAAGCCCAGTGGTGGGTCTGCGAACCACTAATCATACCAGAAAGTCCTGGAGGACGGAACGGCCAAAGAAGCCATCCCTCCGGACTTGGCTGTCCAGACAATAGTGTCTTGCAAACGTGTGCAGCGAGGCCCACGTAGCTGCCTGGCAAATGTCCTGCAAGGGCACTCCTCGGCCCAGGGCAGTGGTAGTCGCAGTGGCCCGAGTGGAATGAGCCCTTAGACCAACAGGGGGATCCTTCTTAGCCAAGGAGTAACACTCCTGGATACACAAGATGATCCACCGCGAGATGGTCCGCTTGTGCACCGCCTTTCCCTTCTTAGCGCCCACGTAACCAACAAAGAGTTGGTCATCCACCCGGAACTGGCGTGTGCGATCCAGATAGTAAGAGAGCGCACGTTTTGGGTCCAGACGGTGGAGCCTCTCTTCCTCTTTCTAGGGATGCGGAGGTGGAAAGAAGGTGGGCAAGCCCGATGTGGAAGGCCGTGACAACCTTGGGCAGGAAAGAGGGTCTCGTCCGCAACACAACCTTGTCCGGATGGACAGAGAGGAAAGGAGGTGTAGAAGAAAGAGCCTGGAGCTCACTCACTCTCCTGGCAGAGGTGATGGCAACCAGGAAAGCAGTCTTCAAAGTAAGAAGACGGGTGGACAGTTATGGAGCGGCTCAAAGGGAGCACACATCAGGTAAGTAAGTACAAGATTCAAGTCCCACTGGGGCATCACGAAAGGAACAGGAGAAAACATGTGTGTGATGCCCTTCAAAAACCTATTTACAATTGGGGACTTGAACAAGGAAGGCTGATCAGGTAGCCTTAAGAAGGCGGAAAGGGCAGAAAGGTACCCCTTGATAGTGCCCAGAGCAGAGCCCTGCTGGGCAAGAGAAAGAAGGAAGAGGAGAACCTCAGAAAGGGGTGTAGAGAGTGGATCCACAGCCTTTGCTGTGCACCGTGCCACAAATTTGTTCCACCTGCAGGCGTATACCGACTTTGTGGAGGGACGCCTGGCTGCCAGAATTACATCACAGACTTCGGGAGGCAAGTCAAATGGCCACAACTGGCCTCAACTGTCGCCGCTCAATCTCCAAGCTTGTAGGTGGAGACTGGACAGGTTCGGGTGGAGGACCGTCCCCTGCTCCCGAAGAGGCAGACAAATCGGGGGATCGACTGACATGCTGAGCAGCTCGGGATACCAGTATCTTCGTACCCAGTCTGGGCCCGGTCGCGCCTGATCTTCAGCACTCTGGGCAGAAGTGGTATAGGCGGAAAGGCGTACAATAGACCGCAACTCCACTCGCGACGAAAAGCGTCTCCGAGCGAGTGCCACCTTGGAAACTCCAACGCGCAGAACTGATGACATTGCGCATTCTCTTCTGTGGTGAATAGATCTATCCAAGGCTCACCCCACTGCTGAAAGAGACCTTGCACTATGTCAGAGTTCAGACACCATTCGTGATCCATCATGTACCGACGGCTGAGTTAGTCTGCCCTGGCGTTCAGAGAACCTGCCAGGTGTTGAACCACCAGGGTAATGCCCTGATGTTCCAGCCACTGCCAGAGGCGCAGAGCCTCCTGGCATAGGGTCCACGACCCCACCTGGCCCTGTTTGTTGCAGTACCACATGGCGGTGGTGTTGTCCGTGAACACCGGCACTACACTCCCCCGGACAGAGGGGAGGAATGCCTTCAGTGCAAGTCGGATCGCCCGTAGCTCCAGAAGGTTGATGTGGAGCCGGGACTCCACCGGAGACCAGAGGCCTCTGATCTCCGCCTCTCCCATGTGGCCTCCCCAGCCCAAGAGGGACGCGTCCGTCACAACTACATGCTCCGGGTGGGGTAAATAGAGGGATCTGCCACTGACCCAATCGCGGTCCGTTAGCCACCACTGCAACTGTCTTGCAGTGCCCTCCGAGATCAAGACATGGTCGAACAAGTTGCCCTGATGCTGGGCCCACTGAAACTTCAGGTCCCACTGCAGAGCCCGCATCCGCCACCGGGCGTGATGCACCAGAAGGATGCAGGAGGCCATCAGCCCCAGAAGCCGCAGCGCCAACCTGACAGACTCTGGATAAAGGCTGAAAGATCAGAATCAGAGCCCGAGTATCCCGAACCCGCTGTTCGGGAGGATAAACCCAAAACTGCGCCGAGTCCAGAACCGCTCCGATGAAGAGGATCTTCTGAGAGTGACACAGGTGTGACTTCGGCACGTTGATGGAGAACCCCAGCAGGTGCAAGAGGTCGGCCGTAGTCTGGAGGTGGCTGACGACTGTCTGGGGCGAGCACGCCTTCAACAACCAGTCGTTGAGGTAGGGGAAGACCGACACCCCTAACCTGCGCAGATGGGCTGCGACCACCGCCATCACTTTCGTGAACACCCGTGGGGCGCTGGTAAGGCCGAAGGGGAGCACGGTAAACTGAAATGTGCTCGTGGCCTACCGTGAACCGCAGGTAACGCCGGTGGGCCGGCAGGACGGGGATGTGAAAATAAGCGTCCTGCAAGTCCAACGTTACCATCCAGTCTCCGGGGACCAGGGCAGCTAAGACCTGAGCCAAAGTCAGCATCTTGAACTTCTCCTTTCGGAGGAAGCCGTTGACGTTCCGTAGGTCCAAGATAGGGCGTAGGCCCCCTTTGCCCTTCTTGGGTACCAGAAAGTAGTGGGAGTAACAACCACACCCTACTTACAGCCCAGGAACGCGCTCGATGGCCCCCTTGGCCAAGAGGGCCGTGACTTCCTCTTGCAGAAGTTGCAAGTGATTCCCCCGACACGCGGTGGAATTGCGGTGGCATGGCTGGAGGGGTCGCTTTGAAGTGGAGGGAGTAGCCCCTACGGACGATTTGCAGCACCCACCTGTCCGACGTGACTGTGCGCCAGTGGAAGAGGTGATGGCGAACCCTGCCCCCCACTGGCGTCACATGGGCCTGAAAGCACTGACTAGGAGGGTTTTGAGGCAGGTGCTGCGGGGGAAGGTGTGGACTGGCCTCGCCGTTGTCCCCGACCGCCGCTACAGCGGTTTCCACGGCCGCCACCACGCTGTTGAACATTCTGCGGCACGTGGCTGGCAGCACGTGTGGGGGTGCCCCTTCCGTGGCCACGAAAGGAGAGAAAGGCACCCGTTTGCTGGCGTGGGGCCGAGAGGCCCAAGGACTTGGCCGTAGCCCTGGAGTCCTTAAAACGCTCAAGCGCATGGTCTGCCTTGTCGGCAAAGAGGACACGGCCATCGAACGGCATGTCCAGAAGAGTGGCCTGGACATCGGCCTAAAAGTTGGCGGACCTCAACCAGGCGTGGCGTCGAACCGCCACCGTCGTTGCCATCGGCCTGCGCAGTAAGTCCGTGGTATACAGCCCACACCGGATGGAATACCGCGCTGCATCTCGACCCTCCGCTAGGGCTTGGGTGAGTTTTGCCCGGGCCTCCTCTGGACATTGTAGCAGCACGTCCGCGACCGTGTCCCACAGGGTGTGGGTGTAGCGGCCCAAGAGGCATGCGGTACTGACTGACCGCAGTCCCAAACTCAGGGACGAGAACACCTTCTTCCCGAATTGTTCATGCCTCTTGGATTCCCGATCGGGCGGAGCCGCCGGGAATGCGGTCTGGGAAGTGGAGGCCTGGATGACCAGGCTCTCGGGGGTGGGATGGGTGGACAAAAAGCAAGGGTCGCCCGGGGCCGGGCGGTAGTGTCTGGCCACGTTCCTATCCACAGGCTGACCTGTGGCGGGCTTGGACCAAGTGCCCACAAGAACGTCACACAAGGCCTCATTTAACGGCAGCAGAGGCTCATTGGAGCTTGCCTGCGGTTTAAGGACCTCAGTGAGGAGGTTAGTCCTCACGGCCGCGACGGGGAGCTCAAGGTTTAAGGCCTGGGCCGCCCGCATCAACACTACGCTGTAAGCAGCCCCCTCCTCCGTAGCCACGGTGGGAGGGGAGACAAATCCAGTGTCTGGCGAAGTGTTAAGTCCACTGGCCTCCCCAAGCTCATATGTCCAGTCCTGTTGAGACTGGCACTCCTGTGCCAAGGGTCCACAGACCCCTCCCAATCACCCTCATCACCCATCTCCTGTAGTTCAGGATCAACAGATGGGGCTGGTTCATGGAAATAGAAATCTCCAAACGACGTCGAGAGCGGTGCCCAATGGCACCGGAACCGGACCGAGGGTAGGATCGGGGACGGCGCCCATAGAAGGCGCCGGGGGCGACACCCGCAGAGCCGGCGCCGGTGAGGTCGACCAGCGACGACCCGGATCCGGAAGCGGATCCAGTGAGGGCCTGCGGCGCCGAAGCACCCGACCCGCTAGGCCCTCCAGCCGGGGCCGTTGGGCCCGGAGGCGCAACGGAACCCGGCTGAGAAGGGAGGGACCTCATGGCCATGAGGTACCGCTCGACCTCCTCTGGCGTCGCACCATGCCCAGGGACGGGAAGGTGTGGGGCAGGCGGCGACATCCGCGACTCCGTCGGGAGCCGCATGGGTGGTGTCACCCGAACCCCCGGCCACATTGCGCGAGCGTCAGAGGAACGATGATGTTGCTCCGACCTCTCATGCCTCTTACCTGAGGACTTGGATCCTGCCTCTTACCTGAGGACTTGGATCCTGACGAACAAGTTACTTACCTTCGGTAACGCTTTTTCTGGTAGATACAATATCTGCCTGTGGATTCCTCACCTTGTGAATATCCCCTTGCGTCAGCAACAACATTCGGAAATTCTTTTGTAGCCTCGCGCCGACGTGGACTAGGACGTCATAGAGACACGATCTCGCTCGCGACTCCGCTGACGTCACCGACGCCTACAATAGGCCCACGCCGGCGTGATGACATCAGTTCCGCCCTTTTTTCCGTGCCATCGAGGCACACGGACGGACCAATGACAGTAGAAATATACATAGTATACACAGTACCCAATAGTCAAGGCAAAACACACAGTGTAAAGCAAATGCAGGAAAGCAGTTAAAACATTTCCTTGACAACAAAATAATTACATTACAGTAACTCTGGCATAGAAGAGTGGACAACGGGGAGGCGGGTGGGTCAGTGAGGAATCCACAGGCAGATATTGTATCTACCAGAAAAAGCGTTACCGAAGGTAAGTAACTTGTTCTTCTGATAGATACATCTGCCGTGTGGATTCCTCACCTTGTGAATAGAGTCCCACAGCAGTCCCCACTCCCGGAGGAGGGTGTCCACTCTTCTAAACCAGGAAATCCTGAAGGACAGAGCGTGCAAAGTGACCGTCCCTCCTCACCTCGGAATCCAAGCAGTAATGCTTCGCGAAAGTGTGGAGGGAAGACCAAGTTGCCGCCCTACAAATATCCTCTACAGGCACACCTCTAGCCAAAGCAGAGGTCGATGACTTAGCCCTTGTAGAATGAGCCCTTATACCCTCTGGTGGTTCCTTACCGGCCAAAGAGTAGCAGATCTTTATGCAGAGGACGATCCATCTCGATAAAGTTCTTTTATGGACCGCTCTTCCTTTCTTGCAGCCAGCAAATCCAACGAAGAGCTGGTCTTCCAAACGAAAGTCCTTGGATCTGTCCAAGTAAAAGGACACCGCCCTCCTAGGGTCCAGACGGTGCAGTCTCTCTTCCTCCTTAGAAGGGTGAGGGGGAGGATAGAAGGTAGGTAAGGTAATGGATTGCCCCAGATGGAAGGGAGTTACCACCTTAGGCAGAAAAGCAGCCCTGGTCCTGAGAACCATTCGATCAGCATGAATGGTCAAGAAAGGGGGCTTATGACTAAGAGCTTGAAGCTCACTTACCCTCCTTGCCGAGGTTATTGCAACGAGGAAGACTGTTTTAAAGGTTAAAAGCCTCATGGGACATTTGTGAAGAGGCTCAAAAGGAGCACCCATCAAGTAGGTCAATACAAGATTTAAGTCCCACTGAGGCACAATAAAAGGAGAAGGAGGGAACTTATTTATGAGGCCCTTCAAAAATCTTAACACCACAGGAGACTTATAAAGAGATGGCTGGTTAGGCAAGCAGAGAAAAGCCGACAGCGCAGAAAGATAACCCTTCACTGTGGCAACAGCAAGCCCCTGTTGCGCCAGAGAAAGGGCAAACTGGAGAACATCAGATAAATGGGCTCTCAAAGGGTCAATAGACTTTTCCCCACACCACATGACAAATTTGGACCATCTATAAGAATAAATGGACTTAGTGGAGTCACGCCTGGCTGACAAGATGATATCCACAACGTCAGGTGGGAGGGAAAAGGAATTCAGGTTGCCCCGTTCAATCTCCAGGCATGAAGGTGTAATGACTGGAGGTGGGGGTGTAGAACCTGCCCCTCCATCTGAGAGAGGAGATCTGCCCTGAACGGGAGACGGAGCGGCGGGTGAGAGGAGAGGTGGAGAAGATCTGTATACCACACCCTTCTTGGCCAGTCCGGGGCGACCAATATGACTTGGGCCCGGTCCTGGCGAATCTTCCTCAGAACCCAAGGAATCAAAGGTATGGGAGGAAACGCGTAAAGGAGTTGATTTCCCCAACTCAACTGAAACGCGTCCCCAAGGCTCCTTGCATCGGAAACTGGAGACTGCAGAACGACAGGCAGTGAGCATTCTCGCGAGTGGCGAACAGATCCACCCGAGGAGTTCCCCACATCTGAAAGATGTCGGCACAGAAAACTGCCGACTGAGACTGTCTGCACGAACGTTCAACACTCCGGCCAGATGATTTGCCATCAGACAAATCCGATGGTCCTGAACCCAGGACCAGAGACGCAGAGCCTCTTTGCAGAGACACTGCGACCCCACTCCTCCCTGCTTGTTGACGTACCACATCGCGGTCGTGTTGTCCGTCAGTACTTGAACTGACTGACCGCGAAGGGAAGGGAGGAAGGCCTTGAGCGCCAAACGTATCGCCCGCAATTCTAGAAGGTTGATGTGAAGCAACCTTTCCTCTGGAGACCAAAGCCCTTTGACCGCCAGATCCCCCAGATGAGCACCCCACCCTAGAGTGGATGCATCCGTTATCACTGTGGCCACCGATGGAGGCAGCTGGAAAGGCTTTCCTTGAGAAAGATTGCCTTCCACGCCCCACCAAGACAGATCCGCTGCAGTTTCTCTGGAGATCTTCACTGACTCCCTGAGATCCCCGTTGTGCTGATACCACTGCCTGCGGAGGCACCACTGGAGTGCCCTCATGTGCCAGCGTGCATGGTTGACCAACAGAATGCAAGAAGCCATCAGACCGAGCAGGCGAAGGACCTTCAGGACTGGAACGACCGCTCCATTGTAAAATAAAGGAATCATCTCCTGTATGTCGCGAATCCTTTGAGGGGGAGGGAATGCACGACATACAGTAGTGTCCAGTACCGCACCTATGAACAGGTTGCGCTGGGAGGGCACCAGGTGAGACTTGGGTACATTTATTGAAAAACCCAACCTGTACAACAACTGGGTTGTCTCCTGCAGATGCTGGAGCACTCTCTCCGACGACTCTGCTTTGATCAGCCAGTCGTCCAGATACGGGAATACAGGTATCCCCGACCTTCTGAGATGTGCTGCCACCACCGCCATCACCTTGGTGAAGACTCGAGGCGCAGTAGTAAGCCCAAACGGAAGGACCGCAAACTGGTAGTGCTGCGATCCCACCGTAAAACGGAGATACCTCCTGTGCGACTTCAGGATCGGAATATGAAAATACGCATCCTGCAAGTCGAGTGACACCATCCAGTCTTCTTCCAGCAAAGCCTGAAGAACCTGAGCAAGGGTGAGCATCTTGAATTTCTCCTGCTTCAGATAAAAATTCAAGATCCTGAGATCCAGGATTGGACGAAGTCTGCCATCCTTCTTGGGAATCAGGAAATACCGGGAGTAGCATCCCTGACCCCTTTCCTGCTCTGGGACCACCTCTATCGCACCTTTTCTCAATAGAGTTTGGACTTCCTCCTGGAGGAGTAACAGATGTTCCTCTGAGCAATACCCTTGGCAAGGAGGGTAATTGGGAGGGAATTCCCGAAAGGGAAGGGCATACCCAGTTTCTACGAGATTGAGAACCCAAAGATCTGATGTAACCGATTCCCAATCCCGTAGAAAGTGGGTAAGCCGACTCCCCACTGGGCCTACATGATCCTGAATGGAGGATCTAGGGCTGCTTCTCTGTGGCTGGGGGGTTGGAGGAAGCGGAGGAGGAAGAGGCTTGACGCCCTCGAGGACGTGCCCTCTGTTTTCCCCTGTATGACCTATACAAGGTATTCTGCTGCTGCTGTTGTTGTTGCTGCTGCTGACCTTGTCTATAAGAACGAAAGGACGAGCGGCCAAACCCTCTAAATTTCCTGACCGTAGAGCCTCTGACTTGAAGGCCAAGAGCTCTTGCAGTCGCCCTGCTGTCCTTGAATCTCTCCAAGGCCGTATCTGCCTTTCGTCCAAAGAGTCCCTCACCATCGAAAGGCAAATCCAACAAAGCCGACTGCACATCAGCCGAAAAATCAGACGACTTCAACCAGGCTGAGCGCCTCGTGGCAACCGCCGTGCCCATGATCCTTGCCACAGAATCCGTAGTATCAAGCCCACTTTGGATGACCTGACGGGCTGCCGCTTGAGAATCAGACAAAGCTTCCTCAAAATCTTTTCTGTTATCCTCAGGGACCTTAGGGATTAATGAGCGCGTAGAGTCCATAAGAGCATGAATATATCTGCCCATAAGGCAAGTGGCATTAGAAGACTTCAACGCCATACTAGCCGAAGAGAAAGTTTTTTTTGCAATTTGGTCCTGTCTGTTGGCCTCTTTGTCGCCAGGCACTTGTGGAAAAGCACCCACTGATTTTTTAGAACAAGCGGCCTGAATAACCAAACTCTCAGGAGAGGGATGTGAAGATAAAAAAGCAGGATCCTCAGGAGCCACTCTAAACCTTCTAGCCACACTTTTTGAAACTGCAGGAGCAGAAAAGGGTTTTTTCCATACCTCCATAATGGGATCTTTCAAAGCATCATTAAAAGGTAGTATCGGCTCTACTGCCGAGCTTGGAGAATGGAGAACCTCAGTCAATAAATTCGACTTAAATTCGACAGTAGGCAATGTCAAACCCAAAAGTCCTGCCGCCTTCTTCATTACAACATGATATGGTTGCACATCCCTGGAGGGTGCATCAGGTCCTGAAGGCAAAGACCACTCCGGAGAAAATTCGAGACCACTCGCCTTTGCTAGGTCCTCAAAACAACTCCCATCCAGTTCGCCCTCCTCAGAAGAAGACTCATCAACCCTCTGCTCATCAAGAAGACGTTGAGCTTCTCTCCGAGATCTCATTTTGACTCGAAGTGCAGTCGAATCCAATATCGAATTCGACGGCGTCGGAGCAGACTTCGGAATCGAATCCGAGGGCTTGGAAGGACGCTCCATAGATTTGCTAGGAGCCGGCGACGCCGGAGTCGGAGTCGTCGACTTCGGTCGAGCCGGCGTCGATATCGGCGTCGACCTCGGTGGAGCCTGGTACTGCCACAGCGGGGTCGGTGCTGGCATATACGGCATGAAAGGTGCCGGGGCATAGGAGTGAGGTACACCCAAATTAAATGCCATTGGAACCATGGGACCCGAAGGCGCTCCAGAGGGGTACCATGATCTCGAGAAGACACCATACATCGCGTTTAAAAACGCAGAGGGGTCCTGACCTGGAGTCGGGAATGGAGGATGCTCAGGCCGATCGAGGTAGGTTTGAATCTGTCACCTGAACAGGATTCGAAACCTCTTCCTCAACAGGAACTCCATCGGTTCCATCTGGAGTCGGAGATGGAGCCGGAGACGGAGCCGGAGTCGGAGACGGAGCCGGAGTCGGATCCGGAGCTGGAGTCGGAGAATGGACCATCGACTCTGAAGGCGAAGCCTCCCCTTCTTGATCCGACACTTGTAGAGGAATCACCTTTGACTTCATCCTCTTGGGAGATCTCGATCTAGAACCAGACTTATCACCTGAATGATGACGGGATCCATGCCTCCTCTTCTTATGCTTCTTACGAGAACCGGAAGCGTGATCAGACGAAGACTTCGAGGCCGACGCCTCTCGAGACCTCGACCAGGATCTCGACTTTGATCTCTTCGAGTGCTTCGAGGATCTTTTAACTTTACTCGCCTTTAATTTGGCCACAAGAAGTTTTGATTCTCTTTCGCGAAGAGCCTTCGGATTCATTTTCTGACAAGAAGAACATCCGTCCACGTCGTGATCCGAACTCAAGCACCAGATACAGTCCTGGTGGGGGTCCGTAACGGACATCATCTTCCCACATTCTCTACAAGGCTTAAATCCTGTCTTTGTCGACATGACAACGGTAGCAAAAGGTCAGAGAATGGAGAATCGAAGAATATAAAGTAACAATAAGCTACAGAGTATCCCGAAACCGTTAGCGTCGACGACGCGGAAAAAAGGGAACTGATGTCATCACGCCGGCGTGGGCCTATTGTAGGCGTCGGTGACGTCAGCGGAGTCGCGAGCGAGGTCGTGTCTCTATGACGTCGTAGTCCACGTCGGCGCGAGGCTACAAAAGAATTTCCGAATGTTGTTGCTGACGCAAGGGGATATTCACAAGGTGAGGAATCCACACGGCAGATGTATCTATCAGAAGACCGATGTCCACTCCCGGAGCTGAGAGGGCTCCGACCCCGCGAACGGTCCCTCGACCTTCTGTGGGACCGGGACCTGGAGCGGCGCGGGGCCAACTGCCTAGCTTTAGACATCAGGGCCCAGCAGTCGGAGCAGGTGCGGTCGTTGTGGTCGAGGCCTAAACACTTCAGACACCGGCGATGGGTTTTGGTAACCGACATCAGTCGGTCGCATTTGGAACAGGGTTTAAACCAGGGCATCCCTACCGGCACCGGAGTAGAAGACTCGAGCAAAGAAATGATCAAAAAGTTTAGTCAAAAAATGACTAAGGGGTAGAGCTTCTCCGGATCTGCGCTAGCTGTCGCGGAAAAAAGAGGAACTGACGTCAGCGCGCATGGTCGGCGTCTAAGTACTCCAACGACGTCATTCCGGCGCTAACGACGCCGGACGCGGACGACGCCTGCCGGCGCGCAGGGCTATTGCTACGCAAAATTTTCCGGATCCAGTCTGACGCCTGGGGATATTCTAAGGTAAGGAATCTATCACTAACGTGTCTCTTTCAGATTCTACGTTAAGAAATCTGTGGCTAGTAGTCTATCAGATGTCATCACGCGGGGTGGGACTTATGTGACCTCGCTGATGTCACATCCGTGGACAGATTCAGGGTGGAGATACGTGGTGCTGCCCCCTGGCATGCAGAGATGCTGTGGCAAAAAAAAATTGTGATCCAGGCTCACGCATGGGGAAAATTCTACGTTAAGGAATTTGCAGCTAGTAGTCAATCAGATTTTCACCTTTAACACATACCTTTACTATGCATCTAGTTGTAAAGATATGCGTGGTAAAGGCCATGCGTGGTAACCATGCATGCGTTGTAATGCATGCGTGGTTAAGGGTATGCGTGGAAACAGCAGCGTTGTAGTGACCGTTTCCCGTATGGGTTAGACATCCAGTGCCAATAAGCAGCACTCTAATGTTATAGCAGGTATTCAATCCTGTCATGCAAGGATTGTTATACCTTTACTCAATGACTCATGGATTTAAAACAATTGCTGTTTTACATAAGCTATGTCCTTCACCAATGATGCAATCATTACCTATTCTATTGTGTGTTAATCATTGAAATGCAGCTTATTGTTTATAATTGCATATAAATGTATAGTGGCTACGAGGACGAATTTACATTACCGACAGCAATATGTGGTAATCATCAAAATGCAGCTTGGCATACATCATTAAGAAAACAAGTTACTTACCTGAAACTGTAGTTCTCCAGTATTGGAAGCTTTAATAGATTCACATGACTGAATCATTCCCTGTCGTCGAGACGGGAGTCTCCGGTACATAAAATAGCAATGCTTAGTAGTATAGCAAACTGAAAAGAGGCCTAGGCCCATTTCCCTTTTGCAACCCATAACATTTGTTATCTAAAAAAGGACCAAACTTTTTCCTGAAACAATCAGAGCTCCTCACCCTCTAGAACACTCCAGAGAGAACTTTTTGCCCCTCAGATTTTCGTGCATGTGTGCCATAAAACACCTTTTGTGCCAAATCAGAGGTCAGCCTCTCAGGAGAGGAGGGTGGGTGCATGTGAATCTATGAAAGCTTCCAATACAGGAGAACTACAGTTACAGGTAAGTAGCTTGTTTTCTTACTCCAGTATTGGATCTTTCATAGATTCACATGCCTGAATCAGAATAGCGAGCAGTAAACTATAGCACATTCTGTTTTGCCACTTAAGCCCCTAAAATAGCCAAGCAACACCTCTTTTAACAATAGCAGTAGCTGTAGGTAAATACACATAGATAGATGTTCATAAATCATATGTAATACAGCATACAACAATAAATTGTGCTTATCTTACCAACAAAGGAAGGAGGGATGGCAAAGAAGGCTCACCATTACTGGAAAAGGTTCCTCAGTACAGCTTGTCCCACTGCCATGGACTTCTCTGCATGAGCGTTTAGGCAATAATGTCTGGTGAAAGTATGCATACTCCTCCAGGTAGCGGCCCTGCAGATGTCCTGGATAGGCACACCGGAAAACAGAGCAGTGGAGGTGGACACCACTCTCGTGGAATGTGCACAAACACGTGCATTCAATGGCTTCCCAGCCGCCTGATGACAGTATTGTATGGCGTTTGAAATCCACCTTGCAATTCCCCGTTTCGACAACAGGAACCCCTTCCTGGGGGCACTAAAAGCCACAAATAATTGGGTAGAATTCCTGAAAGATTTTGTTCTTTGTAAGTAAAATTTTAGACAACGTTGAACATCCAAAGTATGGAGAGTTCTCTCTGCAGCTGTCGCAGGTTGAGGGAAGAATCTTTAAAGGATCAATGGCTCATTCAAATGAAAATCTGTTGGTGCACCTTTGGTATAAATTTGGGATTTGTTCTGAGGACCATCCTGTCCTCCCTGAATTGCAGAAAAGGCTCCTGAGTTGTGAGCGCCTGTGTCCCCCATTCTCCTGGCTGAAGAGAGAGCTACTAGTAGAGCCCCTTTCCAGGATAAGAATTTAAGATCTCCTCTGTGAATTGGCTCGAATGGTTGTCTCATCAACTGGGATAAAACAATGTTCAATTGCCATAGTGGAGGAGGTCTGATAGGGGCGTACACCCTAAACAGCCCCTTCATGAACTGTTTTATAATCCTTTCTGACCAAAGGGATGGACCAGATGAGGTTTTCCTTTAACGAGAGATCGACGCTAAATGTACTTAAATAGAGGCATGGGCCAAACCTGACTTTGCCAGCAGTAGTATATATGGGATGATCTGATGTGCCTCCGCATTCAGAGGAAGCAGGTCGTGTTCTTGGCACCATAAACAGAATCTCTTCCATTTCGTTCTATATGTTTTATTGGTGCTGTCAGCCCGTGCCTTTGATAGCATCTATCGGCATTCCGCCAGAATGTCTCATTGGTGAAATTCACGGTATTCAGGAGCCAGGCCGCTAATCGCAGTGACTTCGGGTCTGGATGCCACACTTGTCCCTGAGCCATAGTCAAAAGTGCTGGTATCGGCCGCAGACGTATTGGATTCTTTTCCGATAGTAGGAGTAACTCTGTGAACCAGTGCTGCCTGGGCCACCAAGAGGCTATCAATATTATCCTGCACGGTTCTTTTATCTTTGTGAGCACTAGGGGTAGAAGGGGAATCGGTGGAAAGACGTAGACGCCGGACCATGCCATCGAAAACACATTCCCCCACGATCACCATTGGTAACACCAGCTTGCAAAGAACTGGCATTTCTTGTTCTGGGCTGTGGCAAAGAGATCCACTGTCGGTACTCCCCATCAGCCAAAGACTCTCAGTAATGTGTCTTGGTTGAGTTCCCACTCGTGGCAGGGTGTCCTCTGCCTGCTGAGTGTCCGCTGTAATGTTTTGATCTCCCGGAAGATGCAGAGCCTTTAGAGATACCCTGTGTCCTATAGCCCATTCCCATATCCTCTGGGCTTCCTGCAATAGAGAGTGATCTTGTGCCTCCCTGCTTGTTGAGATAGTGCATTGCGGTTGTGTTTCACGCTGACATGCAAATCCTGGAAGACTGCTCCCCATCCCTACAGAGAAGCGTCCGTGATAATCACCAATGGAGCTGGTTCGGTAAGGAAGAAAAGACCCACTGAGATGTTTCTTTGGGTCCACCACGTTACTGCCTGCAGCATAGCTGGTGTGATCTTGATTTTGTCCTCAAAGGATCCCTTTGCTTGGCACCATTGTAGATCTAACGCCTCTTGTAATGGACACATTTTTAATCGGCAAAGAGGAATGAGAGGTATGCACGAGGACATCGTCCCCAGAAGCGATTTGTACGTGTTTACTGAAAGACACTTTTTTCTCTTGAACTCCTTGGCTAGAGTCACTAGTCCCAATTGTCTTCCTGTGGATGGGAATGCTCTGTTTTGCGAAGTGTCTAGGACTGCACCAAGGAACTTGATTTTCTGGATGGTTGAAGGGATGATTTTTCCACATTTAAAGTCAGACCCAGATCTGCAAACAACTGTATGCATGCCAAAGTTGATGCCTGAGCGGTTGTCTCCGATGGTACTTTTATCAACTAATCGTGCAGGTATGGAAATATTTGGTGTTTTTGTCGTCCGAGATAGGCTGCCACAGGCGCAAGACATTTTGTAAAAATCCTCGGGGCAGACTTGAGGCCAAATGGCAGCACTTTGAACTGGTAATGGTCTCCAGCTACTGTAAACCGAAGGTATTTTCTGTGGGAAGAATGAATGGGGATATGAAAATATGCATCTTGCAAGTCTAGGGTGGTCATATGGTCGCCTGGGTTTAAAAGCAGTAGAATGTCCTGGAGGGCCACCATCCTGAATGACTTTTTTGAGGTAGGCATTTAGAGATCTTAGGTCGAGAATCGGACGCCATTGGAGAGCATTCTTCCGGACTAAGAAGAAATGGGAATAAAATCCTTTCCCTCTTTGGGAGTTCGGCACCGGTTCTATTGCTCCCTTTAGGAGCATTGTCCGAAACTGACGGCGCATTTGAGATAAATGTTCGGCTTTCTGGTTTGTAGGTGGCGAGCAAGGCGGGAATTGTAGAAATTCTAGAGTATATCCGAATTTTATTATGTTGAGGACCCATTTGTCTGATGTTACTCTGTAAATGGTGAGTGACTCTTCCACCCTGGGGAACTCGTGGAGGGGAAGGAGTACATGAAGCCAGATACCAGAGGTTGTCATTGCCTTCTATTATTGTCCTTACCTTGACGACCACCTCGTCCTTTTGGAGCGGATTTAGAGTAGCTCCCCGATTGCCTCTGTCCGTATTGCTGTGATGAGGGAGAATAAGAAGGGTATCTTCCTTGTTGGTAGCCGCCTCTATAAGATGGTAGTGCTCTTCCCCGGGCACCTCGAAAAGGCATCTTCCGATATTGCAACGTACCCAAGGCCTTCGCCGTATCCGTGCCCTTTTTGATACCCTGAAGGGTTTCATCAACCTGTCGTCCAAACAAATCTTCCCCATCGAATGGGAGGTCTAGAATCTTGTTGTGGACCTCCGGTCTAAGGGCAGTAGCTCTCAGCCAACCCTGGCGTCGTAGAACTGCCACACCTGCCAGAGAGCGAAAGGCTGTGGTCGCGATATCCATCGCACAGTCGATGACTTCAGCCGAAGTTCTCTCACCTTCCTGCAAAACTTTCTTCGCCTCCTGTCTCCCGTCTTCAGGAATGAGGTCTATGTATGGAGCCGGTTATATCTGCCCAGAATCTCACTGACGAGAAGAGCTGACAAAGGAGAATATTTTCCCTGCATTGTCCAAACGCCTTCCCTCCCTGTCTGGAGGTGCAGAAATAGGCGCTGATGGTTTTTTCGACTTTTGTTGCGCAGCTTGGGAAATTATCGAATCCGGTTTAGGATGACCCAGCAAACACGCTGGTGCGTCCGAAGGAGTCTTATACTTCTTTTCCAACCTAGCGAGTACAGGTGTAACCGTCGCTGGCGTCATCACCTTCAAGCCTTCCTCCCCTACATGGTTGACAATTGGTATGGATCGAATTGATTTAGGATACGGCTCCTTAAAATCAAAAAGGAAGCATTCTGTTGGGGCTGTAGCCATTGGAAGTTTAAACCTTTTCGCTGCTCTTTCCATTAAGTTGTGGAATCCACCAATATCCACTGGTGGAGAATCCGCAGGCCCTGGTGTGGGTGATGCCGGAGATGGGATTAGGTAGTCGTCCCATTCCTTGTTAGGGTCCGTTATCTACCCTTCTTCCTGGTCTTCATCAACCGTGGTAAACCGGATCCTGGTGATGTTGAACTTGAGGCGTTGGAGGCGTAATCTCTTGTAGCGACGCCCTGCTTCTAGCTGGAGTAGCCGGAATGGACCGTGGGTGTGGATGAAGAATTTCTTGAGGGGCTCCTGACAGTGGAAATCTCTTCTTATAATCTTGTAGCATGAACTGAAAGTCCATCATCATGGAGGATGGCATAGCAACCAACTCCTCCTGAAATCCTTGTTGATAACGATGTTGCAAGGGGCTATGATACTCCTCATAACCCTCTTTATCCTCATCCTGACATTTCACATGAAGTTGTGACGGACTACTGGCATACCCAAAGGGTCCCTCATCCTCTTCTTCTGACTCCTCCCCCTCCAATAGGTGTGATGGAACCAGAGGAGTAATCTTACTCTGGGCAGTCACCGCTGGCATAATCTTTCTCCGAACCAAAAGCTGGAGTTTCTCTCGTCGACGAGATCACAGTCGAATATGTTGTCGTCGTCAATACTAGACAAGAGGCATCTCTCGCCAACATAGTAATTGTCGATGTTCCCGTCAACGATCCTGCCGTCACCGTCGACGACGATCCTGCCGTCGAAGTTGTGGTTATCGCTGCCATTGTCGTCGATGTTACCGGCGTCTATGCTATCGTCGACGCTGACGTCGTCGACACTAATAGGCAATGCTTGTAGTTTTGACATTTTCAGTACCTCTGTTTTTGTCGCCGTCAACGATTGTTTCTTCGTAGACTATGTGGGTTTTTTGGTTTTCTCCTCAGGAGAGATAGAAGATGGTTTCTTGAAGGATTCTTTGACCAGAGGTGGTGACTTGGAAGACTCAGAAGTGGATCTCTTAGACGATTTGTCACCAGAAGTGTGTCCTTTACTCTCCTTTTCCTTTGGCTGAGGAGATTTTGAAGGACTATGCCCTGAAGACCCATGAGTGGTGGTCTTAGGGCTTTCCCAGGACGCTGAGGAATGAGTCTGAGGAGATTTTCTTCTCTTCTGGGATCTCCTAGACATAGAGGAGGACTCCTGATTGCTGTCACTTGAGATTACCTCCTTTCTGGCCTTCAACTTCTGAAGCCATATCATAAGGCGTCCCTCACGATCTCTAAGGGTCTTACTAGAGAAAGTGCAACATACCTTGCAGTCCTTGGCTTGGTGATCAGGGTAAAGACAGTAAATGCAGTCTTGATGTGGGTCATCAGTGTAGAGCCTCTTCTTAGAGCAGGTAGCACAGGCTCTAAATAGACCCTTCTTTTCCAGACTTTCTAACAGAATGTACTTGAGAACAGGTCAAAGTATTCTCAAATCCAAGTGAAGATAGCAAGACACAGAGTTCCTCAAAAGCTGAATAGCTAGAGTTTGAGCAGAGCTCAAAGGAGACTCCCTAGCACAACGTGCGGTAGAAAATCTGAGGGGCAATAGGTTCTCAGGAGTGTTCGAGGGTGAGGAGCTCTGATTGGTTCAGGGAAAAGTTTGGTCCTTTTTCACATAATAAAGGTTATGGGTTGCAAAGGAGAAATGGGCCTAGGCCTCTTTTCAGTTTGCTATACTACTAAGCATTGCTTTTTTATGTCCCGGAGACTCCCGTCTCGATGACGGGGAATGATTCAAGCATGTGAATCTATGAAAGGTCCAATACTGGAGTAAAGTTGCAATCTGACTAAAGTTATTGGCAGGCACCCCCATAAATCATGGGTACTTTTGATTTATTGTGAAGGGCTGCACTCCATCCAACAGACAGAAGATCCCCCTCTCAAATCAGTTTTATGCAGAGGCTGCGTTGCCATGACCATCGAGAAGCTCTGTTTTGACAGCTCCCATGTTACCATGAGTCATCGAGCAGCTGCTTTGCAGCACGCTGAGAATGACGTGCACGCTTAGGTAGCATCCGTCCCCTCTGTTACCTCGTTCTCTGCAGGCCGCGTCTTACCAGTAGACTCAGGTAGGGCTGCGGAGACAGACTGATGAATTGGCACCACTTTGGAAGGTATATCTGATATCGCGTTTCTAAGTAGAATCCAAATGAACATTTTCTAATTTATTTTTGTTTTTATTTAACCACAGGGGACATTTTACATTATGTCATCTTTAGAAAAAGTTTAAATCACTAAAACACAGGAAGCACTATCGGCTCCCGTTTCCCCAACGCCAACAGAGGAAGGAATACAATGTGTCACATTTCTCCCTGGTGAGAAGGGCTATTAGACAGATAGCTCCATGATGAAGCACACTGTACAACCTTAGAATGTGCTTGATTTGAAGTTCTAATGTTTAGCCCATTACTCCTTTGTTCCATTGTTACCCCTAGGTGTGGCCATTCAGGAAAGTGCATATCAGCTCCTGAACAGGATAATGGTCTGAGCACATTCGATGCTCTCATCTCTATATTTGAAATCTGGTCAATACTGTTTTTCGAATATAGGTACATATGGAGGACTTATGAGATTTTATGCGACCCCTCCATCCATGTAGCAACCTAAAGGCCTTTGATACAAGTGAGATGTGCACGTGGGACCCCTTCCTTCGTCTTGATGACCACATTGATACTGTTTTTTTTACCATACAGGTTGCTTTAAAATTTAGCCACAGTCCTGAATAAGACCCTGGGTGATGTTTTGCAAAAGCACTCTGAGGGCTGAAACGTCGACGTACAGATTAGGCATTCCGTACTAGTATGCCATTTATCACTGCCCAAAAATAAGGCTATCTGCGGTATTATATTTTCTAAGCTTACGCCCAATTAAGTCTTTTTCTATGTGTATTGTGAATTTTATTGTGATTGTGTTCAATGTAATTCACTTTGGAGCTTATTTACAAGCCCCTTGCGCTGCCAGTACGCCACTTTTTTCCATTTTAAAAGTGACGCACCGGAGGCACAAGGGGCTGGTAAATAAGCCCCCTTGCATTTGGCACATATTTATGTATGTAATAGAATATGATGAACAGTCCTGTGACTTTATATATTTGTATATGTATTGTTGTATATGGTATATGATTTTCAATATATCAGGCACATTTTGAGCTTATAACATATGCCACTAATTGGTTTTCCAAGATGTCAGGATAAATGCAAAACGTTCTGAAGCAATTCTACCTTTCTCGACAGAACCAACCATTAGTATATACTGTGCTCAGTAGATCAGCACAAGTAACACTCTGTCCCATCGAAAATGTATCGTCAGAACTGGAGCTGGCACTCTAATTTTTAAACCCGGGGGCGAAAGAAAACCGGTGGAGTTTTTTTTATTATAAATCTTTTTATTGAAAGAAGCAACAATAATAAAACACAAATGCAAAGAAAAAGAGCAGTTGTTGAAATGATTAAGTCACATAGACTAAATACCTTGTATACGTAATCAATAAAATAAAAAAACGTCACTGATAATAGTTTGGTCACACATTGACATTAAATCATTAAAGTGTCTTTTTATCAACGTTAAATGGGTAATCCTCATCAAAGGGGGTGCCCAAAAACCCTCTGCTTTCGTTCCAAGAGCCTCATATTTTAGTTAATTTGCCTGGGCATCCCCTGCTCTCCTACACCACGCTTTCGGCCTGCATGCACCAGTCCATGTCCTCCGCCGAGTCCTTATGTCGGGGCACAACTCCCCCTTCCATATTCTGGGTATTTTACGTTTTGCTATGATACAGCACAATGAAACCCATGTTTGTTCGGTGCGGGTGAGGTCACTGATGTCCCAAATATTTAAGATACAGAGTTGAGGAGAGGTTTCTATAAGTTTATGACCATTCGGGACAAGGTGGACAAAACCCTACTCCAATACTGTTGTAGGACTGGACAGTCCCACCACTCTTGCAAGAAGGTACCCAGGGAACCACAGTCTCGGGGACAGAGCAGGGAGACCGTTAGACCGATTTTAACAAGTGCTGTGCTGGTGTAATAGGCCCTGTGGAGTATTTTGAGCTGTATAAGCTTAAAGCGAGAATGGATCGCCATCTCCCTGGGAGATGCCAGGGCCTCCCTCCAATCTTCGTCAGGTAAATCCCCCATGTCATCAGACCATTTCGTGCGGAGTTTTTCGAGAGATTCAGGTGAATTAAGTATTTTACGGTAGGTCAAAGGGATGGACTTATCCGGAAGGTAGTCGTCTAGAAGCCTGTCCTCTAAAGGTGAAGAAACAGGTAGATCGAAACCCTTGGGAATAACCTTACTTAATGCACTACGTGCCCGAAGATATCGGAACGTTTCCCTCTCATGCAGCTGGTATTTTACTTGCAACTCACCGAATAGAATCACCGCACCTTTCGCCCACATGTCCCCTACTGCAGAAAGACCAATCAGGACCCATTTGTCAAACCCAGGTTGACCAGAAAGCATACCTAATTGGCAAGATTCCAGCAGCGGAGTAACCTGCGTGACTTTACCTTTCCAAACCAGCGCAGCAGTTGCAGCGTGCCGGATCAAGACTGTGGTGGAGGTCGGGGTAAAGTTGGGTAGATGCCCAGGCCCCCCATATAACACCTGCAAGTAATTGCCCGCCGCCATATTGAGCCTGTCCATCCTGTACGCTGGGTTCATAAGAGGACGGTGGGCCCAATGATTGAGGCCCAGTAATTTTGAGGCCCAGTAATAAGTCTCAATCGCAGGGAGAGCAATACCCCGCCATACCAGCTGTGTGTGAGTTTGGTCAGGGCAATTCGGGGCGTGCGGCCGTTCAATAGTAGTGAGCAGACCTCTGAATCAATGGTTTGGAAATACTGAGTCGGGACGGGGTAGGGCATATTCCGTAGAGTTCAGAGGAAACAGGGAAGTGCCATAATTTTAAAGAGGGCAGCTCTACCTAATAGAGTAAGGGGCAGTGTCTTCCGATGCTGCACGTCAGCCCGGAGGCGGTAGGGGAGGGAGGAGATTCTTTTGCTTGAAGACATCTACATCTCTTGTGGCATAGATGCCCAGGTAACGGAAGTTGATTGTGAAGCCGTGCAGGGTCCCCACTGAGGACATAAATTAACGATATGTCCCAATTAATGGTGTAGCCAGAGTATTTGCCAAAGAGGGTGAGAATATGCAGCAATTCATGGATTGAGGATCGGGGTTTGGCTAAATATAAAAGAAGGTCATTGGCATAGAGGGAGATCCTGTCAGGCCAGTCCGGGGACCGGATAGAGGGGTCCCCTCTAATCCACATCGCCAATGGTTGTAGGGCCAGGGCGGACAACCCGGTCTCGTACCCTTCCCAAACTCGAAAATCGCCGATCTGCCACAGTTTACCGCGATGCGAGCTAGGGCTTTAGCATAAAGTAGACGCAACCGAGACAAAAATTGTGGGCCAAAGCCATACCTTTCCAGGGAGGCGAACAGAAAAGGCCACACAATCATGTTGAACGCCATTTTGGCGCCTAAGGACAATTACGCATCCTCTTGTATGGTGGGGGCTCTGCCTAGCACCCCGAAGAGGCGACTGAGATTGAGCGCCGTATTTTTAGTCGGCATAAAGCCAGATTGGTCCGGGTGTATTAATTTATGAAGGTGGGGTGAGAGGCGAAGGGCCAGAATTTTGGCCAGGATCTTGACCTCTGGGTCGAATAGGGAGATCGGTTGATACAAACCACATTGGGCCGGGGGTTTTCCTTTCTTGTGTATGACCGCAATATTAGTCTCTGTGTTTCGGGCAGGATTCCACGATCCACACTTTCGTCATACATCCGTATGAGAAACGGGGCCAGCGCCGAAGATACTGCTTTATAGATCTCGATTGGAAGGCCACTAGGACCCATGCCCTTCCCGAACTGCAATGCACCAATTGCTTTAGAAACTTCCTCAGGGGTCAAGGCGGTGTCCAGGTCAGTGACATCCTGAAGGTCTAACCTTGGGAGGGTGGAAAGCAGTTCAGCTGCTTCCTCCTGCGTGGAGGTGGATGTGGGGACAGAGCCACTCAAAATGGTTAGCAAAGCTATCAGCATTCCCATCTCGGTCGCACCGCCTCACACCATCAGAAGCCATCATTTCAGCCACCCACCTATTGGCCAACTCTCACATATCTAGCCATGCCAACAATTTACTGGCCTTATCTCCAATCTCAGACACTATATTGAGTGGTTCAGTAATGCGCTTGGGCCGTATTTCTAGCTATATCGCTATATTCCTTTTGTTTCACTGCAAGTTTGTGGGAGGTGTCGGGGGAAGCGGATGAGATTAGTTCGCGTTCAAGATTGGTCACCTCCAGTTCTATATCCTCCAATTGCTTACGTTTCTCCTTCTGGAGACACGCCATCCCACATCCTCGAATCACAGTCTTATATGCCTTCCAGAGGGTCACATCAGATTCGACTGAGCCCTCATTTTCTGAGAAATAATCTGTTGTGGCCTGTACCAGCTTGTCCCGCTTCTCCAGCACCTTAAGATACCATGCGTTGAGGGCCATCTCATGATGAGAGCGAGAAGGCACATCACCGTAGTGAGCCAGGATAGGAGAGTGGTCAGACATACCCCTGGGCAAAAAGGGGATATCACCTAACCGAGAAAGCTGAGTGGCTTGGCAGAAGTAGTCTATGCAGGACATACTATCAAGTACCCCCGAAAGAAAGGTATATTGCTTGTCGGAGGAGTAGTGTGTGCCCCACCCATCCATCAGTCCCCTGGCTGCTAAAAAGTCATACAAGTTTCCCCTGTGGTTCTCCTTGTCAGGGTGGTAAACAATCCAAGTCCACGGCTATGGCAGCGTTACAGTCTCCCCCTGGTAAAGTTTCCCGCTCAGGTAGATTCAACATGTGAGGGCCCAAATCAGTCAGGGTGGAGGAGTGTAACTTGAGGGGTATGTATAGGGAGGTCACGTTGAGGGAGCGACCCTGCCTCAATCCGGACACCGTGACAAAGCGGCCAGAGGGGTCGCGTGTAATTTTTTTGATTTTAAAAGGAAGGGAGGCTCGTGCAAGGATGCCCTTCCCCCTGGAACCCTGTGTGTAACCCGCATGGGCACGCAGTTTATGACCCTATCGATTTAGTGCACAGTATGTGGTGCCAGGAATATGTGTTTCTTGGAGCAACATCAGGTCGGGGTGTGGCATTTGAGATATTGTAATACTATTCCCCTTTCAATTCGGTCACCCAGTCCGTTCACATTCCAAGAGATTATTTTGAGTCGACCCAGTGATGGAGAGTTGATAGGAATGCCACTCATTTGCGGAGAACAGCAGCCCCGCGTACCACAGGGCCAAGAGAGCAGCAATGCGCAGCGGGACACACCCCCACAACGGGAAAGGAGAACACGTGGGTCACGGAGGACCCCTGGCGAAAGTCGGCAGAACCCTCACAGCGAGACCCACTGGACCACAAAAGCATAGCAGAAATGTGCAGGGTAGATCGTTGTGCGCGCTGGTAACCCCACCGAGTTTGCATGTGACCTTGGTAGACAAACTGCTCATAAAACATAATAAAAATTGTAAATAAAAACCTTAGAAAAACATCCTGGACCCCCCCTCCCCCACTGCGCCTCCCTGCAATGTGGACTCAGAACTGGTCACCACCCCAATTTGCAGAGCGCTTGCGTACCCATGACTAGAACCATGTAGAGGGGAACGCTACACAACCAAACTACCCCAAGATCCGACCCTCCTCCCTAAAGAACAGTTACATTTGCCCAGGTTGAAACCTTAAGGGCCTCGTAACCCTTAAACTAGGAATATGTCGCTCCAATCGCTCTGGGCGGAACGTCTCCCCACCCCCCTCCCCAAAATCAAGTCGCAAATAAACACTGACAGTGATCCTAGAGTGCTCATTAGGGGAAACAATACAAATATTAGACAATGTTCGGATGCAAAGAGCACCTTCCTCCCATTAAACTAGGGATCGTGGCAAGAGCCAGTATAGTCAGTGCCATAGCTAAACACTAGGTACGGGGTGGGACCCCAGTTCGTGCAAAGTCGACTGATACCAGTGTCTGGTTAACTCAGTCAATGTTCCCGGAAGACGGTTGGATCTATGAGGGTGATCCTGGGATGAGCCATCTCCGTCTGCGGTGGAACGCCACCTCTCTAGCCAGTCCCAGGCGTCCTCCGGGGACTGGAAGAACAACGACTTACCATCTGATTGCACACGCAGTTTTGCTGGAAAGAGCATGGCATACTTCCGATTGTGGCCCCTGAGTTCCCGTTTTATTTCCAGGAAGGGGAACAGGTGGAGTTTTTATTCTATTGCACTGTAGACTAGGTCACAGCAGGTATTGGGACTCAAACACAAAAAAAAAAACTAACTCCCAAACGTCTGCGTCCAACACTAGATAGCGGGAGTAACTGTAAATCTACAGCCACACATGATATAATATAAAGCTTTTCTAGTGTCTTCTGGGACAGAAAAGTTGGAATAAATATAGAAGTGTACATGTGGCAGCACTATTGAAACTAAAAAAGCATTTAGCAAAGTCCTACTTCAGTTTACACCGTTTGAAATTTAAGGGTGATCATGGATGGCTAAACTGAGACAGTTACATATGCATGCTTTCAATATTTATAAGCAGTTAGGAAAATACAGCAGTTTATCCTTCAATCAGTTCATCACCATTTTCCACGCATGGGTTGGATTGCGCTTAGACAATGCAAAGGTCCTTTACTTTGAGCTGCTGGCATACCACACTTATAAGTCTTCAGCTGGTGCAAAATTGTGCATCACATGTACACCTAAATTTGACACACCACCCTTTAATCTCAATCAATCAATAATAGCATTTGTAAAGCGCACTACATACCAGTGAGGGTCTCAAGGCGCAGGAAGACGGGCGGATGGGGGCGGCGGGGGGACGACGCTGCTACTGTTCAAAGAGCCAGGTCTTGAGGAGTCTCCTGAAGGTTAGGAGGTCTTCGGTCTGCCGTAGGCAGATGGGGAGGGTGTTCTACTTCTTGGTGGCGAGGAGAATGGTCTGCCGCCGGCGGTCACTCTTCAGATGCGGGGAGACAGTGGCGAGGGCGCGGTCTGCAGAGCGGAGCTGGCGGTGTAGAGGCTGAGTCGGCTGTTGAGGTACGCTGCTCGGGTGCCGTGGAGTGCCTTGTGTGCGTGGGTGAGGAGCTTAAAGGTTATCCTCTTGATGGGGAGCCAGTGCAGGTCTCTCAGGTGGGGTGTGATGTGACTGCGGTCGAGGATCAGGCGCGCGGAGGCGCTCTGGATGCGTTGGAGTAGTTTCAGGAGTTTGGCCGGGGCTCCTGCGTAGAGTGTGTTGCCGTAGTCCAGTCTACTGCTGACTAGGCCCGGGTGACCGTCCTTCTAGGTGTGGTGGGGATCCACTTGAAGATACTGCGAAGCATGCGGAGGAGACTGCGTTGACCTGCTTCGTCATGGAGAGTGTGGAGTCGAGGATGGCTCCTAGGTTTTGTGCGTGGTCGGTGGGCGTAGGAGGTGCTCCTAGTGAAGTCGGCCACTAAGAGTCGTCCCAGGCTGAGAGGGTGGAACAGAGGATGAGGACCGCCGTCTTGTCAGAGTTCAGCTTCAATCACCTGTTCCTCATTCAGTCGGCGACGGCCTTCATTCCTTCGTGGAGGTTGGTTTTGGTGGTGTGGGGGTCCTTGGTGAGCGAGAGGATCAGCTGGGTATCGTCGGCGTAGGAGATGATGTTTAGGTCGTGCCGTCGGACGACGTGGTCGAGCAGTGCCATATATACGATTAACAACGTCGGGCTGAGGGATGATCCTTGGGGTACGCCGTAGATGATCTCTGTGGCTTTGGAGCGGAAGCGGACACTCTGGGTTCTCCCAGAGGAAGGAGGTGGTCCAGTCCAGGACCTTCTCTTGGATTCCGGCGTCGTGGAGGCGTGCTTTTAGTGTGCGTGGCAGACTGTCGCGAAAGCGGCTGACAGGTCCAGGAGGATGAGGGCCACGGTTTCTCCGTTGTCGAGCAGGATCTGAAATAGTCGGTGGTGGCTATGACGGCAGTTTCGGTGCTGTGGTTGCTACGGAACCCAAACTGGGATGGGTCCAGAATGATGTTCTCTTCGAATGCAGGTCCATTTTTCTGACACTAGGTGTCGGGAAGTGGACCTCTAGGTAATAACCTCTCCTTTGGTCCTGAAGAATGCTGCGTACCCTTCGGGGACACATTAGCAGAAACATGTCGACCCTTTATAACGCGGTGAAGGGAGATTAATGTCCCATATCACCGATCACTTCTTTTAACTACCATACCTTTGATCCCTGAATAAAGGATATGGACAAGGGTAATGGTTTTTAATACACTTTTTCACTCCCCCACCCCCCCACAGCCATCACTTAGATTTAGAAGTGCATCCCTGTCTCCAGGTGTATGCCCGCCCTCTATCAAACCAAGTTTTTAGAGGGAGAAGACAGCCTATGATGAAGCATGACACCGGGAGGTGTGTGAGGCCAGTCCGTAACTTCATGAGATGCCCCCATTGGCAACGCATCTCCCCCTAACTCTGTAGATACCTTTAGGAACACAATCTAGGGGCAGTCTTCTTTTGTGGATTCATAGTAAAGTGGAGTCTGGCTTGCCCCTTAGTCCCGAGCCTCTGGTTCCCATCTGCTGAGGTTAGTGTTTATGTACACCATTGGGTAATTGCATTCTTTAGAATTATCTAAAAATTGCAAAACCAAGGACACTATTTTGGACCATTTCACATTTTTCTCTACACAACAACTACCTAATGACAGGTTGGAAAATTATGTGGCAGCATTAGGACCATTCATAATGCTTTGTAAGAATACATTTCATTTAAGACACATCACAAAAGTTCAAGATTGTGGGCAGTTACAACTCAATCATATTGCTTAAGGCATAAACAGACAGAGAAAAGACCATTTTGTACCTACCTTTGCATCAGGCTCTTTTTCTTCCTCCTCGTCTACATCTTCCTCCTGACTCCCATTTCCAGCATCTTCAGCATCACTCTTCTGTTTCTCTTCTAATAAAAAGAGAACATTGTTCTTCTTCATGGCTCGTTTTAACTTAGTTGCACACTAATAATCTTAGATTGACTCAGACTTATATGAAATATGGTTTAAAGTTCCATACCTTGCTTCTCATCCACCTCCATTTCACCTTCCTCGTCTTCATCTTCCACCTTTCCTTCCTCCTTATCACTCACATCTGGTTGCGGTTCATCAGTCTTCTTGTACTCTGCAGGACTGGGCTGCTTCTATATTAAGAACAATGTTAGCTTTGATGTAATAAGAGGCAAGAATTGTAGGACAGCTAACAGTTATGTATCATGTCTTTTCTAAAGCCTATATAGACTCACTGTTCTCTTTACAAGTATCACACAAGTGAAGACAATTAGTTACAACGTTTGATGTATGAGGTTGAAGCTACAAACTGTACAAAAGCACATAAACAAGATTAAATACTGCTAACTACCTAGAAGATTCCACGAAATGAGCTGTAAAAATAACCACAGATTGGAGTATCTTGCGAGGCTTGACATTTTTTGTTAGTAGCAGATAAAAAAGTTGGAAAACCACACATACCTTTCCAGAAAAACAGAAGAGAATGATGAGGAACACCGGTAGAGCAACAGTCAGCACATAAACCACCCAGAGCCAAGGCCGTTCCTCTGCAGCTGCCATCATCTGTCCAACCACACCAGGCTGAAAACACAAGCAGGCATCAGTGGCTAGAGGAAAGTCAGGTTCCATCAATTAAACAAACCAGAGTTTAATCAAACTTTATGACTAAAGATCTAGTTGAACAAGCTACATTATTTCAAACCAGGTGCTTACCTTCGGTAATGCTTTTTCTAGTGGATCCAGTATCTATCTGCAGATTTCTCAGCTTTTAAATAGCCCTGTACACCAGCATTCCACTGAAACTTTCTCGATAGCGCTTCCATGTTGACAGGGTCGTCGGAATCCACATGGCACCACATGCGGCACCGTGTGATGTCGCATGGAGGCATAAGAAGCCCACCGTCGGCATGCTGACGTCAATTTCCACCCATTTTCTACCTGCCTTCAAGGCGAGTGGATGGAACTAAAATCACAACTGTAATTACAGTTTCTAAACTTCACAAGGAATATGCTACTTACCAGTATGCATCTGTTCTTGGCATGTAGGGCTGCTGACATTTATATCTATGCATAGATCGCCGCCTAGTGTTGGGTCCGGATGATTGCACATTGTTGTCCTGGAAGAGTCCTCGAAGTATCACGAGATAGGTGGCTCCTCCCCTGGACTACAGTGCGCATGGGCATCCCCTCCATGCTCAGATTGTTTTTCGCCATTGTGGCAGAGATGGAGTGTGATAAAGTAAGTGATGACCATGCGTTAGAATGAGTGTGAATGCTACAGCTGCGACAGGCGCCGGGAAGGAGGGCGGGCGATATAAATGTCAGCAGCCCTGCATGCCAAGAACAGATGCATACTGGTAAGTAGCATATTCCGTTCTAGGCATGTGGGCTGCTGAATTTATATCTATGCATAGAATAAATAGTAGTACCCTCCTTATTGGCGGTTGCCCGTGCCAGCTGCAGCAGTCTGAAAGAGAGTTCTGAGAACAGCCCGACCTACAGCAGCTTGCTGTTTTGAGTGTACATCCACGCAGTAGTGTTTGGTGAATGTGTGTATGGTGGTCCATGTAGCTGCTCTACATATGTTCTCTAGAGGAATGTTACCTAGGAAAGCCATGGATGCCCCTAATTTGCGTGTGGAATGCGCTCTTGGGGGAACTGTTAACGTGCGTTTAGCCTTTTGATAACAGATCTGGATGCACTTAACAATCCATCTGGCTATACCGGATTTAGAAATTGGGTTGCCTTTGTGTTGTGGAGAGAAGGCAACGAACAGTTGTTTAGTTTTCCTGAAGTCTTTAGTTCTGTCTAAGTAATACAGGAGAGCCCTTTTAACATCAAGTGTGTGTAGTGCTCTGTCTGCCACTGAATCAGGATTTGGGAAGAATACAGGTAGTTCGATAGTTTGGTTAATGTGGAACTGCGAAACTACCTTGGGCATAAATTTGGGGTTGGTGCGTAGCACAACCCTGTTCGCATGAATTTGAATGAAAGGTTCCTGAATAGTGAGGGCTTGCAGCTCGCTAACTCGTCGCAGTGACGTAATTGCGACCAGAAAAGCCACTTTCCATGTGAGAAATTGTATCTCACAAGAGTGGAGAGGTTCAAACGGTGGGCCCATGAGCCTGGTGAGGACTATGTTGAGGTTCCAGACTGGCGAAGTCGGGTGTCTTGGAAGAATTACCCTTTTCAGTCCTTCCATAAATGCTTTAATGGCTGGCACTCTGAAAAGGGATAGGTGCTGTCTATTTTGAAGATAAGCCGCCATTGCTGCTAAATGTATCCTGATGGAACTGTACGCTAGGTTACACCTGTACAGGTGCAGCAAATAACATATGATGTTTTGCGTGGAAGCATCAAGTGGATTTATGTCATTATTGGAGCAATAGATGACAAAACGCGTCCATTTCGCCGCGTAGCAGGCCCTGGTGGTAGGTCGCCTAGCCTCCTTTATGATGTACATACAGTCAGGAGGCAGGTGTAGGTAGCCAAACTCTATTTATTCAAAGTTTTATATAGCGCGAACAAGATCTTTACAGATATCAGAGCGCTTCACAGAGACAGGGGTAGGGGCAACAGGACTGAACAGAACTAATGGGAGCAGTATAATAGTCACTAACAAAATAGGAAAACAGTAGTGTACAGAAAACATACCAAAATACAATCAGGTAACAAGTAATATAAGACGGCGCAAAGTCATTGATCCCGCTACAATAGAGTTCAGGTAAACTTTGGATGTAGGGATGGCTTATACCAATTTCTAAGGATAGAGAGAACAAGGGGTGGGGGCATCAGGAGGGTGATTCAACAAACTAAAGTGCATCATCTAGTGGTCGGTAGTAGGAGAGTAGCATAATAGTGTCACAATCAAATAAGAATATAGTGCCAAGAGACAATCAGGAGATCAAAAACTACAAAGCGATGCAGAGACTCTGATACAACACTTATAAAGTTCAGGTGAACTTGGCCATAAGGATGGTTTTCACCTCTTTCTTGAAGAATGCAGTGGAGGAGATAAGCCTGGTTTCAGGAGGGAGTGCATTCCAGATCCTGGGTGCCATTCCTGAGAAGGAGCGCTTGTATGTTTTTTCCTTCCGGAATCTACGAGGTTTCAGGAGTAAATTTTTTGAACTTCTATTGGATCTCGAACCACCTGATAGACAACTTTTGAGCGAGGTAGTTGGGTGCCTTGTGGTGCACCGCCGAGTGTGTCATGACGGCAATTTTTAGCTGTATTCTGGCTTCAAAAGGCAGCCATTTTAGAGATTTTAAGTCTGGGGATATATGCGAATGTTTACTTGAGCCAGTAATGAGTCTCGCGGCAGCGTTCAGGGAGGCTCTTAGGGGTGCTGTTGTGGCTAACGGGAGTCCGCTGAGGGCCACAATTCCATAGTCTATGCGAGGGATGACTAACGCTTGTACAGCAGTTTGGAAGTCCTTGGCTGGGAGGAAGGGTTTAAGTTTCCTCAGTGTGTTGATTTGGAAATTAGCTCCTTTTGTTGCTTTGCTAACGTGCTGTTGCATGTTGAGCTTGGCGTCGAGTGTGATGCCTAGGGATTTCGCAGAATCCACGATGGTAGGTTGGACATTGAGTGCTGTTAGGTTATTGAGCCAGGTTTGGGTGGTGGTAATTTTCGCCGGAGGTGAGATGAGTAGGAACTCAGTTTTCAGAGCATTTAGTTTGAGGTGATTAACGGCCAACCAGGATTGAGTGTTACTAAGTGTGGAATTCAGAAGTTTGATATCTTCCGGGGATCGTAGCTTTAGGTAAAGTTGTGTGTCATCGGCGTACATATGGAATTGAACATTGGATGCTTGGGGCAAGGTGGCGAGCGGTTCCATGACTAGGTTGAACAGTGTGGGGGAGAGGGAAGATCCTTGTGGGACACCTAGATCTGCTGGCACAGGTGTAGATAGCACATTGTCGATCTTGAACTTCTGAGACCGGTTATAAAGGAAGGAAATAAACCATTTGAGAATAGTTCCCGATAGACCCATTCTAGTGCTTAGCAGCTCCAGTAAGTTCTCGTGTTTGACCGTGTCAAATGCTGAAGAGAGGTCAAGAAGGATGAGGAGGCAGGACTCTATGACCTCAGGAGCCATATTGCAAGGCTCAACTGCTGCGGATCTGGGTGCTGAATGTCTCCATGGCTCTGAGTGAGGAGACTGGGTGTGAGTCTTGGGCGCTGGTGGGCACCACGGAGAGTTCTAGGAACGTGGTGTACCATGCCTGTCGTGCCCACGTTGGAGCAACCAGGATGAGCGTCATGGAGTGTTGCCTCAGTTTGCGTGCCACTAGCGGTATGAGTGGTGCTGGAGGAAAGGCGTACGAAAATTTGATCGACCAGTTCATCCATATCGCATTGCCCTGAGACTGCGGGTGTGGTAACCTGGCGGCGAAGGCGCGGCATTTTGCGTTTTCGTGTGTGGCGAAGAGGTCTATCTCTGGATGACCCCACTGCTGGAAATATGGCTGGAGAACCGAGGGATGTATCTCCCACTCGTGCATTTGATGGCTGTATCTGCTGAGCGGATCCGCCATCTGGTTGTCTTTGCCTGAGAGGTGTTCCGCCATGAGGAACATGTTCCTCTGAATGGCCCACTTCCACATGCCCTGTGCTAGGAATGACAATTGTGGGGAGTGTGTCCCTCCCTGCTTCTGGATGTAATACATGGCAGTCATGTTGTCCGTCCGGATCAACACGACTTTGTTGCAGAGATGCAACTTGAATGCCTTCATTGCCATGAAGATTGCCATCAGTTCTAGTAGGTTGATGTGCATTTTCTGCTGTTGCGGTGTCCATAGTCCCTGCACTGTATAGTGGAGGACATGCGCTCCCCAGCCCTGGAGAGATGCGTCCGTTGTCAGTACTATCTGTGGCACAGGCTCTTGGAACGGTCGTCCCCTGCAAAGGTTGTGTGTGTTCCACCAATGCAGAGAGTTGTATGCACGACCGGTCACCAACACTAGGTCTCTAATCTGTCCTTGAGCCTGGTTCCACTGGCGTGCTAAGCATTCCTGAAGCGGACGCATGTGTAGCCTCGCGTGGGGGACTATAAAGATGCAGGAGGCCATCATGCCTATCAGTTGCATGAACACCTGCGCTGGGAGTGAGTGTTGTGGCCTGAATTTTTGAATGAGCACTCGCATGCTGTTGACTCTCGCTGAGTTTGGTTGCGCTTTGGCAGCGAGCGTGTTAATTTCCGCGCCTAGGTACTGCTGTACATGTGCGGGGTGAAGATGGGACTTTTGGTAATTGAGCGAAAATCCCAGACTGTGTAGGAGGTGAATTGTGCGCGACATGTGGCCGGCACACTGCTGGGCCGACTTTGCCTGTACCAGCCAGTCGTCCAGATACGGATAGACATAGATGTGTTGCCGCCGAAGATGCGCGGCTACTGTCGCTAAGCACTTCGTAAACACTCTGGGGGCTGTAGTGACCCCGAAAGGCAGGACTTTGAACTGGTAATGCTGGTTGTTGATGGTGAACCTGAGATATTTCCTGTGACTGGGGTGAATGGGAATGTGGAAGTAGGCATCCTTCAGATCTAATGTTGCTAGGAAATCTCCTTGACTGAGCAACGGCAGAACTTGCTGTAACGTTAGCATGTGAAAGTGTTCTGACAGGATGTATTGGTTCAGAGGTCTGAGGTCTAGAATGGGCCGTAGAGACCCGTCTTTCTTTGGGATTAAGAAGTACAGTGAGTACACCCCTGTACCCTGCTGTTCTAAAGGCACGAGTTCTATGGCGCCTTTTTGCAGCATGGATATGACTTCCTGCTGCAATAAGTGCATGTGCTCGGCGGACATAGGACGGTGCCTTGGGGGTATGTTGAGTGGAGGTCAGTTCTAGACAATAACCGTGTTGTATAAGTTGTCTCACCCACCTGTCCGTGGTAATGCTTTCCCAGACTGGCAGGAACTGCTGGAGTCTCCCCCCGACCGGTGTTATATGGTCGGGGGGCAGTGACAAGACGTCACTGCTTGTTAGTGGCAGAGGATCTGGTATTATTATTTCCACGTCCTCTGCCCTTGCTGCTGTTCCCATGGTATCCACCCCTATTGTTCTTGTTATAGGTGGTTTGTGTGCCCCCCTTGGTGTATTGGGCTTGTTGCGACGCCTGTCCTCTTGAGTCTCCCCTGTTACCGGAGCGACGAAAGGAACCGCCCCATAACTGCTGAGACTGCAGAGCTCCAATGGATTTCGCAGTTTCAGTGTCCTTAATCTTTTCAAGAGTGGTGTCCACCTCCGGACCAAACAGGAAGTCAGGGTTTACTGGCTGATTGAGCAGGGTAGTTTGGATCTCCGACTTAAATCCAGAGATGCGGAGCCAGGCATGCCTTCTGAGCATAACGCTAGTGTTTATGGCCCTAGCTGCTGTGTCGGCTGCATCCAACGCGCACTTAATGGACGTGTTGGAGATTAACTTCCCCTCTTGTATAAGCATTTCTGCCCCTTCCTTATAAGCATCTGGCAGGTGTTGCAGTAACTGCTTTAACGTGTCATAGTGTGCCCTGTCATAGCGTGCCAACAAGGCCTGGGTATTGGAGATTCTCCAGATATTAGCAGCTTGAGCTGCCACACGTTTTCCAGAGGCCTCTAAGATCTTGGACTCTTTGTCCGGAGGAGGAGCATCACCCGTTGTCTGAGAGTTCGCTCTTTTGCGAGCATTAGCCACCACTAAGGAGTCCAGTGGGAGTTGCCCCTTGATGTAGGTAGGATCCACGGGCGCAGGCTGGTACTTCCTCTCAATTCTTGGGTTCACCACCCTTGCTTTAGTGGGCTCTTTAAAAATGTCACTTGCATGTTTGAGCACACCTTTGAGCATAGGCAGAGTCTTTATAGACCTTTCTGATGTGGAGAACGTATCAAAAAGAAAGACTTCCTCCACTGGGTCAGCGTGCATATCTACGTCATGGTTATGTGCCGCCCTCTCAATTAGTGCGTTGAACGCAGCAGTATCTTCAGTAAGCGAAGGCTTGATAGCATATGGTCCACAGTGTCAGCCCACGGCTGGGACTCATCTTGATCAGTATCCATGGGATAGTTAAACTGGTCCTCATTGTCCCCTTCCTCCACATCCTCAGTGACGTTTGTGGGAGAGTGGGTATAGTCCTGAGCATATGATTGCATGGGCTCATAAAGAACAGGAGAGGTGGAAGAGTCTCTTTTTCTTCAGTGGTATCCTATAATGTTCCATAGGCGCTTCAGGCCTGATCTTACGCTTGTAAATGGTGAGTCGACCCGATTCGGAGTCGATGTAGAGTTTTGACTGGTCGTCATAGGACGGTGGCTGGAACACAACATCTTCCGACCGAGGCCGAGTGGTTTCGGCAACCGACGTCGACTTGGAGGAGTCGGTAGCCTGAGCATGCTGAATAGACTTAGGCCTTGCTGTTGGGGGTAGTCCGAACTTTATTGGCGCCGTATCAATCGTCTTCGATGGAGTCGCTGTCTTTGATCCGGCCGACTTCGACAGCTCAGTGCGTTTGAGGCCGTGCGTCGATTCGAGCCGTTGCTGCGCAGCAGGAACGCCCTTGGGCTTCGACGCGGTAGTGTCTTTCGATCCAACTTTCGGCTTTGGGTCGAAGGCTTTGACTAACGGTGACTTTTTTGTTTTCGGATCGATGGTCTTCTGGGCCTCGAGTCCTTCGGAAGAGCCGCCATCTTTGGAACCGGAAGTGGACGTCGACGGGAGCATGACGTGTTTCACTGCAGACACAGGCTTAGTCGACCCGATCTTCGGTTCGACGACCCCTTTCGATCCAGAGGGGTCGAGTGCACGTTTTGACTTGGAATGTTCCGAAGTCGTCGATCCGATGGTTGGTTTAACCAGTGTCGGATTCGATTTGGTGTCTTTTGGTTTCGGTTTGGATTTCTCCACTGAGTGTGGTCGACTGACCGATGGCTCTTTGGAAATGTTCTTAGTCAGGCCTTGAAGCGGGACTAGAGAACGGTGTTGAAGATCTTGGCTAAGGCCTTCCGAAGATGCCTCGACCTGAGCTGTGGAAGAGTCTTTATGAGGGCCCGCTACTGCGGTTAGGCCTAGCTCCTCACTTGAGTCGTCATCGACGGCTCCGATAGGTTGCACGTTGTCTCCTACCTCGACGACGTCTTCATCATGGACGTAGAGTTCTTCCTCATCCTCGTTGTAGGTGGAGTCTGGCTCCGACGCAGGATCCGAGTGCTCCGGATCCTCTTATTGTACATGTTCTTCGTCGTCACCACCGAAGATGTTCTCCGGGCCCGGCGCCGATTGTCGTGCAGCGCGTCGAAGACGGAGAGTTTTCTTTGACCTGAATTTCGAACAGGCCATGCAGCGGTCTTCGTCGTGGTCCGGTGAGAGACATTTGTTGCACACCGGGTGCACGTCGATGTGTGGATATTTAGAGTTGCAGACGGGGCAGCGCTTGAACGGACTCCGCTCCATCGTCGATCGTCCTTTGGTGTCGAAAGGCAAAAAAGTCTTCCGAAGTCTAGTTCAAAGAACTGAAGGTAAAAGGCACCGAACGAAAGACAATACCGACGCCCCTAAGGCCTTGAGAAAGAATAATTGGTATATATTCCGAACTTGAGTTAAGAAGTACATCCGAACCCGATGGCGGAAAAAAACAATCTGAGCATGGAGGGGATGCCCATGCACACTGTAGTCCATGGGAGGAGCCACCTATCTCGTGATACTTCGAAGACTCTTCCAGGACAACAATGTGCAATCATCCGGACCCAACACTAGGCGGCGATCTATGCATAGATATAAATTCAGCAGCCCACTAGCCTCGAACCTGGAATTACAGTTTCTAAACTACAAACATATTAAAACTCATTTACATACTAAACAGACAGACTTCTTTTTGGTACATGCAGACAAGAAAGGAGGTGGTGTCAGGGTCAGTGAAGAATCCGCAGGTAGATCCTGTTTTCATCAGAAAAAGGGTTACATATGAAGAGAGGTCCAAGTCGCTGCTTTACAAATATCTGTCACAGCCTCCTCTAGCTAAAGCAGAAAATTTAGCTCTAGTAGAGTAAGCATGACTACATTCCAGACGTTCTGTGTGCTCCATGGGGTAGCAGATCTAAATACAAAGAATGATCTATCTTGCAATTTCTCTGTGAACCGCTTTTCATTTTTCCAATGCACTCCTCAAAAAACTTGTCATCCAGTCTGAAATCACATGTCCTGTCCACGTAGAAACGGACAGCTCTTCTGGGATAGAATCAATGAAGTCTTTCCTCTTTTTATGTTGGATTGGGAGCACAATAGAAATTTGGGAGGAGAATAGAAAGTGAGGAGGACAGAAAATGGGAGGTAGACAGAAAGTAGGTAGGATGATAGAAAATGAGGAGGAGGATAGAACATGGGGAGGGTGAGGTGATGTGTGCCATACAAACAGAAATCACATAGCAATATGCTTTAAGTGACATCTAAATGTGCACTTGGCTTTGGCATAGCAAATTTGGGGTGGGGGGTGTTCCAGGTCTTGGCGGTGAGGTGGGAGAACAATCTGCCGCCAGAGGTCGTTCTTCGGATGCGGGGGACGGTGGCGAGGGCAAGGTCGCCAAGCGAAGCTGGCGGTTGGGGGTGTAGAAGGTGAGTTGTCTGTTGAGGTATGCTGGTCCGGTGTTGTGGAGTGCCTTGTGTGCGTGGGTGAGGAGCTTGAAGGTAATCCTCTTGTTGACGGGAAGCCAGTGCAGGTCTCTCAGGTAGGGTGTGATGTGGCTGCGGCAAGGGATGTCGAGGATGAGGCGTGCAGAGGCGTTCTGAATACGTTGTAGTTGTTTCAGGAGTTTGGCCAAGGCTCCTGCATAGAGGGTGTTTCCGTAGTCCAACCTGCTGCTCACGAGGGCCTAGGTAACCGTTCTTCTTGTTTCGGTGGGGATCCACCTGCAGAGCATGCAGAGGGTGTTGAAGCAGGAGGACGAGATGGCGTTGACCTGCTTTTTCATGGAGAGGGTGGAGTCTAGGATGAACCCCAGGTTGCGTGCGTGGATGGTGGGTGTTGTTGATTTTCCCAGTGCGGTAGGCCACCAGGAGTCGTCCCAGGCCGAGGGGGTGGAGCAGAGGATGAGGACCTCCGTCTTGTCCGAGTTTAGCTTCAGACTGCTGTTCTTCATCCACTCGGCGACTGCTTTCATCCCTTTGTGGAGGTTGGTTTTTGCGGTGAGGGGTCCTTAGTGAGGGAGAGGATCAGCTGGGTGTTGTCGGCATAGGAATTGATGTTGAGGTCGCGCAGTCGGGCGACATGGGCGAGCGGCGCCAAGTAGATGTTGAACAAGGTTGGGCTAAGGGATGAGCCCTGGGGTACGCTGCAGATGATCTCGGTAAGCTTAGGAGCGTAAAGGGGGGAGGCGGACGCTCTGGGTTCTGCCAAGAGGAATGAGGTGGTCCAGTCCAGAGCCTCATCTCGGATTCCAGCGTCATGGAGGCATGTGCGTAGGGTGCGGTGGCAGACAATGTCGAAGGCGGCTGACCGGTCCAGTAGGATAAGGGCCACGGTTTCGCTGTTGTCCAGCAGGGCCCTGACGTCATCAGTGGCGGCGATGAGGGCTGTTTCGGTGCTGTGGTTGCTGCGGAACCTGGACTAGGACGGGTCCAGGATGCTGTTCTCCTGGAGATAGCGGGTCAGTTGTCTGTTGATGGTCTTCTTGATAACCTTCGCCGGGAACGGGATTAGGGAGTGGGCTTGAAGTTCTTGAGGGCCTTAGGGTCAGCCTTGGGTTTTTTGTGTAAGGTGTTGGTCTCAGCGCGCTTCCAGCTCTCCGGGAAGGTCGTAGTCTCGAAGGAGATGTTGATGGCTTTCCGGAGATAGGGGTGCGATGATGGTGCTGGCTTTGTTGGGGATGTGGTGTGGGCATGGGTCTGACGGAGAGCCGGAGTGGATGGTGTTCATGATTTTGATACGTCGTCTCGTCGTCGTTTGTTGGTCCAGGAGAGCAGGGGATCTGTGCGGATGGTGGCAGTGGGTACGGGGGTCTCAGTGGGTGTCGGGGCGGCCATGATGTTGAAGCTGTCGTGGATGTATGCGATCTTGCGATGCAAGAAGGTGGCAAGGGAGTCGCACAGGTCTTGCGAAGGTGGGATGTTGGTGTTGGAGCTGGGGTTGGAGAGTTCCTTCACGATGTTGAGGAGCTCTTTGCTGTTGTGTGCATTGTTATCTAGGCGGTCTTTGAAGGAGGCCCTTTTGGCGGATCTGATAAGGTGATGGTGTCTGAGGGTGGAGTTCTTGTGGGCTGCGTGACTGTCTGGTGTCTGTTCACAGCGCCATTTTTTCTCTAGTTTCCGGCAGGTATGCTTGGAGGCCTGGAGGTCCTCAGTGAACCAGCTGGCTTTCTTGCTGGTGTGTCTGTTGGAGGGTTTCTTGATCAGGGCGAGAGTGTTGGCGCAGTCATCGATCCAGTTTCTGAGGTTGCGGGCGGCGGTGTCTGGGTCGGCAGGTGGGCTCCGGGCGATGGTGGTGGTTAGCTGTTTCACGGCGATTTTGCTCCAGCAGCGGGGAGGGATCTGTTGGGTGCAGTGGTGCGTTTCTGGAAGGTGAAGTGGATGGAGCGATGGTCGGTACAATGGAGTTCGGTGGTGTGGCGGAAGGAGACGTGGGAGATTGCTGATAAGATGGGGTCAAGCGTGTGGCCGGCAGAGTGGGTGGGTGTTGTGACTAGCTGTCTGAGTCAGAGGTTGTCAATCAAGGTGGTGGAGTTGGTGTCGTAATTGTTCTCGATGTGGAAGTTCAGGTCCCCAAGGAGGATATGGTCTGTGGAGGCGAGGGCGTGTTTCGGTGATGGAGTCGCTGAACTGTGGTCAGGGTCCGGGGGGTCTGTAGATGAGGGTTCCTCTGAGGGTGGTGTTGGGATCGGTGTGGATCTTCAAGTGCAGACGTTTGGCGGTGCTGAGGGTGTCGTCGGTGCTGGTCGAGACTCAGAGTGTTTCTGTGGATGGTCCCTGCGGGTGATCTTGTCGCCGTCCGGGATGGCTATGCCGATGTCGGGTGCCAAGGAGGGGTTCATCCAGGTCTCTGCCAGGAAGGAGACGTCTGGAGGGGTTGAGTCGAGTAGGTCCCAGAGTTCAACGGCGTGTTTGCGGGCGGAGCAGGTGTTGAGGAGAATGCATCTTAGGTGGTTGTGTTCTTTCCCGGTGGGTGGATCGGATGCTGGTAAAGCTGCAGTTCCGGCAGCAGAAGGGTCTTTGGGTGTGCTTCGGGTTGCCAGGAAGCTGGTTTGTGATCGTCCTGTGTTGAGTGCGTGGAGGATGCTGGCATCGTAGCAGAGACGGGCATTGTGCCAGGGGGTCTGGCCTCGTTCCAGGCGCGGTCGGGCGCAGACGGGCTTGCCTTAGGAGCGCCAGCGGCCACCATATAAGGGGAGGTGGGAGGGAGGAGCAGCTGGGAGGCAGGAGTGGGGCGGCAAATGGGCGAGCGGGGGCGGGGCTGCAGGGAAGCCGCAGCGGGAAAAACAGGGGTACAGAAGGCAAAAAAGGGGAACGGAAAAAAACCAATGACAAAACAGAAATTAGGCAAAAACAGTTAAACAGAAGGCAGCAATAAAAAACAGGAGCAGGCAAAAAATACAGGCAGAGAGAAGGAGGAGCGGCGAACTTACAATAGATGTAGCAGCGGGCACAGAGGCTTGGGCACACAGGTGGTGCTGTGCGGCGTGGCCTACCTGACAACAGAGTCAATCTATAACACGTTTCTTTTAGATAAAGTGATTTTACAAGATAGAAAATGAAGGGAGCTTTATGTAGTGGTTTAAATGGTGGACCCATAAGTCTAGTGAGAATAAAGTTAAGATTCCAGATAGGTGTAGGTGGAACCCGGGGTGGGATCACTCAAGAACTTCAATAAAAGCCTTGATTATTGGTACCTTATTGGTACGACTGGTAGCAGCTCCTCGTCCCAAGTCACTCTCCTCTGATCCCACTGATCCTCCAGACACTCCTGCACCGGTCTCATGTGTAGCCATGCGTGTGGCGTGAGGAAGATACAGGAGGCCATCAACCCCAGTAGAGAAGACACTGTCCTCGCTGTTGTAGATGGAGCGGTCATAAGAGCCTCAGCCTTCCAAAGGAGTGATAAACGTCTTTTCTCCGAAGGAGACACGCTTGCTGACAGCGTATTGATGGAGGCTCCCGAGTACTGTAGGCATTGGACCGGAGTTGGGACAGACTTGGACATGTTGATGTGCAATCCCAGCTTGTTCAAGAGAACGGACGTCTTCTGGAAGTGCGCTTGAGCTTCCGAGAAGGAGGATGCCTTGATCAACCAATCGTCCAGGTACGGGTAGACAAACACCTTATTCTTTCTCAGGTGTGCCGCTACCACTGCCATGCATTTTGAAAAGGTCCTGGGTGCAGGCTTCAGCCCGAACGGCAACACTGTGTATTGATAGTGATTGGCGCAGACTTGGAATCGCAGGAACCTCGGTGTTTCTGTGCAATGGGCACATGGAAGTATGCATCCTATAGGTCTATCGCGCACAGCCAGTCTCCTCCTTTGCAGTTGAGGATAAATCTGGTGCAAAGACAGCATGCAAAATTTTTCTCTGCGAATCCACTTGTTTGCTTGTCGCAAATCCAGAATAGGCCTGAACTCGTTCTTGTCCTTTTTGCGGACCAGAAAGAACCGCGAGTACAGACCTCTTCCCCTTTGAGACAGAGGGACGTCTTCTATCGCCATTTTCTTTAACAGGGTATCAGCCTCCACATGGAGCTCGCGCAGCTGAAACTGCGAGCAAACCGGTGGAATTGCTGGAGGCGGGCTGGTGAACCGAAGACTATATCCATTGCGAACAATATTCAGCACCCACTTGTCCTGAGTAATTTTTCTCCACTCTGCCAGAAAATATTGAACGCTTCCCCCCACCGGAGTGGGTAACGGATGACGGGGGAAGTAATCGCTCAGGGCCTAGACCCGGCCGGGCCTTTGGTCGCGGTGGCAGACTGCTGACCACCGCTGCCCCTCTGACGTTTCTGGAAGGGCTTCCTCTGGAACTGCTGCTGCTGCTGACCAGACTGTTGACCTCGCCCTTTGCCCTGTGCCCCGTACCGTCTCTGGAACGGGCGGTAGCTCTTCTTCTGGTTCTTGGGCTTCTCCAAGCCCAAAGCCGTCAGTCTCTCAGCCTCCGCCTTCATGCGGGCCATCTCATCATCAGCGTGTTTCCCGAATAGGGTTTCGCCCGAGAAGGGCAGGTTGGCCACCCTCTGTTGGGCTTCAGGTTTCAGTGACGTCAATCTGAGCCACGCGCGGCGCCTCTGATTAACTCCGTGGCAGTACCCGTGGGCTGCCAGGAGAAACGAGTCTGCAGCTGCGATCAGCTGGTTCGACACCAGCAATCCCTCATTCAGAATCTCCATAAAATCCTCCTTTTCCCGTGGGAGGAGGTCGGCGAACTGTTGGAGGGACTCCCACAGCGCCCGATCATAGCGCCCCCAAAAGCGCAGATGCACTGGCAGCCTTCATAGAGGTAGCGGCCTCCCGCACACCTTCCTGCCCGCTGAGTCCAACCAGCGACTCTCCTTGTCCGGAGGCCCATTGGAGGACGGGGTGGTGGCGTGTTGCTTCCTCGCCGCCGTCACAATTACGGAATACAGAACTGAATCCAATCGGATGAAAGCTGGGTCCGCATCAGGAGCCTTGTATTTCTTTAGCAGTCTGGAGGGGGCTGCTTTCGCCACCGCCGGTGTGAGGAAGAGCTCCATGGCGGGTTCCACTAATTCAGGCACCAAGGGCAACAGAGGCCTAGACAGGTGCTTCTTGTGGAGAGTCTCAAATATTACGGAGATCGTAGGAGTGGGCACAGTCAGTTGGATGCCCAGCTTGTTCGCACCTCTCAACAAGACTTACTGAAAGGAGACCACGTCGTCCACAGGGGATACCCTCGTCCGAGGGGATTTTGATAGCGTTGGCGAATAGCCCCTTGTGCTGGACAAACACGTGCTGGACCGAGACCGACCCCTCCTACGGTGTCGTCTGGATCTCGTCGATGAGTGACGGCGACTACTGGATCACCCTCTCAGTCCAGAGCGAGATCTAGGTCTTCTAGGCCTTGGACGTTCCGCGGGTGCTTGCGGCGGCGCCTGCGGTGGTGGCCTGACCGGGGACCTCGGCCGAGGTGCCCCCTTAGGTGGCGTAGGGAGGTGCGTCAGTGAGACCGACCTCGGAGGCCGTGGCGGTGCATGTGGAGGAACAGGAGGAGGTGGTGGCGAAGGAGTGAGCGGCGGCAGCTCCTTAGGCAGTGGAGGAGGAGAAGTAGGTGACTTCGGCTTGGGGGGAGAGTACACCACAGAGTACACCGAGCCCGGTGACTCCCTCATCTTCTTCCTTGGCGTAGGCGATTGAGAGGCAGCACCCCCTGTCGGTGACCGACATCGCCATCTTGCCCCCGAGGATCCGGAAGGACTCCTGGCGCCAGAACGCCTCCTGGAGGATGATCTCTTCCTCTTAGGCGCCGAGCGCCTCTTCAGCGTTGAAGAACGCCTTCTCGACGCCGACGAACGCAGTCTCGGCGTCGACGACCTATGCCTCGACGACGGGCTTCGCCGCCTCGAATCTGAAGATCTGCGCCTTGACGGCGAACGTCTCCTTCTCGACGTCGATCGCCTAGTCGACGTCGAGGGCGAATGGCAGTGTCGCCTCGACAGCGAGCGCCGACGCCGACTGGAGTCCTTACGACGAAGTGTCGATGATGACGACACCGATGATGAAGTCTTCGGCTGCGGTCTCGTCAGTCCCCTCGACGCCGAACGTCGACATCACCTCGACCCAGAGCCCTGGGGAGACGGGGAGCAGATCGCCGTCATGCCTCTTGACGCCGTCGTCGATGGTATCGATGTCGACGGAGAACGGCGACGCTTTCTGGCCTTCTTGACGCTGGGGAGCCGCTCAGAGGCCTCAGCATAGGCAGAGGAAGTAGATCCAGCCTGCCCAGACCCACCTGGACTCTGCAGCCTTCTTTCTTCCAGTCCTTGGAGCCTGATCTTCTGTCACTCAGGGTCCTGGAGGAGAAGGTCTGGCAAATCTCACACTTCTCAGGTAAATGAGTAGAAGGGAGGCACAAGATACACACAGGGTGTGGGTCTTGTGAGAAGTTGGCCTGATATGCAGTGCTCACTATTCTAGTGATCACTATGTATCAGTCCAAACGACCCTTATTGATGATTGGTTGTAAGTCAACCTGATAGACCAGCTATCCTAGTAGCATGGACAGGAGCAGTCTTTAGGCTAAACTCTAGAGGGCGTGTTAAGCCAGCTGTTTTACCATCACCTTTACCCTTTGAACACCAAGTGAAAGGACACCACACAAGTTGTTATGAAAATAAAAGTATATTTATTTATAACAGTACTACCCTGAACTCTTTATGAGTCAGGGAGCTAAGCACAACACAAAACTCTTGAAGAAATACTTAAAGTCGCACAATTTACACAAATGCCCGAGGGGCACGAAAAACCATATACTACAAAAGTGGAATGCGAATTACTAGCAGGTAAGTAACTATTCTCAGAGGCTTTGGGATCGCTAGGACTAGACTACTGAACCTTTAGATTACGAGCAGGAGGCCTAGGGAGATCTGGTGCAGAGTGTGCACTCTCACGCGGGATGTGGAACAAAGTCTATGGAGGCTAGCAAATGCAAAGTTAGTGTTATCGGACGAATCCGACTAGGTAGAGCTGAAACGAAAAAGGATCTGGACACTTAGATAGTTAAGCTATGCTGGAGCACCGAAATGCTTAGGTTACCTAGCCCAGGGGCTGCGGCTGCATAGGTCTGAAAAGACGTCGGGAATCCTCGTTGCAGTCTATGGAGCCTGAAAGAAGAAGTTGCTGGCAGGCGACCAGTGAAGATGTTCGATGTGATCCAAGCCTGGATCGATGAAGATGGAGACCTGTAAGCAGAGGGGACCAAGTCCTGAATCACTAGCCAGTGATTAAGTGGGCACCAGGATGGCACCGGGCGAAGTCACCTCGACCAGGTGAGTGGGCGACGCTGGGCTCTGCAGTCTCTCGGACCAGGAGGCGTTGTCGGCGACCAGGATGGAGGTGCGAGCTGTCCCACGGTGGTATCTGCTGTCGACGTCGCTGGACCCAGGATTGGGGCAACAACTCTTGGCAAATGCAAGCCCACGCGGTGGACTCAAAATGGCGTCTGGAGTGGACCAGGAGGGTCCGGGGTGCTCCTCTGTTGGAGGGGAGCAAGGGCCAGTCTGGAGCAACCAGACCAGCGGTGTTGTCGTCGTAGTTCGTCGTCAGAAGGGCCACTAGCCAACGTGCAAGTGTCCTGGACAACGCGGTGAGCAGCAAAAAGCAGAAGGGCCCCACGCAGATCTGGACTTCGGTGCTGGAGCTGCTCAGGGTCGGGGCTTCTCAAACCCCAAAGCACTCACTCAAGGATCCCTCGGTGGTCGTGCTGGGCAAGCGTCGTGCAGTCTTGAAGATGGCCGGTCCCTCGAGGTCTCGTCACACCCACGAATCTCAGCTGGGCTGATGATGCAGGTAGAGGTAAGAGGTGCCAGGGAAGCCGGTTCTCGTCGAGCTGGGCAGTCTTGATCCGGAGGAGAGACTTACAGCAAACCACGATGCTTGGTTGGTGCCTGCTGGTGCAGGGTGACTACTCCTTAGCCACAAGGGAGAAATCTTAGGAAGAAGTCTTGAGTTCCTTTCGTAGAAAGTAGTTTCAGGATTCAAAGATGATCTTATTTTGGAAGGGGGCCTGCTCCTACCTTTATCCTGAGAAAAGGGGCTGGCACGCGACTAAGTCCTGCCCTATGGGTGGGACTAGGAGGGGGGTGGTTACACCCCTCTCCTTTGTCCGGTCTCTCCCCAGCTCAGGGGCTGGTGTGCCCCAGGAACTGGTTTGAGCCGGCATATGCACAGTGAGCACCGGGGTGCCACTTGCAGTCACCTTCCTCTATAGCCCTGCCTACCTGGGATACACAAAACCCTGTCTGGGATGGTGCTGGCACCGCCCCTGACAGGAAACCCTTTGTCCAAGCACTCCTCGCTGGAAGGACTCCCAGCAGCAGGAGGTCAGACTTGTGTCTCGGTGGCAGCATCCATTTTGTGGAGCTGAGGCTATGTTCAACTTTAACTGGGGTTACAGGTTACCAACATGTCTTCTCCCTCTAGAGGGGTGGAATGCTACCCCCGTCGCCAGAACTGGCGAGGGGGTAGTATTCCAAAGCGTATGACACCTTACACGACATGTCTAGATAATGTCAGACCAAAGTTACCATAACCGCGAGGATTATAAGGCACTTAATAGTATATGGTCTGACGCTATCATGGAAACTGCTAAGGGATAGATCCCGAAAGCCGCAGACAGGCTCAGCTCATGCCAGAGCACCATCTCACACGATTCCAAGCACTCTGCCTTCAGGATTGTTAAGGCCTGCCATAGGAGTGACTGATAGGAGATCTGTGTGCCCATTTTAGGTTTAGATATAGGTATACTATATCTAAAGCAAAGGGTGATTACACCACCTTGCCCCAGCTGTCAAGCAGCCAGTTGTGTCCGTTTTGGATGGCCAGCCAGGGGTGGCATAATACATGCTTCAGCCCCTGGTAGGCCCTGGGTACACCTATGCCCTGGATACCTAAGGTATACTGTACAGGGACTAATAAGGTGACTCAGTATCCAATCAGATATGTACCTAGGGTACATGGAATCCATTTTAACAGAGAGAGCAGTGGGCCTGGGGTCCTGAATAGCAGGGACCCAGGTCAACTAAGTCAGAAAACCAGCAAAACACCAGGCAAAAAGTTGGGGGCAACCATAGTCAGGGATCTACCTTCCTACAGGTCTGACTTGGCCTTCTTCCTGGAGCACTCCGGGCATTTATCAAACAATGCTGGCATTTTTGACAAAAAAAGGATTGCTCAGAATACTAGAAGAGGAAGAAGGCACCAAAACGCGTCGAGCGTAAACACTCACACACTTTAAAAGTGCAAAAATTCTTATAACAAACCCAAAAAAGGGAGAGCTCAATGCTCCAGGGTCCTGCTAGCAGGAGCCGGAAAAAAGAACTGAAAGTAAATGGGACCTGCTGGGCATTCTGGGATACTGAGAAAGTTCTAGAAAGTTTTCTTAAAGGCACGGTATCCCTTTTTGAGCCTTATAATGGCAGCCTATAGGGCTTGTCTGTCCTCCCCTTCCTCTCTATCATTCCAGAGGCTTTGTTGGTAAAAGGGGAAGTTTTTCTCTATGAAGAAAACTTGGCAACCTGTGCTGTTTGTGGTTTTGGTGGAATGTCTAGTTGAAGTACTGGACAGTGTAGCCTGTGGATATAGGCTGCATTATATGTCTTTAAATTCTCTCTTAAGTGTCTGTGCAGGACTGCATTTTTAGACAGCTTAAGAGATTATTTTTGATTGCTCCGGTGTCCACGCTCATGAGCGGGACTATTCACTAGATTATGACTATACACAGAGATCCCCTACTACATAACAGGATTATCTCTACACTAAGGAATTCGATTCATTCCTGGGGACATGAAGCTGCTGGATCCGGCCCCAGCAAATCGCCATCTCGGTCGTTGTGACCATCCTGCTGAGCCGGCCCTTGCAAAGCAGCGTCTCGGTTGTTGTGACCATCCGGCTGGATTTGGCCCCTGCCAAGCGGCGTTTGGGGTCGTTGTGACCATCTTGCTGGATCCGGCCACTGCAATGCGGCGTTCCGCTAGCTGTGACCATCCTACTGGATCCGGCCCCTGCAATTCGGCGCCCGGTCGCTGTGACCATCCTGCTCCAGCCTCCCTGCAGAGACTCTCCCCCTGGAGGCACCTGGTTCTGGGCTCCATGCTCGCAGCGCCCCCGAGGCCTCTCGCTCTCGGTTTGCTCAGCGCTGTGGGCTTGGGCGTGCAGTGGAGCAGAGAGCAGGGACTCGCCTCGTCATCGACGACCGCTCCACTCCCGTGGTCCTCCCTAACACTGCGGAGTCTGCTCCGAGCCAACGGCTACAACGTCTACATCGGTACTTGCTCTCGACCCGAAGCCGGGACCAGATCCTCTTTTCACGCTCGGCGTGATGCCTGGGTTCTACTCACCACTGCGGGCGGGGCGCGGATGAGGCCACAGAATCGCCTGGACTGCCGGGAGGCATGCGCTGGAAGCAGCGCCACTTCATATAGGTGGTCGATCGTACCTTGCAGCTTCTCGACCATCGTGTTCTGTTGGACTTAACACAGAGCCTAATTGACGACGCGGATGAAACGGGAGCACAGCGCTCTCTCTACACTGCTCCACCCCCCCCAAGTAAAGTCTTTCTATTTCCTCGGTGCTCACGTTTGTTCTGCTGACACTGAGCTTGTTTTGCAGACTCAGCAACATTTTTGCCTGCTTCCTTTTTCAGCGACCCTTGGACAACAGAGCTCCCCTCATGAAGGTACTGTCTGCCTTTATTTTTATTCTCATTTTTTTTTGTTTGCTGCCTCCAAAATGGCTGTGTTTATTAACCATCCCCACTAGTAACATGACTTCTGTGCCTCTGTATTCCAAAATGGCTGTGATCATAAACTTCATCTAACTATTCACCTCCCCCTTCCACTTATCACCACGTAGCCCTGTTAAAAACACTGTCTTACTGGATCATCAAAACTGTTGGAGGACTGGTTTCCCCAAATTCACTGAAACGGGACTAAGAAACTGTAACAGGACTACTCGCCCCCTCTCACACTCCTACCCTATTCTTCAGAATGGAAACAGGACTTATCTCCTCATCCCATGAAAGATAGTGAAAGTGAGACAGGACAACTCCTCCTCACTCTTGTCATGGAAACAGACAAAGGACTATACAGCCACTATCTTTCTTCCCTAAGGTGTCGGCCATCTTGGACTAATCTCAGATTTGGCTTAGACTAGTCCCGCTGCAGGCATCCCAATCACATTCTCTTCAGCTGCTCTTTCCCGTCCTTCACGCATCAGATCAGCACCTTGCTCTACACCTCACCTCACTTTGAACACATTTCCCACCATGGAACACCACCAGGCACTCGCACATACAAAATCATTTACCCCCCCAATCTCACCCAACAAATCTGCCAAAACTTTCAAACACAACTTTCTGAAATCCCTCAGTTGTTCACCTCGAAATGGAATCACGACCACCGACATCTTCTATACTAAACGTAGAGCACAATGGAGGAAAGCCTTCCTAACCTTACTCACGATTTCCTCCACGAGGAAGTCCGCACATGGTCTTATGATGTCTATTACACCATCACAACTCTTCCAAGCGACAGCAACCAACACTATCTACAATAACGGTACTATTCTCACTCAGTCCACGGATCATAGCCTTAACCTATTCGATAACATACTTCCCATTAAAGATCAGGTTTCCAATCCTCCGACTCATACCCAACCTACCCCCACTCCTAACACCGAATCCTTTCCTTCTCCTACTCAGTACCCCACCCTCCCACCACCAACCCTTTTGACTTCTAGATGCCCAGAGCCGCACGCTTCCCTCAACTCTTATCCCCCACACTACAACACACTTCTCCTCTCTCCACCTGCGTCTCACCCACCTACCCCTTCCCCCTTCACCACCACCCCACACCCAGTCCCCCTCCTCCATCACCACTCCGCCCCTCCTACATCTAGCTACCCCTCCTTCGTTACCACCCCGCCCCCTTCCACGTCTTGCCCCCTCCTCCTCTCACTTCCCCACCTTGCCCCATCTCATCTAGCCCCCCCTCCGCCATAACCACCCCGCCGCCTCTCACTTCTAGCCCCCCCTCCACTATCAACACCCCCCTCCTCTTACATCGAGTCCACCCTCCTCCTGCCACATCTACACCCTGCCCCCTCCCACACTTAGCTCCCCCTCCTCCTCTCAAACCACCACCCGCCCCCTTTCATCTATCCCCCCTCCTCTATTACCCCTCCTCCTCTAACACCTAGTCCCCCCCTCACCACTCCCCCTCCTCCTCCTCTCACATCTCCACCCCCGCCTCTCCCACCTAGCCCCCTCCTTATTACTACCCCGCCTTCCATCACTTCTAGTCCCCCCTCCTCCTATACCACTTCTAGTCCCCCATCCTCCTATACCACCCCCTTACCCTGGCACTCCCCCCCCCACCCTATCACTGTAGTCACCCACGTACCCACTACTGAAACTCCTACCTCACCTCCTCTTCCTCCACCACCCACCCTAACTTCCCCCTCCTCCTATACCACTTCTAGTCCCACCTCCACCTATACCACCACCCCTCTGCCCTGTCACTCATCACTGTAGTCACCCACATACCCACTACTGAAACTCCTACCCCACCCCCTCTTCCTCCTCTACCCACCCTAACTTCCTCCTCCTCCTCCTCCTACTATACCACTTCCAGTCCCCCCTCCTCCTATATTCTTTCCACCACTACCGTTCCTAATTTCACTCTGGACAAGATTATGTCCACCCTTTGTCAAATCAACTACGAGCTTCAAACTTTCAAAGAACTGTTCTCTAATCAACTTAGTCACCCCTCTCTACCTAGTACCCTCTTATCCCGCAAGCCCCCACCCTTCTTACACGCTCACACAAACACAACCCTCCTCACTGGACTTCTATTCCTGCCCATAATTCTTCCAGCCGCCCTATCAGATGCATCAATCCACTGACACGTATTACATACGTGCCCTCTAACACTCCTACGATACCACTACCATAGACCACACAGCCACCACGCACCTTCCCATCCCTACTATCCATTTCAACCCTTACAGGCCCCCTACTCAAAACAGAGGCACCATCTCTAATAATCTAAAAAAAAAATCACCCTCACTCTGGATCCCTCCGCCTCCCTCATCGCCCCACGGCTCAAATGCACACTACTTAACTGCAGATCTGCCCCAGAGACACGCATCTGACATAGCCGACCTCATTATCGCACTTGACCTAGACCGTACCATACTCACAGAATGAATATGCTACTTACCAGTATGCATCTGTTCTTGGCATGTAGGGCTGCTAACATTCATATCTTAGCATTAGATCGCCGCCTAGTGTTGGGCTCGGATGATTGCACATTGTTGTCCTGGAAGAGTCTTCGAAGTATCCTGAGATAGGTGGCTCCTCCCCTGGACTACAGTGCGCATGGGCATCGGCTCCATCCCCAGATTGTTTTTCGCCATTGTGGCAGAAGATGGAGTGAAAAGTGTAAAGGATGTCCATGCTAATGAATAAATACAATAGTATATCTGCAGCTGCGACAGGCACCGGGGAGGAGGGCGGGCGATATGAATGTTAGCAGCCCTACATGCCAAGAACAGATGCATACTGGTAAGTAGCATATTCAGTTCGAGGCATGTGGGCTGCTAAATTCATATCTTAGCATAGAATACATAGCAGTCCCTCCATCAGCGGCGGTTGCCCGTGCCAGCTGCAGAAACCTGAAAAAGTGTCTTCAGAACAGCCTGTCCTACAGCAGCTTGCTGCTTGGAATGCACATCAACACAGTAGTGTTTAGTAAAGGTGTGTGGTGTAACCCACGTGGCTGCTCTGCAAATATCCTCTAAAGGAATGTTCCCTAGGAAAGCCATGGATGCCCCCAGTTTGCGTGTGGAGTGCGCTCTGGGGGGTATTGTTAAAGTGCGCTTGGCTTTTTGATAACATATCTGGATGCATTTAACAATCCATCTGGCTATCCCTGCTTTGGAAATCGGGTTGCCTTTGTGTTGTGGTGCGAAGGCAACAAAGAGTTGTTTTGTTTTTCTAAAGGGTTGTGTTCTGTCTATGTAGTACATCAACGCCCTCCGTACATCTAAGGTATGGAGCATTCTTTCCGCCACCGTTTGCGGGTTTTGAAAGAATGCTGTGAAGTCAATAGTTTGGTTTAGATGAAACTGTGACACCACCTTCGGAAGGAATTTGGGGTTAGTGCGTAGCACTACCCTATTTGGATGGATTTGAATGAATGGCTCTTGGATTGTGAGCGCCTGCAGCTCACTGACACGCCTCAGAGACGTAATAGCTACAAGGAAAGCTACTTTCCACGTAAGGAACTGGAGTTCACACGAGTGCAGTGGCTCAAATGGCGGTCCCATCAGTCTGGTGAGAACGATATTGAGGTTCCACACCGGAGCTGGCGGTGTTCTTGGGGGAATGACTCGTTTCAGACCTTCAAGGAAGGCTTTAATGGCAGGCACTCTGAAGACAGAGAGGTGCTGCCTGTTCTGGAGATAAGCCGCTATGGCGGATAGATGTATCCGAATGGAAGTGTACGCTAGATTGCACTTGTAAAGATGCAACAGATAGCAGATGATGTTGGGGATAGATGCATCTAGCGGGTTGATGTCATTGGCTGTACAGTAAATGACAAAACGCTTCCACTTTGCAGCATAGCATGCTCTAGTAGTTGGTTTCCTCGCCTCCTTGATGATGTGCATGCACTCTGGAGGTAGGTTAAGGTATCCAAACTCTAGGACTTCAGGAGCCAGATCGCCAGGTTGAGCTGTTGTGGATCTGGATGCTGAATGTCTCCATGGTTCTGCGTCAAAAGACTGGGCGTGAGGCGCAGTCTTTGATGCGGCACCACTGAGAGTTCGAGGAACGTGGTGTACCAAGCCTGGCGCGCCCACGTTGGAGCAACCAGGATGAGAGTCATCTCGTGCTGCCTTAGCTTTCTTGCGACCAGCGGTATTAGAGGGGCTGGCGGAAAAGCGTACGCAAATTTGCCTGACCAGTTCATCCATATCGCATTCCCCTGCGACTGTGGGTGAGGGAACCTGGCGGCAAAGAGTTGGCATTTTGCGTTCTCTTTTGTGGCAAACAGGTCTATCTCCGGATGACCCCACTGCTGGAAGTACGGGTGGAGAACAGATGGGTGTATCTCCCACTCGTGCATTTGATGGCTGTATCTGCTGAGCAGATCCGCCATCTGATTGTCCTTTCCTGGGAGGTGTTCTGCCATGAGGAAAATGTTCCTCTGAATGGCCCACTTCCACATGCTCTGAGCCAGATGAGACAGCTGTGGCGAGTGGGTGCCTCCCTGCTTTTGAATGTAGTACATCGCGGTCATGTTGTCCGTCCGGACTAGCACGACTTTGTTGCACAGATGTACAATGAAGGACTTGAGCGCCATGAAGATTGCCATCAGTTCCAGATAGTTGATGTGCATCTTTTGTTGCTGCGTCGTCCATAGTCCCTGCACTGTGTAAGCGAGCACATGAGCTCCCCATCCCTGGAGAGATGCGTCCGTTGTCAGGACAATCTGCGGCACGGGCTCTTGGAACAGTCGGCCCTTGCAAAGGTTGTGTGGAGTCCACCAATGCAGAGAGTCGTATGCCCGACTGGTAACCAACACTAGGTCTGTCAATTGCCCACGAGCCTGTGTCCACTGATTCGCTAAGCACTCCTGGAGCGGGCGCATATGTAGCCGTGCGTGAGGGACTATGAAGATGCAGGAGGCCATCATGCCTATCAACTGCATGAACACTCTCGCTGGAAGCGAGTGTTGTGGCCTGAACTTTTGGATCAGAGCCTGCATGCTGTCTATCCTGACTTGGTTTGGCTGAGCCATGGCCGTCAGGGTGTTGATCGTTGCACCTAGGAACTGCCGGACATGCGCCGGCTGAAGATGCGATTTTGGGTAGTTCAGGGAGAAACCCAGATCGTGAAGAAGGTGAATTGTAGTCGACATGTCTGCGGCGCACTGTTGCTCTGACTTGGCTTGCACGAGCCAGTCGTCTAGGTAGGGGTAGACATGGATGTTCTGCCTCCTGATGTGCGCCGCTACTGTCGCCAGACACTTGGTGAACACCCTCGGGGCTGTTGTGACTCCGAAGGGTAGGACTTTGAACTGGTAGTGCCTGCCTTGAATAGTGAACCTGAGGTATTTCCTGTGTGACGGGTGTAGTGGAATGTGGAAATAAGCATCCTTGAGATCTAAGGTTGCTAAGAAGTCTCCCTGGTTTAGCAAGGGAAGAATCTGTTGCAGTGTAAGCATGTGGAAATGTTCTGATAGTATGTACAGGTTGAGGGGACGTAGATCTAGAATGGGCCTGAGAGATCAGTCCTTCTTTGGAATAAGGAAGTACAGGGAATATACCCCCGTGCCTTCCTCCCCCACCGGCACGAGCTCGATTGCTCCCTTTTGCAGCATCACCACTACTTCCTGCTGCAATAAGAGCAAGTGCTCTGCGGACATAGGCCGTTGCCCTGGCGGGATGTTGGGTGGAGTGGACTTCAACTCTAGGCAATAACCATACTGGACTAGTTGTCGCACCCACCTGTCTGTGGTGATGTTTCTCCAGACGGGCAGGAACTGCTGCAGTCTCCCCCCGACAGGTGTTAGGTGGTCGGGGGGCAGTGACAGAGAGTCACTGTTTGCTTGGAGTAGAGGTGCGGGAGCTGTTGTTTCCTCTGCCGCGACCTCTGTTGCTGTTATTCCTGTAACCTCCCTTGTTCTGTTTAGTGAACGAGGATTGTGCCCCACCTTTTGAGAACTGGGATTGTTGACCCATTTGTCCTCTGGTGACTCCACGTGCACCTGAGCGACGAAAATTGCTGCCACGAAACTGTTGTGACTGTAGGGCCCCCATAGACTTAGCAGTTTCTGTGTCTTTCTTTATTTTCTCTAGGGTGGTGTCAACATCCGGACCAAACAGACTATCAGGATTGACTGGCTGATTAAGAATTGTTGTCTGAATATCCGGTTTAAACCCTGAGATGCGGAGCCACGCTTGTCGTCTCAGCATAACGCTAGTGTTGATAGCTCTAGCAGCTGTGTCCGCAGCGTCAAGTGCACACTTGATGGCTGCGTTTGAGATTAGCTTTCCTTCCTCAATAAGCAGTTTGGTGCCCTCTTGGAACTGTGGTGGCAGGTGTTGTACAATCTGTTCTAGGGTGTCGTAGTGCGCCCTATCGTAACGCGCCAAGAGCGCCTGTGTATTGGCGATGCGCCAAAAGTTTGATGCCTGTGCAGCTACTCTTTTGCCCCCTGCCTCTAGCACTTTGGATTCCTTATCCGGGGGAGGAGCTTCACCCGTAGTCTGGGAGTTGGCACGTTTCCTGGCATTGGCGACCACAAGAGAGTCCAGTGGCAATTGACCCCGAATGTATGCGGGGTCTGCAGGTGCAGGTCTGTACTTTTTTTCAATGCGAGGGTTGACCACTCTCGCTCTCGTAGGCTCCTTAAATATGTCCCCAGCATGCTTGAGGACTCCTTTAAGCATAGGCAGTGTCTTTACTGTCCTTTCAGAGACTGAAAAAGTGTCGAAAAGGAAGTCTTCCTCAACAGGGTCGGCATGCATGTCCACATCGTGATTGGCTGCCGCCCTTTCGAGTAGTGCATGAAAACCTGCTGAATCCTCAGTCGGGGATGCCCGTGCATTAAAAGGCTGCGGGTCCTGCCCCGCACCTTGGGTGTTCTGGTCACCAGTGTCATCATATGAATCCGGTTGCACATCAGGTTCATTGATTGGGAAATTGTACTGCTCGTCCTCATCATACCCCTCACCCGCAGAGTGTTCTGGGGAGGGAGTAGGGCTCCGTCTCGGAGGAGGCTGGATTGGTTCCGTGAGGCCTGAGGCGTCAAGGGGCACCCTCTTTTTCTTTAGTGGGATGACATAGGGGTCCACTGGCTCCGAAGTGATTTTCCTCTTATAGAGGGTCAGTTTGCCTGTGTCAGCGTCGATGAAATGCTCCGAATCGTCCTCGGATTCGAGTACCTGACGTGGAAGCGGGCCAGTCGGTGAAGAAATCACCTGTTTCGGTGCCGATTTGGTTGAAAATGCCTTTGGCGCCTCCTTCGGCGGCAAAATAAAGAGAAGTTTCCCAGACGGCTTCTCTGGAGTGTCTTTTCGCGGCTGCGTTGATGGTATCGGAGCCGACGGGGCAAAGGCCTTCTCCCTGATTCTTTTCAGTGATTCGGCTATGGGGGACGGCACACTCACAGTTTGTGTCGGCGCTGACGAGGATGGTCTGATTTTCCCCTCGGATCCGACGTCCTTGTGGGCCTTGTGCGCTTTGGGCGCGGATCCTGTCTTTACCGCCTCCGATTCCTGCGTTCGGGGCACAGACTTCTTTCTGTGTGCCTGCGTAGCCTCCTTGGAGCCGACTTTGGCGGGTTTTGACGGCGTCGTAGCCGCTGACCCGTGCCGACCATCTTTCTTGGAGGACCCCTCCTCTGGCGTCGGTTTCGATTTCGCAGCATCGGAATCGACGGACTTCTTCGACTTCTGCGGACCGGAGGTCGACGGAGTCGATGGGGTAGCGGGCACCGTCGTTTTCACCGGCACGGTAGCCATCTTAGGGACACTCGATTCCTTAACTTTCGGTTTCGTTTTCGGGTCGGCCATTTTAGGTGTCGTCGATCCCGATGGTTTTGGTTTCGGTTTCGAAACAGTCTGCCCAGCAAGTAAGTCCGTGGCCGGGCCCGAAGGCGGGGCTGTGGCTTGCGGCAACGGGTCTTGGGTAAGGCTGACAGGCGATCCCGTGTCCCGGTCGGTATCCTCGTAACCTTCGGGGCAGAGCTCGTCCCCTGAGCTATCCGCCGCGGCCCCATAAATCTCATCGTCGTCTCCTACCTCGTCGACGTATTCAAGGCCTTGACCCGCGACTCCGTCGTCGTCTCCCGGATCCGCCTCGACCTCCGTCTCGGGTGGGGAGATTTGGAGATGATGACCCTGGTCCTCTTCGTCTTGGTCGCCGAAGATGTTCTCCAGATCCGGGGCCGCTTGTTTAGCTTCCATGCGCATCGCGCGCCGAAGCTTGAGAGTCTTCTTTGAGCGGAACTGTGCACACAACTTGCACTTGCCGTCGTCGTGGTCAGGCGAAAGGCATTTGTTACACACGGGGTGTAGATCGATGTGTGGGTACTTGGACCCACAGAGCGGGCAGTACTTAAACGGGCTCCGCTCCATGTCCGAAAAGGTTTGCAGTCGTGTCGCGATGAGAAGGCCTCAAAGTTCCGAGAGCGAAGAAAACTCCGCTTATTCCGGCTCCAAGAGACGGAAGACTCGAGACCGTGCGCAGACAATACCGACGCAAGAAAATCGAGGCCTTTTGGCCGCTAAAAGTTAGTTTTTCTTGGTTCCGACAGTAAGACGTCGAGACCACATCCGAACCCAATGGCGGAAAAAAACAATCTGGGGATGGAGCCGATGCCCATGCGCACTGTAGTCCAGGGGAGGAGCCACCTATCTCAGGATACTTCGAAGACTCTTCCAGGACAACAATGTGCAATCATCCGAGCCCAACACTAGGCGGCGATCTAATGCTAAGATATGAATTTAGCAGCCCACATGCCTCGAACACCTGGTTATCAGAATCCTCCTCCCCCTCATTGACATTCTAGTTCCACCTAACTATCACATCATCAGATTAGACAGGACCGGCAAGACAGGAGGTGGAATAGCATGTATTCACCGGAGTAACCTCTCAGTAACTAGAGCCGTCTCCCCTATATTCTCCTCTTGTGAACACATCTCCCTCGACGTCAACAGTGAGGGTAACCCAGAATGCTCTCTACATAATATTTACCACCCTCCAGGAGAGAACCTCACCTTCACTGAACACCTAATGGACATGATCAAAACGAACTCTGGTCGATAAAATACACAAATATTCCTTGGTGATTTCAACCTTCATTGGAATGATCACAACGACTCGGTGGTCAATAGTCTCAAAAACTGCCTCAACACCCTAGACCTCACCCAAATCTGCAACAGCCCCACTCACGACAAAGGTGCTATCCTAGATCTCATCATTTCCAAAGGTGACACCACCCAACTAGACTCAATCCAACCCTGTGACTGGTCTGACCACCACATTATCACAGTCTTCATCAATGAATATGTGAAACTTTGCCCAGCTCAACCCACCAAATCAAAGGTCTGGAAAAGAGACCTGAAGAAACTCAATCCCAACTCGTCACCCTCTCCCAGCTACAACCTTCTCCTACCCCCTACCAACAACAACTATGTTCAGGCTCTCACCAATCACTACCTCAACTCAATGAACACGATAGTCAACGAAGTTGCCCCCCTTCAGTTAAAAAGAGTCTCCTCCAAAAACTCAAAACCATGGTACGACGGTATGCTTATCGATGATAGACGAGCTATGAGACTAGCTGAACGTAATTGGAGATCTACCCAGTCAGCTATGCACCTCAAAACACTAAACAAAAAAAGAAACGCTTACTTTAGAAAAATCAAACGTTTGAAAAATGACTTCTTTAGCCATCAACTAAACCAAGCAAAAAAACGACCAAAAAAGTTATTTGAGCTAATCAAAACTCAATCCAGGGACGTACCACAACGACTACTTAACACAACCAGCAGTCTACCGTCCTGTGAAGAATTCTCAACCTTCTTCAATATAAAAACAGGTAACATCGAGAATGATCTCATTGATCTAAACCTATACTCCAGCCGCCTCAGCAAAACACCCATCAAACTAAAAAACAATGCTACATGGTCATCCTTTGGTACTTACACAGAAAAATCTATAGGCAAGATCCTTAGTACCTTGAAGCCCTCCAATCACCTCTCGGACCCTCTACCTGCAAACTATGTAAAGGACTTTATCCCTTGGCTTCTCCCGCTCTGGACCAAAATCATTAATAGTTCTCTTCAACAGGGATGCATCCGGACTCCCTCAAAGTGGGACAGGTATCACCCATACTAAAGAAACCCACAGCTGACCCTTCTGATCGTAATAACTATCGCCCTATCTCCAATATCCCTACCTTAGCCAAACTGTTAGAAAAATGTGTTCACCTCCAATTGACAAAACATATCGAACATTTTGACCTCCTCAACAGACAACAATCGGGCTTCCGTGCAGGCCACAGCACAGAATCAGCCATGACACACATAATTGATGACGCGCTTCAAATTCTTGACCAAAACGGTACCTGCCTCCTCATCCTACGCGACCTTTCATCAGCATTCGACACGGTCAAACACGAGAACTTACTAGAACTGTTGAATATCAGAATGGGTCTTTCAGGAACAGTCCTCAAATGGTTCAACTCCTTCCTTCCAACGGACTCAGAAATTCAAAATTAACAACACTATGTCCACACCCGTTCCAGTAACACTAGGTGTCCCGCAAGGATCCTCCTTATCCCCAACCCTGTTAAATCTAGTCATGGAGCCACTCATCGCACTGCTTCATGCCTCTAATGTGCAATTCCACATGTACGCGGACGATACCCAACTGTACCTCAAACTACAATCCCCTGAAGACATCAAACATCTCAACTCAACACTTAAGGACACACAGACATGGCTGGCTGAGAACCATCTCAAACTTAATGCTCTAAAAACTGAATTCCTCCTTATAGCACCCCCCTCCAAAATCCCCATCGCTCAGGATTGGCTTAAACACCTCACTGCATTCAACGTCCAACCTATCATTGTAGACTCAGCAAAATCATTAGGTATAACCCTTGATTCCAATCTCAATATGCAACAGCATATCAGCGATGCAACGAAGGGAGCTCATTTCCAAATCAATACCTTGAGGAAGCTGAAACCCTTCCTCCCAGCCAATGACTTTAGGACTGCAGTCCAATCGCTAGTTATCCCTCGGATTGATTATGGGAGTGTCTCCCTCTGCGGCCTCCATCTATCTACAACCGCTCCATTAAGAGCCTCTATCAATGCGGCAGCGAGGCTCATCACTGGATCAAAAAAATCGCTCACACATTTCTCCGGACTTAAAATCTCTGAATTGGCTACCTTACGAAGCCAGAATACACCTGAAAATTGTGTGCATTACTCATAAGGCCTTGCACCACAATTCGCCCAGTTACATGGCTCAGAAAGTGACAATTTCAGGAGGCTCAAGAGCCACTAGAAGCGCAAAAACTCTCCTTCTGAAACCACAAAGATTCCACAAGAAAAAAACGTACAAACGCTCCTTCTCAGGGATGGCTCCCAGGAACTGGAATGCCCTGCCTCCAGAAACTAAACTTATCTCATCCACTGCGTCCTTCAAAAAGGAAGTCAAATCGATCCTCTTGGCTAAATTCACTTGAACTTAAACGGTGGAAATACTGTTGACTATTTATCTCTCCCTTGTATTACATTGTCTGAATCGACCAACCACTCTTTTTGTTACCTTGCACTGTTCACTATTTGCACAATTTGCCTTGTTAAGTTCTCTTGTTGTTTTCGTCCTCATTTCATATTTATGTAAAGCGCTCTGATATCTGTAAAGATCTTGTTCGCGCTATATAAAACTTTGCCTAATTTATTTATTTTTTTATTTTCAGTCACTGGAGCCAAATGTAAGCTTATGGATAAGAAAAGCAAGGCCAGAGAGCTGAAGATGGTATAGGTAACAATATTTTGTATTGTAGAATTAAATGTATTGATATTTGTATTATGATAATAACGGACATGTTTTACATGTAGCTGTATGCTTTAGCAGTTGGCTTGCAAGCTTCTTTCAGATTGATCATAACACTTAGGCGAGAGTTTGAGTTAATCGTATTCTTTGACCTCAGGAGCCAAATTGCTAGGTTGAGTTTCTTGGCATTTGCGTGCCCGATTGATTCGTGGTTCTCAGCGAGAAGGTGCGAGTGGAGGGGAAACTTCTCATTGAAAACTACTGATGTACGAGTTACTTACCTTCGGTAACAATGGATCTGGTAGAGACGTAGTCTAGCCGCAGATTCCTTAACTTGGATTCCTTAACTTAGAATATCCCCAGGCGTCAGACTGGATCCGGACATTTTTTGCAGCAGCACCTCTGCGCGCCGGGGGACGGCGCCACACGACACCGCCCTGACATCGTCCACGTACATGACGTCAGCGAGGTCATTTAAGTCCCTCCCAGTGCGTTTACGTCAGTTTTCTTCGGAGAAACGTTTCTGCTGCACAACGCGGAGCCACCACCAAAAAACTGTGAAAGTATGGGAAAAGTGTGCGTGGTATTAAAAATCTGTGAACAAGATGGAGGATAGTGGAGACACCATCATAAAAGACAGAATAAGACATTGCCTACATATAAGTGAAAAGCTTGTGAGAAAAAGCCCCGCAAGCTAAGCGAAGACCTTTCCCTGAGTGCAGCAAGGCTAAGAACATCTCAACAGACCGAAATAGACTGATATTGCCATGTAGAACTGTGTCAATTATTAAGAACAGAACACAGAAGAACAACAGTGCACCGTAGGAAGGATGAAAAGCCTGGCTCTTTCCCTATAATAAGGGAGGGTGGAACCAGAGCACAACCGACTCCCAAGAGGACAACCAAGAGGAGACCAGGGCACAGAGTCAATAGAAAAGACATAAGGAAGGGAAGGTAACTGGAGAGGAAAACTAATCTCCTCGTGCCGTATTACTGGTAAGAAGCCCCTCAGGAGAGGTTAACTGTATATGGAAACACTTGGAGGGGAGCCACAAACTGAACTCCTGTGAGAGCTAACCCAATGGCAACTGAAGAGGCTAGAGTAAGAACACCACTCTGCAAGGTTCTTGCAGAACGGGGAAGCTAGGTGGCCGTTAAGGAATCTGCGGCTAGACAACGTCTCTACCAGATACGTCTTTACCGAAGGTAAGTAACTTGTACATCCGATAGAGACATCTAGCCGCAGATTCCTCAACTTAGAGTAGATACTACAGCCATACCCCAAAGAGGGGGTGGGTCTGCGACCAAACTACAGAAAGCGCCAAGCATCCGATCCGGCAACAGAGTGACTGATGAAGGGGGAAAGCTGTGGCAGAATAGTTAGACAGCAACGCAAGCAGCTCGAAGAGCAGAAATAACGGGATAGTAGATATCCTAAAAACGCCAGAATGGCGCTACACCATACCCGTATAACAAGGACATGTATAACTGCATGAGCCCTATACCAGAGCAAAGAAAGAGAGAGTGTGTGAGAGAGAGAGAGTGTGTGAGAGAGAGAGAGCGAGTGAGAGTAAGTGAGAGAGAGTGAGTGACCACTCTCCGTTTAATGGCGCACAATGAGTACACCGACCCAAAAGGAAGTCTGAAGGAGCTGGAGCCAAGAGCCCAAAGGCAAGAGCTAGAACCTGAGCAATGCGTTGGGAATAACCGGCGGGACAAGAAACACACCAAGTGCACACCCAATCTTAAAAGGGGGAAATAGGGGCAGCAGCATCAATTTAAAACCCACTGAAGCAGGTAGAAACATGCAGCAGGCAAACGGCCATAGAGACCTGAAAGTGGCTTACACAAGAAGCATAAGAGTGCCCGACCGTGGCAGTATGAAGCCAAGTGAGAAACAAACAATATAGACTTGCAGGCAGTAGTCAAGGACCACTGCCATCAGAAGAGCTGTCCCGCAGGCGTAGCTTTAACAATAGTAGGTGATAATTTGAAAAAAAAAGGCATATTCGAAGGAAGTGGCCAAAAACACCAAGGAAACAAATGGTGGGTAGAGTCTCAGAATCTGAGACCAACACTCCAAAAAAAAAAACACTCTTACAGCGTTGAACACCAAAAAGGGAGCATATGTCAAATTGGGCAATCGCCCCAGTAAGCGGAAGCAAGGAGGTACCTATGGGCAACTTGCAACAACTCAGAAAAGCTCCCCCACACATGGAGATATTGGTCCAGACCTCACAGCCTCAAAAAGAGGTGGCGATGTAGGAAGAAGAATACCAAGGCAACTGGCATGTATACATAAATGTATAAACATAATTATTATGTAGAAACAGAACTAGCCAGGAGCAGGAACATATCCATACCGGATTATACCTAGTACAGCAAGGGCAGGTAGGAGCCGGTTTTGAAGAGGAGACCATGAAACCTCCCAAGGAGGTGAATGACCATGGCGTAAGCAGATGGCACCAGGGAAAAACATAGAACAGCAAGCAATGGACCACCATGCGACGCATGGAGTCCACAGGTGTCCAGGACAAGTACCCCATATGGAGTATGCATACCCCAAACAAAGGGGAACACCTCTTAGGGCAAGAGGCCAAGCCAAAAGAGCACAGTAACAAACTGAACCCGTGAACATGAGTTCCGAGCCATATGACATTACCTAGCTGAGCCACTGGCTCAATACCACAGTCAGAGGACCAGACGCCGCAACCTGTGGAACACGGCCACAGCCTGCCAACAGGCAGATCAAAGCAAAACGCATCCAAGAGATGCCAATAAAAGGGTAATCACCCTTGACCACAGAAAAAAGAAGACTTAAGGCTCACTGCCCATGTTAAACACAGAGCGCATCTAAAGGATGTGAAATGAAAAAGTACCACCATGGAAGACATGCCTAAAAAGACCTAAGTGGGAGGACGAAAGCCCGCAAGGAGCTGGTGAACCAACGATTCGGCGTGAGCATCAAACAGCAAAACTCCATCAGAGGATAAGTCAACCAGTCGCTCCCGGATATTTTCAGGGAAGACGATATCTCGCAACCAAGCGTGACGCCTTAAGGCAACAGAACCAGCCATAGCTCGGCCCAAAGAATCCGCAGTATCTAAGGCTGAGCGGATTGTGAATTCGGTAAGGTCACAGCAATCCCGGAGGAGGTAAAGGAGATCAACGCGAGCACCTTCAGAGGTGGCAAAGAGCAAAGACTCTTCAAAGTCCCACAGGGCAGAGGTAGCCCAAGCCAAAACACACACTATATTTAAGGACCATAGGGCTGCACTAGTGGATGAAAAGATGTTCCTACCCCATGACTCAAGCCATCTGGACTCCTGAGAGGGAGGAAGCGAAGAGGGGGCAGGGAAGGAAAGGCAGTCTGCAACACAAACCCCTGCGCATCAGGATGCACAAAAAGACAAACAGGATCATGTGGAGCTGAACAGTGGTGGTGCAAAACTGAACGAGCCACCGGGTCACCTGAAGCAGGCAGGCCCCAGGTACCCAAAAGGGCATCAAAGAGAAGCCTCAATGGGCAGCAGGGGCTCCACATTCCCGGACCCATGGTGAAGGACCTCAAGCAAGGGGTCCACAGACAAAGGGGCAAAAAGGGGGTTGCATGTTTAAAATGCGGGTGGCCAATGAGACCACTCTCAAAAAAGCCGCACCAGCCTCGGTAGCCCTCCGCGGAGGGTGTGACCAATGCCTCACAGAAGGGAGCCCCATTGAAGAATGTGGATCCTGATGGGGCTCCCGGGGAGGCGAAGAGCCTGTCGGATCTGGGAGCTCCGGATGTATGACGTTACAACGCAGACTATTAAAACGCCTGCCTTTACAACGCGGTTTTTACATCGCAATCCATTACAACGCATAGTGCTTTTGGGTGTTGGATAGTGAATAGTTTTATTTACTATTCCAACTCCAGTCCCCGTGGACACTAGGGAAGGTTATTGGATAGTAAATTAACCTATTCCCTATCCTAGAGCGCCCCCAGCGCAATGCGTTGTAATGGTTTGCGTTGTAATGACCGTGTTGTAATGGTAGTGCGTTGTAAAAGTTTTGTTGTAAAGGTTGTTTCCCGGGAGCTCCTGAGGAGGCTCCACAAATTCCAAGGGGTGCACTGGCAACAATACCTCCAGCGTCGCCGGGTGCGAGGGTGACACCGAACTCTCTCCTCTAGAGAAGTGTCCAAAACCCAACGCTGACACAGCACCAAAACGATGCATGCCGGCACCGATCGTGCCTCGTCAGTTGCCAACTTGGCTGCATCTGGCGTCTAGTCAGTGCCATTCGTCGCCGAAACTACAACAACCTCCCCTTCTGAAGAAGAAGGCGCCGGAGCGGCAAGCATCTGGCGCCGCAGACTCTGCCTCAACCAGGACAGGCTCAGACTCCGGAGAAAGAAGCGGAGCCGAGTCTACGGCTCCGGGATGGCGCCTACCCCGGCTTCGGACACGCGGCCGGGGTTTGCTCAAGGCAGGGCTATGAGCACCGGCAACCACCTGCGACGCCACAGGGAGCCCAGGGGGACTATGCGGCGTGGCAGAAGCGCCGTGGGTCGCAGAAGGGGACCCAGCTGGGCCGCACCCTGACTACTCCATGTGGATTGTAGAGGGGGACCCAACCGGGCCGCGCCCTAACGACTCCGCTTCTCCGACATTCCTGGGGGGGCAAAGGCCCAATTGGTGCCGGGGGCGAACACGCCGGCGAGCCAGTTGGGGATCCCGCAAGAAGCGCAGGCCCAGAGGACACGCCAGGAACAGGAGAAGACCCAAGGGAGGCCTGCAAAGCAGCGGCATATGCCTCCATTTGGGCCAGAGTCGCCCCTGCACCTGGAAAGGGCGGATAGAGGGAGGGTGGGGGGGGGGGTGGGTAGAATGTCGGGAGTGCACATCCAGAATGTTCCGGAAACCAGTGCCCCTGACAACAGACGAAAGGGAGGTCGAAGACCTCGACTTACCAAGTGGCGATCAATGGCCCGGACCCCAGAGGGCGATCGGCGGCAATGAAGAGGCCAGGGGATGAGATAACCTTCATACGGCCCTCCCGCCGAGACTTCGGCTTCAGGTGTTGGCAGACTTCGCAGTACGTGGAGTCATGGTGCTCGCCCAGACACCACATACAAATACGATGTGGGTTTGCCGCAGACATCTGCCGCGAACAGGAATTACAAGTTTTAGAGCCCGAAGGCATCGCACACTGTTCCTGACGCGAAGCGTTGAAAAGGAGGCCTGAGAACAGGCCAAAGGAACCGCTCATTCCGGATCCGCGTTGCACGTGGAAGAGAAGGAAACAGATGTCAGCGCGCCGGGAGGGACTTGTATGACCTCGCTGACGTCATGTACGTGCACGTCAGGGGGGGGTCTCGTGGGGCCGTTCCCCAGCGCGCAGAGGTGCTGCTGCAAAACAATTCTGGATCCAGTCGGACACCTGGGGATATTCTAAGCTAAGGAATCTAAGTTAGGGAATATGCGGCTAGATGTCTATCAGATAGTTCTAGTAGTCTTTTGAACCAGAGATGTAGGTCCTAGGTGAGAGCCACTAGTATGAGTGTAAGATGTTGGCCTGAGCTTCAGAACCAGAAACAGAAGAGGGAGAGGTGTGTACACTTTCAACACTAGGTGAACAGCATGAAGCTCCAGGTAGTTGATGTTAAGAGCTTGGTGTTGTGCCAAAGAGCCTGGACTGTGATATCCTGTAAGTGAGCACTCCAACCTGTCAGTGATGCATCAGTTGTCAGGATAATGCAGGGAACAGGGTCTAGAAACGGATGTCCCTTTAACAAGTTCTTTGTGTTCCACCACTGCAGACAGCGATGAGTGTGGCTGTCTACCAACACTAGATCCTCTAATTGACCCTGTGATTGAGACCACTGTTGTGCTAGACATTCCTGTACCGGACGCATGTGTAGTCATGCATGTGGCACCATGGAGATGCAGGAGACCACCATACCCAGTAGGTGCATGACTGTTCTGACTGTAAACTGTTGATTGGCTTTGAAACGTGGTAGTAGCATTTGGAAATTTTTATTCTTGCTGTATTTGGATAGGCTAATCCCAGTTATGAGTTTACTATAGCACTCAAATACGGTTGAACCTGTAAAGGTTGAAAATGAGATTTTTGGACATTGATAGTGAAGCTAGTTGATGATGCAGGTCTATGGTATTTTGAGAGTGTTGCTGGCCCAGAGGAAGAGTGTTGGCTTTGATGAGTCAGTCGTCGAGATACGGGAAGACATCTGTTTTTATTTGCGTAAATGTGCTGGGTGCAGCACTGTCTGGGAACACACCATTTCCTCTACATTTGCCATTGTTGGCCCCTATTGAAGCCTCTGTAGTAACCTTATGAAATGGAGTGGTAACCATGGCCACGTCGGTACGAGGTAGAAGCATCTGACTAGGCGTTTTTTTTTTTTTACCTGGTCGATAGGTGGTGGGCCAAAAGAGCCACGGTGTTTGAAGTCCACCCATTAGGCTTGGCAGTCTCTGTACCCTTTTTTATTTTTTCTAGGGCCAGGTCTACATGGGAACCAAGAAGATGTTCTTTGTCGAAAGGGACATTTAATATACTTTGTAGGACTTCTGACTAAGCTGTATATGCAGAGCCAGGCACGGCACCGCAGCAAGATACTGGTATTAATCCCCCTAGCAGTGGTATCTGCTGAATCTAAGGCACAGCGGCTAGATGTGTCAGAGATTAGCTTTCCTTTGGATACAAGCTCCTAACCCCTTTTCGTGTGCTCCTCAGAGATATCTGAGGAGTTCCTCCATTTCATCCCAGGGAATGGCCACACCTTGCAAGAAAACCCATTGATTTGGCAACACGCTAAGGATTGGTGGATTGAGCTGCGACCCTTTAACCAAGGAGGTGGTGCATCACTGGCAGCTAGGGAATTAGCTTGTTTGCAAGCGTTGGTAACAAGCAAGTTAAGAGGAATATGTCCCCTGATGTAAATGGGGTCAGATGGAGAATAATATTTTTTATCTGCCCTCAGCATGAGGATTCTGGCTCTAGCAGAGAGGAGATGGATAAACGTGGCATAGATCTAGGTCTGTCCACTGGAGGGTCTATATCATATGTTGTCCACGGGTCGGTTGGGGCTTATCATCCCCATGTACATTTGTATAAGAGAGTGGGGACCCTTGAGGTGTTCTATCCAGGGGATCTCCATCAGTGTGTGTAGGAGATAATGACTGTGGTGGTGGGTGCAAGCGGCGAGGAACTTGGGGCCTTCTCCTGTTTGGTCCAGGCTGGTATATCAATAACCTCTTCGAAGGAGATTTGTCTCTGATGGTGGTGGAGCAGGAACGGAAAGTCTGGAAAGAACACGCCCTATGAGGCTGGATGTGTATATGCTTTTGACAAGCATCCAGTTTCTCTTGTAACTGGAGGAGAATAGGTTCCACAAGCTTGCCAGAATCCGATTTTGGAGTTGGTTTTGAAGGTTTTGGGGCAGAGGAGTATTTGTTTCGGAGCTGAAGGTCCGGTCGGAGCCGAAGAGAGGGCTGGTCGGCTCGGTAGCAAAGGTGGAATATGTTGATGGCTTTGATTGGTGTTTTAGTGCTGGGCCCAAGGGCGGGAAGTCTCAATTAGTCTTTCGGTGCCGACCATAGCTCAAAGGCTGTGGTGGTTTTTTCTCTCGGGAGGGACTGTAAGAAAGTGGATCTGTATATACTGTTCCAAAGTAAGGTACAGTGTGCACAGAGTCCACAGGCCCGAGGTTTGGCAGAGGCTAAAATTAGATAAAACCTTACTCTCTAAAGTGGTAGTTTGGTCAAGCAGTAAGGCAGTATCAGAGGACAGTGTAAAGCATTTGTACAGACTCAGTCAGCAAATGGTCTCACACACTCAAGAACTGAACTCTAGACCAATTGTTTTGTATCAAAAGATATGGAAAATGGTACTTACCAATATGCATCTGTTCTTGGCATGTAGAGCTGCAGAGTCTCACACTGTGCATTAGATCGCCACCTGGTGTTGGGCTCGGATGATTGCATGTTGTTATCGTCTTGGAAGAAATCTTTGTAGTCACGAGAGAGGAGACTCCTCCATTGGACGATAGTGCGCCTGGGCATCAACTCCATCCTTCGATTGTTTTTCGCCATGATGGGAAATAATGGAGTTAGTAGAAATAGAAAAAGGGATGTCCATGTGTGTGTATCTAATTTAGATAGAACTGGAACCGATAAAGGCCCCGGGGAGGCGGGTGGGCGTGCGAGACTGCAGCTCTACATGCCAAGAACTGAATATGCTACTTACCAGTATGCATCTGTTCTTGGCATGTAGGGCTGCTAACATTCATATCTGTTGCATTAGATCGCCGCCTAGTGTTGGGTCCGGATGATCGCACATTGTTGTCCTGGAAGAGTCTTCGAAGTATCCTGAGATAGGTGGCTCCTCCCCTGGACTACAGTGCGCATGGGCATCGGCTCCATCCCCAGATTGTTTTTAGCCATTGTGGCAGAGATGGAGTGTAAAGTGTAAAGGATGTCCATGCTAATGATTGAATGCAAGAGTATGTCTGCAGCTGCGACAGGCACCGGGGAGGAGGGTGGGCGATATGAATGTTAGCAGCCCTACATGCCAAGAACAGATGCATACTGGTAAGTAGCATATTAGTTCGAGGCATGTGGGCTGCTAAATTCATATCTGTTGCATAGAATATATAGCAGTCCCTCCATTAGCGGCGGTTGCCCGTGCCAGCTGCAGAAACCTGAAAAAGTGTCTTGAGAACAGCCTGCCCAACAGCTGCCTGCTGTTTGGAATGCACATCAACACAGTAGTGTTTTGTAAAGGTATGTGGTGTAACCCATGTGGCTGCTCTACAAATGTCCTCTAAAGGAATGTTCCCCAGGAAAGCCATGGATGCCCCCAATTTGCATGTGGAGTGCGCCCTTGGGGGTATTGTTAAGGTGCGTTTAGCCTTTTGATAGCAGATCTGGATGCACTTAACAATCCATCTGGCTATTCCTGCTTTGGAAATAGGGTTGCCCTTGTGCTGTGGCGAGAAGGCAACAAAAAGTTGTTTTGTTTTCCTAAAGTGTTGTGTCCTGTCAATATAGTACATCAACGCCCTTCTAACATCCAAAGTATGGAGCATTCTTTCCGCCACCGTTTGTGGGTTTTGGAAGAATGCAGGCAAGTCAATAGTTTGGTTGAGATGAAACTGTGACACCACCTTCGGAAGGAATTTAGGGTTAGTACGTAGTACCACCCTATTTGGATGAATTTGTATGAATGGCTCTTGGATTGTGAGCGCTTGCAGCTCACTAACACGTCTCAGTGACGTAATAGCAATAAGGAAAGCCACTTTCCATGTTAGGAACTGGAGTTCACACGAGTGTAGTGGCTCAAAAGGTGGTCCCATCAGCCTGGTGAGGACCACATTGAGGTTCCACACCGGAGCTGGCGGTGTTCTTGGGGGAATGACTCGTTTCAGACCTTCAAGGAAAGCCTTAATGGCAGGCACTCTGAAGACAGAGAGATGTTGCCTGTTCTGAAGGTAAGCTGCTATGGCGGATAGATGTATCCGAATGGAAGTGTAGGCGAGATTGCACTTGTAAAGATGTAACAGATAGCAAATGATGTTAGGGATAGATGCATCTAGCGGGTTTATGTTATTGGCTGTACAGTGAAGAACAAAACGCTTCCATTTAGCAGCATAGCATGCTCTGGTAGTCGGCTTCCTTGCCTCCTTGATGATGTCCATGCATTCTGGAGGTAGGTGAAGGTAGCCAAACTCTAGGACTTCAGGAGCCAGATCGCCAGGTTGAGCTGTTGCGGATCTGGATGCTGAATGTCTCCATGGTTCTGCGTCAAAAGCCTGGGCGTTAGGCGCAGCCTTTGATGCGGCACCACCGAGAGCTCCAGAAACGTGTACCATGCTTGGCGTGCCCACGTTGGAGCAACTAGGATGAGTGTCATCGAGTGCTGCTTTAGTTTTCTTGCCACCAGCGGTATCAGAGGGGCTGGTGGAAAAGCGTACGCAAATTTGCCTGACCAGTTCATCCATATCGCATTCCCCTGCGATTGTGGGCGAGGGAACCTGGCGGCAAAGTGTTGGCATTTTGCGTTTTCGTTTGTGGCAAACAGGTCTATCTCCGGATGACCCCACTGCTGGAAGTACGGGCGGAGTACTGATGGGTGTAACTCCCACTCGTGCATTTGATGGCTGTATCTGCTGAGCAGATCCGCCATCTGATTGTCCTTGCCCGGGAGGTGTTCTGCCATGAGGAAAATGTTCCTCTGAATGGCCCACTTCCACATGCTCTGAGCCAGATGAGACAGCTGTGGCGAGTGGGTGCCTCCCTGCTTTTGAATGTAGTACATCGCTGTCATGTTGTCCGTCCGGACTAACACTACCTTGTTGCACAGATGTACATTGAAGGACTTGAGCGTCATGAAGATTGCCATCAGTTCCAGATAGTTGATGTGCATCTTCTGTTGCTGCGTCGTCCATAGTCCCTGCACTGTGTAAGTGAGCAGATGAGCTCCCCATCCCTGGAGAGATGCGTCCGTCGTCAGGGTAATCTGTGGCACTGGCTCTTGGAACAGTCGGCCCTTGCAAAGGTTGTGTGGATTCCACCAATGCAGAGAGTTGAACGCCCGACTGGTAACCAACACTAGGTCTGTCAATTGTCCCTGAGCCTTAGTCCACTGGTTTGCTAAGCACTCCTGGAGCGGACGCATATGTAACCGTGCGTGAGGGACTATGAAGATGCAGGAGGCCATCATGCCAATCAACTGCATGAACACTCTCGCTGGAAGCGAGTGTTGTGGTCTGAACTTTTGGATCAGAGACTGCATGCTGTCTATCCTGACCTGGTTTGGCTGAGCCATAGCCGTCAGGGTATTGATCGTCGCGCCCAGAAACTGCCGGACATGTGCCGGCTGAAGGTGCGACTTTGGGTAGTTCAGCGAGAAGCCCAGATTGTGAAGGAGGTGAATGGTAGTCGACATGTCCGCGGCGCACTGTTGTTCCGACTTGGCTTGAACGAGCCAGTCGTCTAGGTAGGGGTAGACATGGATATTCTGCCTCCTGAGGTGCGCCGCTACCGTCGCCAGACACTTGGTAAACACTCTTGGGGCGGTGGTCACTCCGAAGGGTAGGACTTTGAACTGATAATGCCTTCCTTGGATAGTGAACCTGAGGTACTTTCTGTGGGATGGGTGTAGTGGTATGTGGAAATAAGCATCCTTGAGGTCTAAGGTTGCCAAGAAGTCCCCTTGGTTTAACAAGGGAAGAATCTGTTGCAGTGTAAGCATATGGAAATGTTCTGACAGTATATACAGGTTGGGGGGACGCAGATCCAGAATGGGTCTGAGAGATCCGTCCTTCTTTGGAATAAGGAAGTACAGGGAATATACCCCTGTGCCTTTCTCCTCCACTGGCACGAGCTCGATTGCGCCTTTTTGCAGCATCACCACTACCTCTTGCTGCAATAAGTGCAAGTGCTCTGCGGACATAGGCCGTTGCCTTGGGGGAATGTTGGGTGGAGTGGACTTCAACTCTAGACAATAACCGTACTGGACAAGTTGTCGTACCCACCTGTCTGTGGTGATGTTTGTCCAGAGTGGCAGGAACTGCTGTAGTCTCCCCCCGACAGGTGTTAAATGGTCGGGGGGCAGTGACAGAGAGTCACTGTTTGTTTGGGGCAGAGGAGCGGGAGTTGTTGTTTCCTCTGCCACGTCCTCTGGTACTGTTTCCTCGATAATTCCCTTTATTCTGCTTTGGGTAGGAGGACTGTGCTCCACCTCTAGTGAACTGTGATTGTTGACCCATCTGTCCTCTGGTGACTCCACGTGCACCTGAGCGACGAAAAGTGTTGCCCCGGAATTGTTGTGATTGAAGGGCCCCCATAGACTTAGCTGTTTCGTTGTCTTTCTTAATCTTTTCGAGGGTGGTGTCAACATCAGGACCAAACAGTCTATCAGGATTGACGGGCTGATTGAGTATGGTCGTTTGAATGTCCGGTTTAAACCCTGATATGCTTAGCCACGCTTGTCGTCTGAGCATGACGCTAGTGTTAATAGCCCTAGCTGCTGTGTCAGCGGCATCAAGTGCACACTTTATGGCTGCGTTGGAGATGAGTTTGCCCTCCTCTATAAGCAGTTTGGTAGCCTCTTGAAACTGCGAAGACAGGTGTTCTAAAACTTGCTCAAGGGTGTCGTAATGCGCCCTATCATAACGTGCCAATAGTGCTGTGTATTCGCAATACGCCAGAAATTTGCGGCTTGCGCAGCTACCCTTTTGCCCCCTGCCTCAAGCACTTTAGACTCCTTGTCTGAGGGAGGAGCTTCACCCGTCGTCTGGGAGTTTGCCCGTTTGCGGGCATTCGCGACCACAAGAGAGTCTAGTGGCAACTGTCCCCGAATGTATGCAGGGTCTGCAGGTGCTGGTTTGTATTTCTTTTCGATGCGTAGATTGACCACCCTCGCCCTGGTAGGCTCTTTAAAGATGTCCGCAGCATGCTTAAGGACACCTTTGAGCATAGGTAGAGTCTTTACTGTCCTTTCGGAGACAGAAAAAGTGTCAAACAGAAAATCGTCCTCCACTGGGTCAGCATGCATGTCCACATCATGATTAGCAGCTGCCCGTTCAATGAGTGCATGAAAACCTGCAGAGTCTTCTGTTGGGGATGCACGTGCACTGAAAGGCTGTGGGTCCTGCCCCACAATCTGTATCCCTTGGTCGCCTATGTCGTCATAGGAATCCTGCTGTGCATCGGGTTCATTGATGGGGAAAGTGTACTGGTCATCTTGTCCATATTCCTCTCCCTCAGAGTGTTCGGGGGAAGGTGTCGGACTCCTCCTAGGAGGAGGCTAGATAGGTTCAATCAGGACTGGAGCGTCCTGTGCAAGCCTCTTCTTCTTCAGTGGGATAACATAAGAGTCCACTGGGTGGGAAGTGATCTTCCTCTTGTAAAGGGTCAACTTGCCCGTGTCTGCGTTGATAAAACGCTCCGAATCGTCTCCTGAGTCGAGTTGTCGACCCGATACTCCAGCAGACGTGGACGAGTCCGATGTCTTTGGCGCCGTCTTTGGCGCAAAGGCCTTTGGAGCCTCCTTCGGCGGCAGAAGGAAGATAAGTTTGCTAGCAGGCTTCGCCGGCATGTCCATCGGCTTCTGGTGCGACTGCGCCGGAGCCGACGTCGTAGAGGCCTTATCCCGAATTCTCTGGAGTGAATCGGCGATGAGGGATTCGTCACTCACGGCGGCACTTTGCGCCGACGAGGAGGCCGTCACCTTGCCTTCGGAACCGACGTCTTGTGGGCCCTTCGGAGTCTTAGACGTCGATGCTGCAGCCGTAGACACCGAGTCCTTGGACCGAAGTGTTGAGCTTCCGCTCTTCGATCCGTGGGATCGCACAGGCTCCGTGTCAACCACGCGTCCGACTAACGACGTCCCAGTCGGTACCGGAGTCTTGTCGCTGGCTTTTGCGGACTTTGACGGCGTCGTCCCGGTCGACCCGTGCCGGACGACCTTCTTAGAGGATGCCTCCACCGTTGACGACTTCGGCACTGTCGAATCGACAGTCTTCTTCGACTTCTGTGGACCGGAGGCCGACGGAGTCGATGAGGTAGCAGGCTTTGGTGTTTTTGGTGGAACGGCCGCCATCTTAGATGCACTCGAATCCGTTAGTTTCGTTTTCGTATTTGGGTCGGCCATTTTAGGTGTAGTCGATACCGTTTGTTTCGGTTTCGATACGGGCTGCGTAGCAAGTATGTCCGTGGCCGGGCCTGAAGGCTGGGCCGTGGCTTGCGGTACGGGGTCTTGGGTAAGGCCGAGTGGCGATCCCGTGACCCGAGCCTGATCCACGTAACCTTCGGGGCATAGCTCATCCCCTGAGCTATCTTCCGCGGTCCCATAAACTTCTTCGACGTCCCCTACCTCGTCGACGTATTCAAGGCCTTGATCCACGACTCCGTAGTCGTCTTCCGGATCCGCCTCGACCTCCGTCGCGGGCGGCGAGATTTCAAGATGATGGCTTAGGCCCTCTTCTTCCTGTTCGCCGAAGATGTTCTCTGGAGCCGGGGCCGCTTGTCTGGCCTCGAGGCGCACCGCGCGCCGAAGCTTGAGCGTCTTCTTTGACCTGAATCTGGAGCAGGCCATGCAGCTGTCCTCGTCATGGTCTGGCGAAAGGCATTTGTTACAGACCGCGTGCGCGTCGATATGTGGGTATTTGGACCCACAGACGGGACAGTATTTAAACGGGCTCCGCTCCATGCTGAAAAGTTCTGGTCGTGTTGCGATGAGAAGGCCTCGATGTCCGAAGAGTGATACGACTCCGCAGATTCCGACTCAAAGAGACGGAAGAACTCGAGAGCGTACGCAAACAATACCGACGTAATGAAACTAAGGCCTTTTGGCCGTAAAAAAGCTAGTTTTCTCGGTTCCGACAGAGAGACGTCGAGACCGCATCCGAACCCAATGGCGGAAAAAAACAATCTGGGGATGGAGCCGATGCCCATGCGCACTGTAGTCCAGGGGAGGAGCCACCTATCTCAGGATACTTCGAAGACTCTTCCAGGACAACAATGTGCGATCATCCGGACCCAACACTAGGCGGCGATCTAATGCAACAGATATGAATTTAGCAGCCCACATGCCTCGAACAGATGCATTCTGGTAAGTAGCATTTTCCGTTCGAGGCATATGAGCTGCAGATCTCACACTGTGCATTTGATTGTACAGCAGTGTCTCCCCTAGTGGTGGTCACCTGTGTCTGTTGCAGTAGTTTGAAAGAGAGTTTTGAGGACAGCTTGGCCTACCGCAGCTTGCTGCTTGGCTTGTACATCAACACAATAATGTTTAGTGAAGGTGTGTGTTGTAGACCAAGTTGCTGCCTTACAGATGTCTTCTAGGGGAATGTTCCCTAAGAAAGCCAAGGAGGCTCCTATTTTGCGTGTGAAGTGTGCTCTAGGAGGAACTGTTAATGTACATTTTGCTTTGTGATAGTATATTTGTATACATTTTACAATCCACCTTGCAATTCCAGCTTTAGAGATGGGGTTGCCTTTATGTGGTTGAGAGAAAGCTACAAACAGTTGCTTTGTTTTACAAAAGGATTTGGTTCTATCAATGTAATAGAGAAGAGCTCGTTTCACATCTAGTGTGTGTAGAGCTCTTTCTGCCACAGAGTCTGGGTTTTGAAAAAACACTGGCAACTCTGATTGATTTAGATGAAAAGGAGTAATTACTTTAGAACCACCTTGTTACGTTGTAATTGTAAAAATGGTTCTTGCATAGTGAAAGCTTGAATCTCACTAACTTTCCTAAGTGAGGTAATAGCAATAAGGAAAGCTGTTTTCCATGTAAGGAATTGCAGTTCACACTTATGTAAAGGTTCAAAAGGGGGCCCCATGAGCTTGGTAAGAACAATGTTTAGGTTCCACACTGGAGAGGGCAGTAACCTAGGAGGAATGATTCGTTTTAATCCCTCCATAAAAGCTTTGATTGCAGGTACTCTGAATAACGATATATGTTGTCTATTTTGTAATTATGCTGCAATTGTATATTGGTATGTTCTCTGTACGCTACTGTTTTCCTATTATGTTTAGTGACTATTATACTGTTCCCATTAGTTCTGTTCAGTCCTGTTGCCCCTACCCCTGTCTCTGTGAAGCGCTCTGATATCTGTAAAGATCTTGTTCGCGCTATATAAAACTTTCAATAAATAAATAATTGCTGCACAATGTAAACTTATAGATGAATATGCTAGATTACATCTTTGTAAATGGAGAAGGGAGCATATGATATTCTGGATGGAAGCATCTAGAGGATCAATTTGATTATTAGTGCAGTAAATGTCAAATCTCTTCTATTTTGCAGCATAGCAAGCTCTAGTAGTAGGCCTTCTGGCTTCTTTAATGATATTCATACAGTCTGGAGGCAGGTTAAGGTAACCAAATTCTAAGACTTCAGGAGCCAGATCGCCAGATTAAGTTGACTTGGATCTGGATGTCTGATGTCTTCATGGTTCTGTGTTAGCATGGATGGTGTCAGACAGTCTTTGGTGTGGAACTAGAGAGAGTTCCAGCAGTGTGGTGAACCACGGTTGGCGTACCCATGTGGGAGCGACTAGGATGAGTTTGAGAGACTGTTGTTTCAGCTTGCGTACTACTAGTGGTATTAGTGGGATTGGCGGAAAAGCGTACACAAATCTGCCTGACCAGTTCATCCATATCGTATTGCCCTTGGACAGCCGACGTGGAAACCTTGCGGCGAAGGTTGCGCATTTTGCGTTTGTGTGTGGCAAACAGATCTATTTTCTGGATGACCCCACTTGTGGAAGAATGGTAGAAGAACTTGCAGATGTAGTTCCCATTCGTGAATCTGTTGTGTCGGTCGACTTAACAGATCTGCTATCTGATTGTGAAATCCTGGAAGGTGTTCTGCAAGCAGGTATATGTTTTGTGGAATGGCCAATCTCCAAATGTTCTGAGCGAGCTGGGACAGTTGCAGGGAATGTGTACCTCCTTGTTTTTTAATGTAGTACATGGCTGTCATGTTGTCTGTGCGGATCAAGACAGCTTTGTTCTGTAAGTGTACTTGGAAGGATTTTAGTGCTAGGAATATTGCTAGCAGCTCTAGGATTGATGTGAAGCACTTTTTGATGAGTAGTCCATTTTCCCTGAGTTGTACGGTGTAGCAGATGGGCTCCCCATCCTGTGAGGGATGCGTCTGATGTCTGTACTATTTGTGGAACAGGTTTGAGGAACGGGCGCCCTCTGGACAAGTTTTTGGTGTTGCACCACTGCAGAGAGCGATGTGTGCGGCTGTCCACCAACACCAGGTCTGTAAGTTGTCCTTGAGCCAGGTTCCACTGATGTGCTAGGCATTCCTGCAAGGGTAGCATTTGCAGTCTTGCATATGGTACAATAAAAATGCAAGATGCCATCATGCCTATTAGTTGCATAAACACTCTGGCAGGGAGAGTGTTGGTTTTGAAACTTTGTGACTAAGGCTTGAATGCTCTGTATCCTGGCTGGACTGGGATACGCTAGAGCTGTATCTGTGTTTATGGTAGCCCCTAGGTAATAATGTACATGAGGGTTGGAGATGTGACTTGGTGTAGTTGATTGTAAACCCCAACACTGTCATTGCAGGCTGAGTGCTTAAGTACAGAACTAAACAAAGAGTTCACATGGCACACATCCCTGTGTGCCATGCCCACAGAACCCAATGCCCTGGCAAACTTCAGTCACACCTCTAGCTGGGTGCCCTATGCCAGAGGTGTGGGCACAGGTGCATGAGCCCTGTGCCCCTACAGTACCCAGGGCCATTCCTGGGCACTGTAAGTGCAGTGATGCCATTAAGAGTATATGGTGCTGGGAGGTTGTCATTAAGAACTCCACAGCACCATAATGGCTACACTGAAGACTGACAAGTTTGGTACCAAACTTCTCAGCACATTAAACCCGCACTGATGCCAGTGTGGGATTTAATGTAAAATGCACCAGAGGGCATCTTAGAGATGCCCCTTGAAAACCTAACCTACAATCCACGTCTGGGCTGAGTGGCTGCAGAGGCTGCCACACAGCAGACATGTTGCTGGACCCCTGGGTGGAGAGCCCCCCTGCTCTCCTGGGCTTGCAACAATGCACATACTGGGCAAGGTGCAAGGTCTCCTTCTCCAGGATGGGCAGGGGGGAAGCTTCAAAGGCATGCCGCCTCTGTGAGCTTCTCCAGACCATTTGCCGTACCCAGCAACTGACCCCCACCAGTTCTAACCCCCACTCTAGCGGGAAGACTGGCGGAAAAAACTACGTCAGGAAAGGGGGGGGGGGGTGCCAGCCTGTGGGGAAGACGAGGTAAAGCACAAACCTGGGCTCCGGCCATCTTGTAGATGGGGAGTCCTGCCCAATCCCAGCTAGGCTCCTGCCCCCCTCCCACAGGAGAGGAGCAGGCTAGGGGGGTGTACTCACCCCAGGACAGGGACCCATTGGTCCCTGCCCTTGCCCTACCTGTAACGCCCCTGAATTCAGTATTTAGGGGCTCCCTGAACCTTCCTTCCTCAGATCCAGATACGAAATGAAGAAAGGAGATCAAGAAGACGACCCGCCGTGCAGCTGCTAACAGGACAACAACAACTGACTTGGCCCCAGCCCTACCGGCCTGTGGATCCTGGAACCTGCTCCTGCCTAATCCCGGCGACTCCTGCGGACAGCAACCTTGGGACACCTGGAGGACTTGCCTGCCTTGACCCTCTTAAAGACTGGGACTCCCATCAGCAGAGGCTCTGCTGCAACAACCCACCTGGTGCCAACCAGGTAGCTCCGGACCAGCCCACTCTGCACCAGCCGAGTTCGGGCCGGGCCCAACCGAACCAAGACCACCAGGACGTCCCCCCGGCGACTGGGACCCGAAGCCCAGTGCCCAAAGACCCTCCTCGACGGACCAGCCGACGCCTGCAGACTCAGAATCAGGGGCCACCACAACCAGCCGAGGGTAAGCTTTTCCGACACCCAAAGACCCCCCTGCTCCCGGCGCCCTACAGCCCCCTGTGCTTTCTTTTGGGGTACCTACATGTGCTCCAAGATCCCAACTTACCTCTCGAAGTGCTGGTCGCCCCTGGAGAGTCTCCGTCACCGAGCCTGCAGCCTTTGTTCCTTTTTGACCTTTCCCATTATATAACATTGAGCGCCCGACTGCTCAAGAGCACCCTGCACCCAGCCGCCCGAGTGCTGCTGGCTGTGCCACTTTTGTCCTACCCTACTTCCCCCCTTACCCTGAGCAAGTGACCAGGAGCCCAGCTCCCACAGCTGCGTGGCCTGCTAGCCAGCAGCCACCAAACGAAGGCCCCCTTTCCCTCATTGGATATCATTGGCCCTACCTACCTCTGCACCCGGCCGGCCCTGGGCTGCTCGGGCGGAACAGACTACTCACCTGACCCTGGTGGACCCCTGAGTCTATACCCAGAACCTTAACTTCACCAGCCAAGTACTCACCCGGAAACCGGTAACTCACTTACCTGCCATTGGATAACATAGACCCATTTTGACTCGAAAATTTTCCAAGTGTGAAGTTTTGAAAACAGCAAATATTCATATAAAATCAGCTGAAGTCCGAATTCCGAAGTACTCACCTGCAAGCAGGCGAGAAGCCAGTACTGTACCTTGCAGCCCCGTACTGAACCGCAAAAGTAATCCTTACCGGGTTTACTAGTAATCTGTATTTTCTCCATAGGAACCCATTGTCTGCTTTTCTATGAAATTTCTTCTGTCTACTTTTGAAAACTTGAAATATTCCTTAAAAATCATACAAAATACTGAAACGCAATTACCTACCTGTTTTAAGTCCAGACCCCAGTGCTGGCCCTAGAAGTCCAGTACTGGATTACAAAAGTAACACGATCGTGCTTTACCTGCAACCTAAGTTTTCTCCCATTGAATAACATTGCCAGATTGCCATTGAAAAGTTTCTAAGTGTGAACTTTTAAAACAGCTTTATATTCATGAAAATTCACCACAGTAACAAACGTTTTTGCTAATCTGGTTTCACCTTAGACCCCAGGACTGAATCTAGGATCTAGTCCTGGAACTACTAAAGTAATCTGTACTGTAATCAACTGTACTTTTATGGTAACAATCCATTGAGCTCAATGCTAAAGTGTGTCTAGACTGGAGTTGCCTTCAGCAACTCCTGTACCTATTTTGTTCACCAGCTTTACTGCTTCCTTGCAAAGTAATTACATGAGAGTTCTCATATCTAGCAAAGTATATTTTTATGCCTGTTGGTTCTAAAAATAAAACCACTATATCTTTGGATATAAAAACCATTAGCCTGGAGTTCAGTCTTTGAGTGTGTGAAATCCTTTGCTGAGTGAGTGTGTACAACAAATGCTTTGCACTGCCCTCTGGTACTGCCTTACTGCTCGACCAAGTTACCACTTTGGAGAGTAAGGTCAGTCCTGACTTTAACCTCGGTTATACCTTTGGGGTTGGTGGACTCTATACACACTGTACTTCGTTATTGTCCAGTATATATAGAGCCACTTTCTCACGGTCGTCGATTGCTTCAAAGCCAGTGCTCCTTTCGAGGACTTTGACCCAGTTTTTCTCGAGTCTGTCGGGGCTTTAAGGGTCGACGTCTCTTACCTCCTTATCAGTCTCTGCGACCGTGTAGTCCTCTGGTCCCTCGGCGATGTTGTCCTCTTCTCTGCTGCAGAGGCCCAAGTCCTGAAGCGACTGGGGTTTTCCTCACCCCTGCATGTCGAAGTTCGCTCTCCACTGTCTCTCTCTCACTCTGAAGGTCTTGGGGTGAATGCAGAGCAGGCGTTGCAATCCTTGCTTTCGTGGTCGATTGGCAGGCAGAGGTTGCAGATCGGGTGCTGGTCCTTCTGCGCGTACTTGTGGTGGCAATTACGGCAAAATCTGAATGGGGTTTTATCTTGCACTCAGGGGGCCCCCTGTGCGCGCATGCTCCGTTGGATGTCTAAGTTCTTTATCTTCCTCATCCTCTTCGTCGTCCCGGCTATGGGCTTCTGGTCGTGCGATGAAAAACTCCAATTTTTGGAGTTTTATGCTTGATTTTCTCTTCTTTCCATAAAACTCTGGAACTCTTCGGTGACGATCCAGACCCAACAGCGGAAAAAAGAATCTGAAGATGGCGCCCAAAAGGTGGGAGCTTCCGGAGGAAGCACGCCGACGTCACAGGAGGACACCCAATGGTGGGACGTTGACGCCCACCTGGGCCACAAAATAAAAAAAAAATATAAAAAAAAATACTACAATTGCGGGCCCAACCACTAGCCCGTGGAATAATGCAGAGGATAGTGAATCCAGAAAGATTCACGCTGCAAAACTAGGGCCCTGAAAGGGATGACCTCAACCCTAGAAATCAGTTAGCAGAATGGGGAGGATGGGTGGGGTGGTAAGAAATCACTACTAATGTTTCTTACCGAAGGTAAGTAACTTGTGCATCTGAAAGAAACACTTTGCGATAGATTCCTTACCTTGGATCAGATATGTGAGAAGTTGGCCTGATATGCAGTGCTCACTATTCTAGTGATCACTATGTATCAGTTCAGACAACCCTTATTGATGATTGGTTGTAAGTCAACCTTATAGACCAGCTATCCTAGTAGCATGGATACGAGCAGTCTAAGGCTAAGACTCTAGAGGGCGTGTTAAGCCAGCTGTTTTACCATCACATTACCCCTTGAACACCAAGTGAAAGGACACCACACAAGTTGTTATGAAAAATAAAGTATATTTATTTATAACAAGACTACCCTGGCTCTTTATGAGACAGGGAGCTAAGCACACAACAAAACTCTTAAAGAATTACTGAAAGTCGCACAATTTACACAAATGCCCGAGGGGCACGAAAAACCATATACACAAGAAGTGGAATGCGAAGTTACTAGCAGGTAAGTAATACTTTTCTAGACTGTAGAAACGCTAGGCCTACAATGCTGAACCCTTAGATTAGAAGCAGCAGGCCTAGGGACGCCATGTGCAGAGTGGGAACTCTCACGCGTAATGCGGGAACAAGTCTATGGATACTAGCACTTGCAAAAGTTACTGTTCTCGGGCGAACCCGACTAGGTGGGTCGAAAACAAGAGTGGATCCGAACACTTAGGGTGTTGGACTATGCTGGAGCACCGGAGTACTCAGTTTACCTAGCCCAGGGGCTGCGGCTGCATAGGGTTCAAGTTGCGTCGGAAACCCTCGTTGAAGATCCAGGAGCCTGAAGAAAGAAGTTGCTGGCAGGCGGCCAGTGAAGAAGTTCGTGGTGATCCAAGCCTGGATCAGGGAAGAAGAAACCTGTAAGCAGAGGGGACCAAGTTCTGAATCACTAGCCAGTGATTTGAGTGGGCACCAAGATGGCACCGGACGAAGTCACCTCAGCCAGGTGAGTGGGCGCGGCTGGGCTCTGCAGTCTCTCGGACCAGGAGGCGTTGTCGGCGACCAGGATGGAGGTGCGAGCTGTCCCACGAAGGTACTTGCTGTCTACGTCGCTGGACCCAGGATTGGGCAACAAGTCTTGGCAAATGCAAGGCCCACGCGGTGGACCTAAAATGGCGTCTGGAGTGGACCAGGAAGGTCCAGGGTGCTTCTCTGATGGAGGGAAGCAAGGGCCAGTCTGGAGCAACCAGACCAGCGGTGTTTGTCGTTAGAGTTCGTCGTCAGAGGGTCACTAGCCAACGGGCAAGTGACCTGGACAACGCTGTGAGCAGCAAAAAGCAGAAGGGCCCCACGCGGATCTCGTGGATGCAGGGGGGCTGGACTTCGGTGCTGGAGCTGCTCAGGGTCGGGGCTTCTCTTACCCCAAAGCACTCAGTCGAGGGTCACTCGGTGGTCGTGCTGGACAAGCGTCGTGCAGTTCTGAAGATGGCCGGTCCCTCGAGGTCTCGTCGCACCCACGGATCACAGCTGGGCTGATGATGTAGGTTGAGGTCAGAGGTGCCAGGGAAGCCGGTTCTCGTCGTGCTGGAGCAGTCTTGATCCGGAGGAGAGACTGGCAACAAACCGAGATACTTGGTTGGTGCCTGCTGCTGCAGGGTGACTACTCCTTAGTCACAAGGGAGAAATCTTGAGAAGAGTCTGGAGTTCTTCGTGTAGAAGGTCGGTTCAGGATTCAAATATTGATCTGATTTGGAAGGGGGCCAGTTCCTACCTTTATCCTGCAAACAGGGGCTGGCACGCGACTAAGTACTGCCCTATGGGTGGGACTAGGAGGGGGGTGGTTACACCCCTCTCCTTTGGCGGGATTTCCCCAGATCAGGGGCTGGAGTGCCCCTGGAACTGGTTCAAGCCGGCCTATGCATAGTGAGCACCGGGGTGCCACTTGCAGTCACCTTCCTCTAAAGCCCTGCCTACCTAGGATACACAAAATCCTGTCTGGGACGGTGCTGGCACCGCCCCTGGCAGGAAACCCTTTGTCCTTGCCTCCTGGGCTGGGAGGACTCCCAGCAGCAGGAGGAGGGCAGACTTGTGTCTAGGTGGCAGCATCCATTTTGTGGAGCTAAGGCTCTGTCTGACTTTAACCGGGGTTACAGGTTACATACATGTCGTGTCCCTCTAGAAGGGTGGAATGCTAACCCCGTCGCCAGAATTGGCGAGGGGTTAGTATTCCAATTCGTATGACACCTTACTCAACATGTTTTGATAAAGCGATACCAGAGTTGGCATATAACCGCAAGGATTATAATGCACTTAAGAGTATATGGTATGCGATATCATGGAAACGGCTAAGGGATGGATCCCGAAAGCCGCAGACAGGCTCAGCTCGTGCCAGAGCACTATCTCACACGATTCCAAGCACTCTTCCTTCAGGATTGTCAAGGCCTGCCATAGGAGTGACTGATAGGAGATCTGTGTGCCCATTTAGGTTTAGATATAGGAATACTATATCTACAGCAGAGGGTGAGTACACCACTTTGCCCCAGCTGTCAAGCAGCCAGTTGTGTCTGATTTAGTTAGTCAGCCCAGGGGTGGCATAATACATGCTGCAGCCCCTGGGAGACTTCTGGGTGCACCTCAGCCCTGGGTACAGGGACTTGGAGGGCCCAGTGCCAATTCAGTACCTGGGTACAATTTGGAGTAGAGAGAACAGCTAGGCTGTGGGTCTGATTAGCAGGCCCACAGCCAGGGAAAGTCGTAAACCAGTGAAGCAAAAAGCAAAAATCTGGGTGATCATAGGATTGCAGACCCTACTCTCCTACATGACCCCCCCCCAAAACTTTGGGACAATAAGCTAACCTTGACCAGGTGAGTCTTCTTGCTCTAAGTGGAAATACCTGGAGAGCCCATCAGCATTGCCATGATCAGTACCAGGTCTATGCTCCACTGTAAAATCCATCCCCTGTAGGGAAATGGACCACCTAAGTAGTTTGGGGTTTTCACCCTTCATCTGATTTAGACATAAGAGGGGCTTGTGGTCGGTCTGAATCTTAAAGTGAGTGCCAAACAAGTATGACCTCAACTTTTTCAGGGCCCACACCACAGCAAAGGCCTCCCTCTCAATAGCTGACCAATTTTTCTCTCTGGGGGTCAGCCTTCTGCTAATAAAAGCAATGGGCTGGTCGTTACCATCAAAATTCAGCTGAGATAGAACAGCTCCCACACCCAACTCAGAAGCATCTGTTTGGACAATGAAGGTCTTGGAGTAATCTGGACTCTTTAGGATAGGTGCTGTGCACATGGCCTGCTTTAGGTCATTGAATGCTTTCTGACAGCTTGCTGTCCACTGAACTTTCTTTGGCATCTTTTTACTTGTCAGGTCATTAAGTGGAGTCACAATGGACCCATAATTCTTGACAAATTTCCTATAGTACCCAGTCAGGCCCAAGAAAGCTCTAACCTGAGTCTGGGTGGTTGGAGGAGCCCAGTCCTTGATGGCCTGTATCTTGCTCTCCAAGGGTTAAACCTGGCCTCCACCTACAAGGTGGCCCAGGTATACAACCTGTGTCTGCCCTATCTGGCACTTAGTGGCCTTGATAGTGAGGCCTGCCTTTTGCAGTGCCTCTAACACTTTCCTCAGGTGGACCAGGTGATCCTCCCAGGTGGAACTAAAGACAGCTATATCATCAAGATAGGCTGCACAGAAGTCATCCAACCCAGTGAGAACTTGATTCACCAGCCTTTGGAAGGTAGCAGGTGCATTTTTCAAACCAAAGGGCATTACCACAAATTGATAATGCCCACCAGGGGTAGAAAATGCTGTCTTGGGCTTGGCCTCCTCAGCTAACCTGATTTGCCAATACCCAGCTGTCAGGTCAAATGTACTTAAGTAGTTGGCAGAAGCCAATCTATCTATAAGTTCATCTGCTCTTGGTATTGAGTGGGCATCAGTCTTAGTGACTGCATTGAGTCCTCTGTAGTCTACGCAAAACCTCATCTCTTTCTTACCACCCTGGGTGTGAGGCTTTGGCACTAGAACTACTGGGCTAGCCCAAGGGCTATCTGAGGGCTCAATGACTCCCAGCTCCAACATTTTCTGCACTTCTGTCTTGATGCAGTCTCTGACATGATCAGGCTGTCTGTAGATTTTACTCTTGACAGGCAGACTGTCCCCAGTGTCCACTTCATGGGTACACCAATCAGTTTGACTGGGTGTCAGAGAGAACATATGTCTGAAGGATTGCAGAACTTGTCTACAATCCTGTTGCTGATGTTCAGAGAGGCTGTCACAAAAGACAACACCATCTACTGATCCATCATAAGGATTCTGAGTGAGCAGGTCTGGGAGAGGGTCACTCTCTTCCTCTTGTCCCTCATCTGTGGCCATGAGCAAGCTCATGTCCTTCCTGTCGACATATACCTTGAGCCTGTTCACATGGAGCACCCTGAGGGGGCTCCTGGGAGTTCCAAGGTCCACCAGGTAGGTGACCTCTCCCTTTTGCTCAATGATGGTGTGGGGCCCAGACCATTTGTCTTTGAGGGCTGCTTGGGCCACTGGCTCCAGCACCCACACCTTCTGTCCAGGCTGGTACACAGTCAGGACAGCCTTCTGGTCATGCCAAGCTTTTTGGAGTTCTTGGCTGGCCTCAAGGTTTTTAGTTGCCTTCTCCATGTATTCAGCCATCCTGGAGCGGAGACCAAGTACATAGTCCACTATGTTGGTTGCAGGCTTTTAGAGAGGTCTCTCCCATCCTTCCTTCACCAAACACAGGGGTCCTCTTACAGGATGCCCATACAGAAGTTCAAAAGGGCTGTAGCCAACCCCCTTCTGTGGGACCTCTCTGTAAGCAAACAAGAGGCAGGGTATCAGGACATCCCATCTACGCCTGAGCTTTTCAGGTAGTCCATGAATCATCCCTTTGAGGGTCCTGTTGAATCTCTCAACAAGCCCATTGCACTGTGGATGATAGGGTGTGGTGAACTTGTAGTTGACACCACATTCCTTCCACATTGCAGTCAGATATCCTGACATGAAGTTTGCACCTCTGTCAGAAACGACCTCCTTAGGGAAGCCCACTCTGGAGAACACTCCAACTAGGGCCCTTGCCACTACAGGTGCTGTAGTGGTCCTAAGTGGAATAGCTTCAGGATACCTGGTGGCATGGTCCACCACCACCAGTATAAACTTGTGCCCTGATGCTGTCTGGGGTTCCATTGGACCAACAATGTCAATCCCCACTCTTTCAAAGGGAACCCCCACCACAGGTAGAGGTATGAGGGGGGCCTTTGTTGTGCCACCTGCCTTACCACTGGCTTGGCAAGTGACACAGGAGCGACAAAACTCCTTGGTATTCTCACTCATGTGAGGCCAGTGAAAGTGTGAGACAAGCCTGTCCCAAGTCTTTGTCTGGCCTAAGTGACCTGCAAGGGGAATCTCATGGGCCAAGGTGAGAAGGAAACCCCTCTGAGACAAGGGGATGACCAGCCTCCTGGTTGCACCAGGCTTGGGGTCTCTTGCCTCAGAGTATAGGAGTCCATCTTCCCAATATACTTTATGGGCACCTGTAGCATTCCCTGCAGCCTCAGCAGCAGCCTGCTGTCTGAGGGGTTGAAGGGAAGGGCAGTCTAACTGTGCCTTCCCCAGGTCTTCTCTGGAGGGTCCCCCTGAGCCCAGAAACTCAACTTGATCAAGTTCAAGCTCTTTAGGCTCAGTTTCCCTCAGCTCTCTCAGATCAGCCTCCTCAGAGACTTGATCCTCAACCTGGGGCAAGGGGGAAGGCAATGCATTAACCCTACTGCTTTTCTTCTTGGGAGGTGTCTGGTCCATTCTTCCAGGATCCAGCACCTGTTCAGTGGGGCATCTTCTGGCCTGTGACCTAGTCACAGCAAGCACATGTGCTGGCAAGCCTAACATTTCCATGTGAGTCCTCTGCTCCACTTCTGACCATAGGGATGACTCCAAATAATTGCCCAACAAACAATCCACTGGGAGGTCTGAACTAACCACAACTTTCTTTTGGCCACTTACCCCGCCCCAGGAGAAAGCAACAATCGTCATACTATGACTGGTAGTGACGTTGCTGGCATTGGTCACCAGGAAATCTGTAACTGGCATGATCTGTCCAGGGTCCACAAAGTTAGGTGTCACCATGGTGACACTGGCACAAGTGTCCCCATAGGCCCGAGCCATTTTGCCATTTATCAAAGGTGTCTGCCTGTATTTGCCCAAAGTATTGGGACTTACATCAGGGGACATATCCATATCCCCTGTACAGACAAGGACAGCCTGTGTGAGTGTGCCAACTAAGTTGTCAGACTCCTCAGTTCCCAAGGTTAACCCAACTAGTCCCTTGGGATGTGCACTACCACTACTGACTGTACTAGGGGGTGCAGTTGCCTTAGGGGCTGTAGTGGCAGGAGTTTGCCCTCCTCTTTTGGTGCACTCACTAAACCAGTGAGACTTACTTTTACAGTACTGGCACCACCTTTTTGACTGGCCTTCTTGAGTCTTCTTTTTCTGCTGTGAAGCCTGACCCCCACCCTCTTTGGTTTGTTGGGGACCTGTTGAAGACTTCTGGTCATTTTGTTCACTTTTGGTATTACCCTTCTGGTCTGCTTTCTTTTGACCACCCTGGTTCTGGTTCTGCTTGATCCTTGTTCTGACCCATTTGTCTGCCTTCTTTCCCAATTCTTGGGGAGAGGTCAGATCTGAATCAACAAGGTGCTGGTGCAACAACTGGTTCTGACAATTATTTAAAATGTGTTCTCTCATCATAAGATTATACAATCCTGTGTAATCAGTAACCTTGCTACCCAGCAACCAGCCCTCCAAAGCCTTAGTGGCACAATCCACAAAGTCAGACCAGTCCTGAGACTGAGTTTTCTGGGTGTCTCTGAACAGCAACCTGTACTGCTCAGTGGTTAAACCAAACCCATCAACCAGTGTATTTTTCAGGACCTGGTAATTGTTAGCATCCTCCACTCTTGTAGTGAGGAGCTTATCTCTACCTTTGCCATCAAAGGAGAGCCACAGTATAGCTGCCCACTGACTCTGGGGAATGCCCTGCACAGTGCAGGCCCTCTCCAAAGCAGCCATCCATTTCTGGATGTCATCCCCTTGTTTAAAGGGGGGCACTATTTTTGTCAGGTGTTTAGTATCTAAACCCTTCTCTTTTTCTCTTGGGAGATTGCTGCCACCAGTGGGAACTGTCCCACTCATCTGCTGCTCTCTAGCAAAGGCAAGCTTCTCTTTGGCCAGTGCAAGTTCTACCCTTTCAATCCTCAGATTAGCCTGTCTCATCCTTGCTTCATGCTCTATTCTCGGAGGGGAAGTCAGTCTCCTCTGGGGAGAATTCCTCCTCCTCTGAGAAGAGGCATTAGAGTGCAGAGACCTATTGGAGTCCCTAGAAAGAGATCTATCTCTCCTAACTCCAAGGTTAGGCCTCATTATGGTCAGTACTCGTGGTCCCCCAGATCCTTCCCTAAGTAGGTCTAAGTTGGCCCTAGTAAGTCTGCTGACTAACTCAGACCTCTTGTCTGCCTCATCCCCAGAGGTCTCCTCTTCTTCCTCCTCCTCAACTGCATTTTCAGTGCCAAGGAGGTCTGGATCACCAAGGTGTCCCTCTAGGGCTGGCATATTCCCATCTCCCTGAGATGCTTTCCTAGCATCATATGTCTCTAAGAGACCTATCAGAAAGGGAATGGTGGGGTTAGACCCCTGTTTCAGTTTCCTGGAGGTACACACTTGTCTCATCTCCTGGAAACTGAGAGCTGCATATCTTGATTTGACCTGTGGAGGGTCAATAACCACAAGGGGAGTCTCAGTAGACTCTCCATGGGTAGACATGCTTTTCTAGTGAGGTGTAAGTGGTGCACTTACCTACACTATATGTTTACCTACTGATCCCTTGCTAGAGTTGTAGTTTAGGGTGTGCTAGGCCCTAGGAGCTACAACAGCTGGTTCAGTAGAACTCAGAGTATTCTAAGCTAAGTTATATGTACCTTAGTACTTATGTGATCTTTCAAATGATATTCTTAGGATATGTGTGGTAAAACAACAGCAAGCTCAAATCCCAACCGCTGCTCACCAATGTGAGAAGTTGGCCTGATATGCAGTGCTCACTATTCTAGTGATCACTATGTATCAGTCCAGACAACCCTTATTGATGATTGGTTGTAAGTCAACCTTATAGACCAGCTATCCTAGTAGCATGGATACGAGCAGTCTAAGGCTAAGACTCTAGAGGGCGTGTTAAGCCAGCTGTTTTACCATCACATTACCCCTTGAACACCAAGTGAAAGGACACCACACAAGTTGTTATGAAAAATAAAGTATATTTATTTATAACAAGACTACCCTGGCTCTTTATGAGACAGGGAGCTAAGCACACAACAAAACTCTTAAAGAATTACTGAAAGTCGCACAATTTACACAAATGCCCGAGGGGCACGAAAAACCATATACACAAGAAGTGGAATGCAAAGTTACAAGCAGGTAAGTAATACTTTTCTAGACTGTAGAAACGCTAGGCCTACAATGCTGAACCCTTAGATTAGAAGCAGGAGGCCTAGGGACGCCGTGTGCAGAGTGGGAACTCTCACGCGTAATGCGGGAACAAGTCTATGGATACTAGCACTTGCAAAAGTTACTGTTCTCGGGCGAACCCGACTAGGTGGGTCGAAAACAAGAGTGGATCCGAACACTTAGGGTGTTGGACTATGCTGGAGCACCGGAGTACTCAGTTTACCTAGCCCAGGGGCTGCGGCTGCATAGGGTTCAAGTTGCGTCGGAAACCCTCGTTGAAGATCCAGGAGCCTGAAGAAAGAAGTTGCTGGCAGGCGGCCAGTGAAGAAGTTCGTGGTGATCCAAGCCTGGATCAGGGAAGAAGAAACCTGTAAGCAGAGGGGACCAAGTTCTGAATCACTAGCCAGTGATTTGAGTGGGCACCAAGATGGCACCGGACGAAGTCACCTCAGCCAGGTGAGTGGGCGCGGCTGGGCTCTGCAGTCTCTCGGACCAGGAGGCGTTGTCGGCGACCAGGATGGAGGTGCGAGCTGTCCCACGAAGGTACTTGCTGTCGACGTCGCTGGACCCAGGATTGGGCAACAAGTCTTGGCAAATGCAAGGCCCACGCGGTGGACCTAAAATGGCGTCTGGAGTGGACCAGGAAGGTCCAGGGTGCTTCTCTGATGGAGGGAAGCAAGGGCCAGTCTGGAGCAACCAGACCAGCGGTGTTTGTCGTTGGAGTTCGTCGTCAGAGGGTCACTAGCCAACGGGCAAGTGACCTGGACAACGCGGTGAGCAGCAAAAAGCAGAAGGGCCCCACGCGGATCTCGTGGATGCAGGGGGGCTGGACTTCGGTGCTGGAGCTACTCAGGGTCGGGGCTTCTCTTACCCCAAAGCACTCAGTCGAGGGTCACTCGGTGGTCGTGCTGGACAAGCGTCGTGCAGTTCTGAAGATGGCCGGTCCCTCGAGGTCTCGTCGCACCCACGGATCACAGCTGGGCTGATGATGTAGGTTGAGGTCAGAGGTGCCAGGGAAGCCGGTTCTCGTCGTGCTGGAGCAGTCTTGATCCGGAGGAGAGACTGGCAACAAACCGCGATACTTGGTTGGTGCCTGCTGCTGCAGGGTGACTACTCCTTAGTCACAAGGGAGAAATCTTGAGAAGAGTCTTGAGTTCTTCGTGTAGAATGTCGGTTCAGGATTCAAAGATTGATCTGATTTGGAAGGGGGCCAGTTCCTACCTTTATCCTGCAAAAAGGGGCTGGCACGCGACTAAGTCCTGCCCTATGGGTGGGACTAGGAGGGGGGTGGTTACACCCCTCTCCTTTGGCGGGCTTTCCCCAGATCAGGGGCTGGAGTGCCCCTGGAACTGGTTCAAGCCGGCCTATGCATAGTGAGCACCGGGGTGCCACTTGCAGTCACCTTCCTCTAAAGCCCTGCCTACCTAGGATACACAAAATCCTGTCTGGGACGGTGCTGGCACCGCCCCTGGCAGGAAACCCTTTGTCCTTGCCTCCTGGGCTGGGAGGACTCCCAGCAGCAGGAGGGCAGACTTGTGTCTCGGTGGCAGCATCCATTTTGTGGAGCTAAGGCTCTGTCTGACTTTAACCGGGGTTACAGGTTACATACATGTCGTGTCCCTCTAGAAGGGTGGAATGCTAACCCCGTCGCCAGAATTGGCGAGGGGTTAGTATTCCAATTCGTATGACACCTTACTCGACATGTTTTGATAAAGCGATACCAGAGTTGGCATATAACCGCGAGGATTATAATGCACTTAAGAGTATATGGTATGCGATATCATGGAAACGGCTAAGGGATGGATCCCGAAAGACGCAGACAGGCTCAGCTCGTGCCAGAGCACTATCTCACACGATTCCAAGCACTCTGCCTTCAGGATTGTCAAGGCCTGCCATAGGAGTGGCTGATAGGAGATCTGTGTGCCCATTTAGGTTTAGATATAGGAATACTATATCTACAGCAGAGGGTGAGTACACCACTTTGCCCCAGCTCTCAAGCAGCCAGTTGTGTCTGATTTAGTTAGTCAGCCCAGGGGTGGCATAATACATGCTGCAGCCCCTGGGAGACTTCTGGGTGCACCTCAGCCCTGGGTACAGGGACTTGGAGAGGGCCCAGTGCCAATTCAGTACCTGGGTACAATTTGGAGTAGAGAGAACAGCTAGGCTGTGGGTCTGATTAGCAGGCCCACAGCCAGGGAAAGTCGTAAACCAGTGAAGCAAAAAGCAAAAATCTGGGTGATCATAGGATTGCAGACCCTACTCTCCTACAAGATACCCCAGCAATATCAAGCCCGGTGGTGGGTCAGCAAACCATAAATCACACCAGAAAGTCCTGTAGAACAGAACGGCCAAAGAAGCAGTCTCTCCGGACTTGGCTGTCCAGGCAGTAGTGCTTGGTAAATGCGTGCAGCGAAGCCCACATAGCTGCCTGACAGATGTCCTGCAAGGGAACTCCTCGTCCCAGAGCAGTAGCGGCTGCTGTCGCCCTGGTAGAATGGGCGCGCCAGCCCCACCGGAGGCTCCTTTTTAGCCAAGGACTAACAAGCTTTTATGCACAGAACAACCCATCTAGAGATGGTCCGTTTGTGCACAGCCCGACCTTTCTTGGCGCCCACGTAGCTGGTCATCAACCCGGAACAGTTGTGTGTGGCTCAGATAAAAAGAGAGCACACGTTTTGGATCCAGGCAGTGGAGCCTCGCTTCCTCTTTAGAGAAATGCAGAAAGAAGGTGGGCAAAGTGAAGGTCTGCCCGATGTAAAAGGCAGCGACTACCTTTGGCAGAAAGGAAGGACGAGTACTTAGAACAACTTTGTCCGGACGGACAGAGAGAAAAGGAGGCTTAGAAGAAAGAGCCTGGAGCTCACTCACTCTTCTGGCAGAGGTGACGGTAACCAGGAAAGCAGTCTTTTGAGTGAGAAGACGAAGAGGTATGAAGTGGCTCAAAGGGAGCGCACATCAGAAAGATTAGAACTAGATTAAAGTCTCACTGAGACATCACGAAAGGAACAGGAGGAAACATGCGAGTGATGCCTTTCAAGAATCTATTTACAACAGGGGTTGTGAAAAGGGAAAGCTGATCTGGGAGCCTAAAAAAAGGCGTAAATGGCTGAGAGATAGCCTCTGTTGGTGCCCAGAGCAGAGAACTGAGGGCGTAACATTTTTGCTTCCACTAGTGCTGCTCTGCACACGCTCAACACACTTTGTATGTTGGCCACCAGGCCTCCCGTGAAGGAGGGAGCAACACTGAAGGCAAAGAAGGAAAAGAAGTCTGCAGGACAGGGCCCAGGGTGGATGGGTGGGAAAAAAAGACAGACTGGATCGTGCAGGGCGTTGGCTGAGCGGCTGAGGCACCAGATCCCCCGTAGCAGGACACCCCCAGGCCTCCAGAAGAGAGTTGTGCAGTGAAGCTTCAAATGGAAGAAGCAGCTCCCCTCCACCAGAGCCCTGGTGGAGACCTGCAACAAGTGGTCTGTTGGGAGGGGAGCGACCGGGTTTCCCATTTGCAAAATGCCAGTCGCTGTGGAAATGGCTCGGACAAAGGCTACACTCGCCTCCGTAGGGCGTCGTGGGGGAGAGAGCAACTCTTCCATGGGCGAAGGCTGCAAACTAATCCGCCCGTCCCCATGCCCTACCGGAGGAAGAAACGGCTAGCCCCTGTTGGCTGGAAGACCCATGGACGAGTGAGGGGTCTCTGGAGAAGGCGAAGAAGCCTATGGGGCAATCAACTGCAAGGTGCGGAAGAGTGGGTCTGGGGGCTGTGGACGCGGAGACTGCGTAGAACCCGCCCTGGAAGCCGCCGGGGAAAAGGCAACGACAAAGCATCCAGTCTCCAGGGAAGAGGAGACAACAATCCTCCGTAGAGGAAGGAACATCCGGAGAAGAGTTGACGATCAGACGTCAGGACGGCGCCAGGGAGTCCGCCATGGACATCAGTGCATCCTCGATTGGCGCCGAAGTGTCCACCAGGGGTGCAGAGTCGGCCTCCACCTGCGGCGGCGCCAGGGCCGCACCAGAAAGGCGGCGGCTCAGCCTCCGGTAGGACAGCCGCCTGCCCAGAGGACCAAGGGGGACTCTGGCACGAGCCGTGAGTCCCAGCGACCTCCTGTGACACCACAGGGAACACCGCTGGGTTTTGCGGCGAGGCAGGGGCTCCGTGGGTCGAAGAGGGGAATCCCGTAGGGCTGCACCTAGACGACACCACGCCACCATAACCTGAAGCCAAACTAGTCGGCGCCGGGGGCGAATCCGCAGATTCCCCAGTAAGAGGAGGGCCTAAAGAACAAGTTACTTACCTTCGGTAGCGCTTTTTCTGGTAGATACTATATCTGCCTGTGGATTCCTCACCTTGTGAATATCCCCCTTGCGTCAGCAACATTCGGAAATTCTTTTGTAGCTTCGCGCCGACGTGGATCCGGACGTCACAGAGGCACGGCATCGCACGCGACCCCGCTGACGTCACCGGCGCCTATAACAGGCCCACGCCGGCGTGATGACATCAGTTCCGCCCTTTTTTCCGTGCCCTCGAGGCACACGGACGGACCGATGACAGTAGAAATATACACAGTATACATAGTATAGAAAACAAGGTAACACACAGTGTGAAGCAAATGCAATAAAACATTTGAAATAAACATTTCCATGACAATAAAATAACACATCATAGAAACTCTGGCATAGAAGAGTGGACAACGGGGAGGCGGGTGGGTCAGTGAGGAATCCACAGGCAGATATAGCATCTACCAGAAAAAGCGCTACCGAAGGTAAGTAACTTGTTCTTCTGATAGATACATCTGCCGTGTGGATTCCTCACCTTGTGAATAGAGTCCCACAGCAGTCCCCACTCCCGGAGGAGGGTGTCCACTCCTCTATACCAGGAAATCCTGCAGGACAGAGCGTGCAAAATGACTGTCCCTCCTCACTTCGGTATCCAAGCAGTAATGCTTCGCGAAAGTGTGGAGGGAAGACCAAGTTGCCGCTCTACAAATATCCTCAACAGGCACACCTCTAGCCAATGCAGAGGTCGCAGATTTAGCTCTAGTTGAATGAGCCCTTATACCCTCTGGTGGTTCCTTACCGGCCAAAGAGTAGCAGATCTTTATGCAGAGGACGATCCATCTCGATAAAGTTCTTTTATGGACCGCTCTGCCTTTCTTGCAGCCAGCAAATCCAACGAAGAGCTGGTCCTCCAAACGAAAGTCCTTGGATCTGTCCAAGTAAAAGGACACCGCCCTCTTAGGGTCCAGACGGTGCAGTCTCTCTTCCTCCTTAGAAGGGTGAGGGGGAGGATAGAAAGTATGTAGGGTAATGGACTGTCCTAGATGGAAGGGAGTTACCACCTTAGGCAGAAAAGCAGCCCTGGTCCTGAGAACCATTCGATCAGCATGAATGGTCAAGAAAGGGGGCTTGTGACTAAGAGCTTGAAGCTCACTTACCCTCCTTGCCGAGGTTATTGCAACGAGGAAGACTGTTTTAAGGGTAAGAAGCCTCATGGGACATTTGTGAAGAGGCTCAAAGGGAGCACGCATCAAAAAAGTCAGTACAAGATTCAAGTCCCACTGAGGCACAATAAAAGGAGTAGGAGGGAACTTATTCGTGAGGCCCTTCAAAAACCTTAAAACAACAGGTGATTTAAAAAGAGAGGGCTGGTCAGGCAAACAGAGAAAAGCTGACAGCGCAGAGAGATAACCTTTCACCGTGGCAACAGCAAGACCCTGCTGAGCCAGAGAAAGGGCAAACTGGAGAACGACAGACAAACGGGCCTTCAAAGGGTCAATAGACTTTTCCCCACACCACGAGACAAATTTCGCCAACCTATAAGAATAGATAGACTTAGTGGAGTCACGCCTGGCTGACAAGATGACATCCACAACGTCAGGTGGGAGGGAAAAAGAAATCAGGTTGCCCCGTTCAATCTCCAGGCATGAAGGTGTAATGTCTGGAGGTGGGGGTGTAGAACCTGCCCCTCCATCTGAGAGAGGAGATCTGCACTGAGAGGGAGACGGAGCGGCGGGTGAGAGGAGAGGTGGAGAAGGTCTGTATACCACACCCTTCTTGGCCAATCCGGGGCGACCAATATGACTTGGGCCCGGTCTTGGCGAATTTTCCTCAGAACCCGAGGAATCAAAGGTATGGGAGGAAACGCGTAAAGGAGTTGATTTCCCCAACTCAACTGAAACGCGTCCCCCAAGGCTCCTTGCAACGGATACTGGAGACTGCAGAATGACGGGCAGTGAGCATTCTCGCGAGTGGCGAACAGGTCCACCCGAGGAGTCCCCCACATCTGAAAGATGTCGCGAACCACCTCCGGGTGAAGCCTCCACTCGTGGTCGGCAGAGAACTGCCGACAGACTGTCTGCACGAACGTTCAGAACCCCGGCCAGATGATTTGCCATCAGACAAATCTGATGGTCCTGAACCCAGGACCAGAGGCGCAGAGCCTCTCTGCAGAGACACTGCGACCCCACTCCTCCCTGCTTGTTGACATACCACATCGCGGTCGTGTTGTCCGTCAGGACTTGAACCGACTGACCGCGAAGGGAAGGGAGGAAGGCCTTGAGCGCCAGACGTATCGCCCGCAATTCCAGAAGGTTGATGTGAAGCAACCTTTCCTCCGGAGACCAAAGACCCTTGACCTCCAGATCCCCCAGATGAGCACCTCAACCCAGGGTGGATGCATCCGATATCACTGTGGCCACCGATGGAGGCAGTTGGAAAGGCTGTCCTTGAGGCAGATTGCCTTCCACGCCCCACCAAGACAGATCCGCCGCAGCTTCTCTGGAGATCCTCACTGACTCCCTGAGATCCCCGTTGTGCTGATACCACTGCCTGCGGAGGCACCACTGGAGTGCCCTCATGTGCCAGCGTGCATGGTTGACCAACAGAATGCATGAAGCCATCAGACCGAGCAGGCGAAGAACCTTCAAGACTGGAACGACCGCTCCATTGAAAAATAAAGGAATCATCATCTGTATGTCGCGAATCCTTTGAGGAGGAGGGAATGCCCGACATACAGTAGTGTCCAGTACTGCACCTATGAAGAGGTTGCGCTGTGAGGGCACCAGGTGAGACTTGGGTACATTTATCGAAAAACCCAACCTGTGCAACAACTGAGTTGTCTCCTGCAGATGATGGAGCACCTTCTCTGGCGACTCTGCTTTGATCAGCCAGTCGTCTAGATACGGAAACACATGAATCCCCGATCTTCTGAGATGAGCTGCCACCACCGCCATCACCTTGGTGAAGACTCGAGGTGCAGTAGTAAGGCCAAACGGAAGGACCACAAACTGGTAGTGCTGTGACCCAACCGTGAAACGGAGATACTTTCTGTGCGACTTCAAGATGGGAATATGAAAATACACATCCTGCAAGTCGATCGACACCATCCAGTCCTCTTCCAACAGCGCTTGAAGAACCTGTGCAAGAGTGAGCATTTTGAACTTTTCCTGCTTCAGGTAAAGGTTCAAAATCCTGAGGTCCAGGATTGGCCGAAGTCTGCCATCTTTTTTGGGGATCAGGAAATACCGGGAGTAGCACCCCTGACCCCTTTCCTGCTCTGGAACCACCTCTATCGCACCCTTTCGGAACAGTGCCAGGACTTCTTCCTGCAGGAGAAGCAGGTGGTCCTCCGAACAATAACCCTGGCAAGGAGGGTAATTGGGAGGGAATTCCTGGAAAGGAAGAGCATACCCATTCTCTACAAGATTGAGAACCCAAAGATCCGATGTTATAAATTCCCAATCTTGTAGAAAATGAGTAAACCGACCCCCCACTGGGCCCACATGATCCGGAATGGCGGATCTAGGGCTGCTTTGCTGCATTGGCCGGGGGTTGGGAAGGAGAGGAGGAGGAGGAAGCTTGACGACCTCTAGGACGGGATCTTTGTCTGCCTCTGTACGACTTGTACAGAGTATTCTGCTGCTGCTGAGGCTGCTGCTGGGATGATCTATAAGATCGAAAGGAAGATCGGCCAAATCCCCTGAAGCGTCTTCCGGTAGTACCCCTGGACTGAAGGCCCAAAGATTTTGCAGTGGCCCTACTGTCCTTAAAACGCTCCAAGGCAGTATCAGCTTTTTTTCCAAACAGACCTGATCCATCGAAAGGCAAGTCCATTAACGCAGACTGGACATCAGCAGAAAACTCTGAAGATTTGAGCCAAGCAGCTCTCCTAGTAGCCACAGAGGAACCCATGACTCTTGCCACCGAGTCTGCGGTGTCCAGACCACTCTGGATGACCTGTCTCGCAGCTGCTTGGGTGTCCGAGACTACTTCTTGAAAATCCTTCCTGTCCTCCTCAGGAATCTTTGGAATAATCTGTTTGACAGAGTCCATTAAAGCATAGATATATCTCCCCATCAGACACGTAGCATTGGTAGATTTTAATGCCATACTGGCTGACGAGAAAACCTTTTTTGCACTTTGGTCCTGTTTCCTGGATTCCTTGTCTCCAGGAACCTGTGGAAACGCTCCAGCAGATTTCTTAGAGCAGGCAGCCTGCACTACTAAACTCTCAGGAAGAGGATGCGTTGTTAAAAATGCAGGATCCTCCGGTGCAGCTCTATACCTCCTCGCCACCGTTCTAGAAACCGCAGGAGCAGATAAGGGTTTTTTCCAGGCTTCATAGATAGGTTCAGACAATGCCTCGTTGAAGGGCAACATAGGTTCGATCACAGATGAGGGAGAATGAAGCACCTCCGTTAAAATATTAGGCTTATAATCAGCCGTAGGTAAAGTAATGTTTAGCAAACTCGCTGCCTTCTTAATGACAGTGTGGTAAGGTACCACATCCTTAGTTGGAACATTTGATACAGAAGCTAACTCCCATTCAGGCGATAGCTCAAGCCCACTGGCCTCGCACAAGTCTTCAAAGGGATCCTCAGAATCCTGCAACTCCCCTTCTTCAGTATCAGAATACCCATATTTCTCCTTCTAGAAGTCTCTGGGCCTTCCTCCGAGACCTTTCTTTCCCAACCGAAATCAAAAGATTCGGAACCGACTCCGAAGGGGTCGGTGCCGGCGTCGAACCCGAAGTCGGACGAGGTCTCTCGACACGAGGTCGGACAGAATCTTGCCTCGGAGTCGCGGGTATCGGCGTCGATGGGATCGGCGTCGATGGAGCCGGCGTCGTGCGCTTCGGCGTCGACGACACAGGTGGTGTCGGAAAATGCCAATGCGGTGGTAGAGCCGGCATAAAAGGCATGAAGGGTGCAGGGGCATAAGCCTGTGGAACCCCTAAGTTAAAAGCCATAGGACCCGTGGGACCAACAGGTGCACCAGACGGGAACATCGCTCTTGAATATACACCAAACATGGCGTTCAGGAACTGGGTAGGATCCTGACCTGGAGTCGGAAACTCAGGATATGGACCTCTTGGATGTTCCTGGGGAGGCGGAGTCGATACGACGTCGACCTCTTCTTCGGGCGCCGGAACCGGAGTCGATGAACCATCAGGTGCCGGAACTTCGGCTCCACCAGCCCCCTGCTCCTCACCTTCATCCTCCTGACCAGAAGGATTGGTTGGCATCGGAGAATGGACCTGTTCTTGAGGTTCGGGAGAATCCGGATGCGAAGCCTCTTCGTGTTCAGACTCCGAAACCTCCACTTCTTTACCCATGAGTTTGACCTGGGACTTCGGTCTTGAGCCAGAGTCCTTCCCAGAGCGATGACGTGACTCATGGGTCCTCTTCCTGTGCTTCTTCCTCGATGACTTCGAAGCGTGAGCCGAGGATGACTCCGAGTGCGACCTCGAACGAGACCTCGACCTCGAACTCGATCGGCGAGATCGAGATTTCGATGACTTCTTGGCTTTCTTGCTCTTGAGTTTCGCCACGAGGAGCTTTGTCTCCCTCTCTCTCAAGGCCTTCGGAGTCATCTTCTTGCAGCAGGAACAGTCCTCGACATCATGGTCGGAGCTCAAACACCAGACACAACACTCATGAGGGTCGGTGATTGACATGGTCTTGCCACATTCACCGCAGGCTTTAAACCCAGTCTTCTTCGACGACATTCCGAAGAGAATGAACAAAGACACAAATATAAGGAAATAGTAACAAAGTTACCGTAAGCTACTACACGATCCCTGAAAACCGTTAGCGTCGACGACGCGGAAAAAAGGGAACTGATGTCATCACGCCGGCGTGGGCCTGTTCTAGGCGCCGGTGACGTCAGCGGGGTCGCGTGCGATGCCGTGCCTCTGACGTCCGGATCCACGTCGGCGCGAAGCTACAAAAGAATTTCCGAATGTTGCTGACGCAAGGGGGATATTCACAAGGTGAGGAATCCACACGGCAGATGTATCTATCAGAAGAAGACTGCAGAGCCGTAGCGTAGGCCTTAATTTGGGCCCTTGTCGCCCCAATGACAATAAACGGCAGATACGGTGGTGACGGGTGAGAGCGCACGTCCCGAGAGGAACCCGTGCCCTCTGCAGAACGAGCAGAGAGCCTCGGTGACAAACTACAGGACTTACCGGCGGGTGACGCCCGTGGGGCTACGGTGAAGGGCAATGCCGCAGCCGGAATCGGCAGCTTCTGGACCCTTCCGAGGTAGTGGACAGACGCGGTGACTAGACCGATCTGGACAAGCGTGCCGAAAGCAACTTCATCCAGCGCTCCCGCCGGGACTTCGGTTTGAGATGCTGACAAGCGTCGCAGTCCGTAGAATCAGGGTGCACCAGAAGCACGTGCCTTAAAACCCGGAGGCATTGCACACTGTTCCCAATGCAAAGGCGTTAAAAGAGGCCTTAAAACAGGCCAAGGGAACCGTGTTGCACGAGGAAAAGAAGGAAAACTGACGTCAGTGCGCCGGGGTGGGACTTGTGACCTCGCTGACGTCACGTCCGCCAGGGCGGAGTCACGTGGTGCCGCCCCCAGCGCGCAGAGATGCCGTGGCAAAAAAAATTCCAGACCCAGTCTCAAGCCTGGAAATAATTCTACGTTAAGGAATCTGCGGCTAGTAGTCTCTCTATCAGATCTTCAGCACTCTGGGCAGAAGTGGGAAAGGCAGAAAGGCGTACAACAGACCGCAACTCCACTCGCGACGAAAAGCGCTGCCGCCTTGGAAATGCCAACACGCAGAAATGATGACATTGCGTGTTCTCTTCAGTAGCAAATAGATCTAACCAAGGCTCTCCCCACTTCTGAAAGAGACCTTGCGCCACGTCCGAGTTCAGATGCCATTCTTGATCCATCATGCACCGGCGGCTGAGTTCGCCCGCCCTGGCGCTCAGAGAACCTGCCAGGTGTTGAACCATCAGGGACATGCCCTATGGTTCCAGCCAAGCCCAGAGGCACAGTGCCTTTTTGCATAGGAGACACAACCCCACCCCACCCTGTTTGTTGCAGTACCACATGGCGGTGGTGTTGTCTATGAACACCTGCACTACTCTCCCCATGACAGAGGGGAGGAATTCCTTCAGTGCAAGTCGGATCGCCTGAAGCTCCAGCAAGTTGAAGTAGAGCCTGGACTCCGCCAGAGGCCTCTGATCTCCGCCTCTCCCATGTGGCTGCCCCATCCCAGAAGATACGCATCAGTCACAACTGTATGTTCCGGTTGGGGAAGGAAGAGGGATCTGCCATTGACCCCATCGCAATTCGTGAGCCACCACTGCAAGTGCCGTGCAGAGCCTTCCGAGATCTGGACATGATCGGACAGGTTGCCCTGATGCTGTGCCCACTGGAACTTCAGGTCCCACTGCAGAGCCCGCATATGCTATCTGGCATGATCCACATGCAGGATGCAAAGGCCATCAAGCCCAGTAGTCGAAGGGTCATCCCGACTGAAACCCGGTACAGAGGCTGAAAGATCGGAATCGTAGCCGGAAAGTCCTGGACTCGCTGTTCGGGAGGATAAACCCGAAACTGTGCAGAGTCCAGAACCGCTCCGATTAAAAGGAGCTTCTGTGAGGGAATCAGGTGAGACTTCGGCATATTGATGGAAAACCACAGCAAATGCAGGAGGTTGGCCATAGTCTGGAGGTGGGAGACAACTGCCTGGGGCGAGCCCGCCTTAAACAGCCAGTCGTCGAGATAGGGGAAGACTGAAACCCCTAATCTGCGCAGATGAGCTGCGACCACCGCCATCTCTTTCATGAACACCCGAGGGGAGCTGGTAAGGCCGAAGGGGAGCACGGTAAATTGAAAATGCTCGTGGGCTACTGTGAATCGCAGGTAGCGCCTGTGGGCAGGCAGGACGGGAATATGAAAATATGCATCTTGCAAGTCCAACGCCACCATCCAGTATTGTGGGTCCAGGGCAGACAAGACCTGAGCAAGTGCAAGCATCTCTATCTTCTCCTTTCCGAGGAAGCAATTTACGTTTCTGAAGGTCTTAGATAGGACGCAGGCCCTTGTCCTTCTTTGGAACCAGAAAGTAGTGGGAATAACAACCACGACCTACTTCTGGTGTCGGAACTCGCTCGATGGTCCCCTTGGCCAAGAGGGCCGCAACTTCCTGCAGGAGAAGTGCCAAGTGATCCCCTGACATGCGGTGGCATGGCTGGAGGGGTTGTAACGAAGGGGAGGGAGTAGCCCCTTCGGACAATTTGCAGCACCCGTTTGTCTGAAGTGATGTTGTGCCAGTGGTGTCGATTGCGTATGCGGCCACCCACTGGCGTCTGATGGGCCTGAAAGGTCGGACTAGGAAGGCTTGGAAGCGGATGCTGAGGGGGTGGTGGTGGACTGACCCGCCCGCTGGCCCCCTGAACCGCCTTGACGGTTCCCACATACGCGGCCACGCTGAGATTGTTGCTGCTGTGGCCTGTGGCTCTGCGAACGCTGTGGAGCGTCCCTTCCGTGGCCACGAAAGGAGCGAAAAGCAGAAGGAGGAGGCCGAGCGGCCTACAGGCCCAAGGACTTGGCCGTAGCCCAGGAGTCCTTGAAGCGCTCCAACGCACTATCTGCCTTGTTGCCAAAAAGGCAAAGGACATCAAAGGGCATGTCCTTCAAAGTGTTCTGGACATCCACTGAGAAGCCAGTTGTCCTCAACCAGGCGTGGCGCTGAAGCGCCACCGTCATAGAAAACGACCTGCCCAGTGAGTCGGCGTTATCCAGCCCACAACGTAGGGTGAACTTCTCTACGTCTCTCTCGGCCGCAACCACCTTCAGGCAGTTGGGCAGCACCTGCGCAACCATGTCGCAGAGAGTGGGTAGGATGGCCCAAGAGGCATGCAGTGTTCACCGAACGCAGCCCTAAGCTGGCAGATGAAAACAGCTTCTTGCCAAGCTGATCCAGCTTATTGGATTCCCTATCTGGAGTGTGGTAGAGAACACGGTCTGGGATGTTAAGGCTTGGACAACCAAGCTCTCAGGGGTGGGGAGGGGGTCGTCCGGAACCGGGCGATGGCGTCGGGCCACGTTCCTATCCGCAGGAGCCCCTGTGTTGGGCCTGGACCAGGTGCCCAAATGAACATCTGAAAGTACTTCATTAAAAAGCAGCAAGGGCTCCGAAGAGGTAGCCGCCAGTTGGAGCACTTCTGTCAGGAAGTTAGTCCTGACGGCCATCGTAGGGAGCTCGGGGTGAAGAGCCTTGGCCACCCTACGAAACACCACTGCGTAACTGGCTCCCTCCTCCGTAGCCACGGTAGGAGGAGACAACATACCGAGGGCAGGTGAGGTGTCAAGACAACTGGCCTCCCCCAAATCCTCTGTCGAGTCAGCCCTGTGCCAGAGGGTCCTCAGACCCCTCCCAGTCCTCCCCTTCCTCCGAAGTCTGTGGAACAGGCTCAAAATAAGGAGGACGGACTTTGGGCACAAAAGGCCCCATCGGTGTCAAGCAATGTCGATCTGGCACCGTGTCCGGGCTGAACCTGGGGACGACGTCGTCCCAAAGAGCGGGCGACGTCGGAAGCGGTGGAAGGGAGATCGGCGCCGTCGTCACGAGGTCAACCGGCGTTGAATGGGGTCCGATCCCAAATCTCTGGGTGGCCAGCGGCGTCGGGGCAGGAGCCACCGGAGAAGGCAAGGTAGGACCCCTGCCAAGCCCACGGGGCCCGCAGGCGCACCGGCTGGGCCAGACAGCCCAAAGAGTCGGGCCATGGCAGCAAGAAACTCTTGCACCTGAGCAGGCATCGCCCCTGCACCCTGAAAGTGGAGGGTAGACTGAAGGCGACGTAGAAGGCTCTGCCGAAACGGCACCACCCGCACCCTCAGCCGCGTGACGGGCGAGGGGAAGTCGAAGAGCGACAATGCTTCTTTGACCTCTTTTTGGAATGCTTCGACTTACCTGACCCGAGTGCGAAGACTTAGATCCAGAACAATGGTGACGACTACTCCGTGACCGGTCCCTCGACCTCCCACAGGACCGGGACCTCGAATGGCGTGGAGCATACTGCCGGACGTCAAGCAACTTTTGGGACCGCTCCCGCAAAGTCTTCGGCACCATGGCCCGGCAGTCGGGGCACGACTTGGGGTCATGGTTGTGCCCCAGGCAGTAGAGACATACGAGGTTGGGGTCAGTCACAGACATCATGCGATGACAGTTCCAAAAAGTTCTAGAAACTGGGCATCCCTACGACACCAGGAGTCGATAGACTCGAAAAGATGAGGTATAAGGCCTCGAAAAACTCAGTCAAAAATTGACTGGGGGTACTTGCTCTTCCAGGATCTGCGCTTGCTGGTGCAGAAAAAGAAAGAACTGACGTCAGCGCGTGCGGGTGCGTCTAAGTAGCTCCAGTGACATCATCTCGGCGCCACAGACTCCAACGACGCACGCGGAGCCGCACGACGACACCTACCGACGCACAGGGGGTAACTGTTGACAAAAAACTTTCCGTATCCAGTCTGACGCCTGGGGGTAATTCTAAGTTATCCTCTTTCCTGAGCGGCCGCACCCAAGCAGTTCGCTTGGGCGATTACTCAGCTGACTCCCGGCCTGTACAGTGCGGGGTCCCTCAAGGTTCCTCACTGTCACCACTGTTATTTAATTTATACATTGCCCCTCTTATTTTCGCTTTACAACAGCTGGAGGTCTCTGTCTATAATTATGCAGATGATCTCCAGCTTATTTTTTCACTCTCTCCCTCCTCGGTGTCCATATCCACTTTTCACTCTGTCATGACCTTCATTCAGGACTGGATGAATCACAACCACCTGAAACTCAATCCCGACAAAACGGAATTGGTGTGGACGGGTGGTTGCTCCAGTCCTTGGTCTTCACTCTTTTGGCCCCCTTCCTTAGGTCCCTCACCTATCCCTGTTTCCTCAGTCAAAACTCTTGGTTTCAAATTTAATGACCAACTTTCCCTTCACTCCCAAGTTGGTGCGGTTGTTTCCTCAGCTTTTCTTTCCCTACGGACTATACGTAAAGTTTCCCGTTTTTTTACCCCACCCGCCTTAAAACTCATACTTCTGGCTATGGTGACGTCCCGCTTGGACTACGGCAATGCCCTTTATTGTGGCATGCCGGCGTACCTCGTGCGGCGTCTCCAGTTGGTCCAGAATCAGGCAGCCCGTCTTGTGTTTAACCTACCCAAGTCACACCACGTCACGCCCCTTCTCAAATCTCTACACTGGCTCCCTGTCCAGCAATGTGCCCTCTTTAAGCTAGGCTACATCATTTTCAATGCGCGGTCTGGTTCTGCCCCTGCTTTCATTAGTTCTGCTATCCATGATTATACCCCGGCCAGAGAATTGCGCTCGTCCACCCAACAGCTCCTCATTGTTCCCCGTTTTAAACGGAAAAAATGGGGAGGATCCAAGTTTTCAACCGTGGCTCCTGCCTTCTGGAACTCCCTCCCATTTTCCTTGAGATCTTGTCCACAGTATCCCCTCTTTCGTAAAGCTCTTAAAACTCTTCTTTTCTCCCAGGCATTTCCCTCCTAGATCCGCCCCTAGCTTCTAGTTCCTTTCGCTCACTTGGGTTTGTAGTACTACAAAAGGCGCCATGAAACCGCTGGGTGTACGCGCGCTCTAAAAATACCTTTAAACTCAAACTAAGGTAAGGAATCTATCACTACAGGTTTCTTTCAGATTTTACACTACAGGGTTTAGACAGTGCTGCAGGTCACAACCATTTTCCAGTCTCAAAAGAAAGCACTTTTAGAAGACATCATATCATAAAAAGTGTAACATATACATGCTACATTCAGGGAAACATGATTTTGAACAGAGAAACAAACATTTTCTTTCCATTGTTTCTCAGTGTAAGATTTTTGGTGTCAGACGGAAGGTGCAGAAATGTAGGTCAAAAGCATAATAGAATAGATAAGGTTCCACTGACTTGTATGCTTAGGTCGCTCTCCTATTGGAGACCAGCTGCCACTGGAATTCTGATGTACACCTACTGTTTCAACATTTACTCTTACCTCTGAGGCACCATCAGCAGCTTTCTTGAGACCCCAGCCATCATTGGCCCAGTCGTCCGCCACAGACCGGTCAGAGCAGATTATAAAATTGTCAAAAAAGATGTCTGATGTCATGGACCACAGCTCAAGTCCAACTGCACTGAAGGGTGTCATCCTGAATGGGGCAAGATCCTCAAAGTAATCTGGGTTCTGAATTTTGCGTGGCTTCCAAACACCCTGCAAAAAGATTGAAGACAAGTGTAAGAAAGGCAATAGAGTTAGGGAACATAATTGATGTAAAAGAAGGCACAGCATCCACACAACTCAGAAAAAAGAAGAAGCTTCAAGTACCTATTTTTGTGTAGATCATACCTGGTAGTTGGGGTTGTCGATCATAGGTGCCTTCCATTTGCCCTTAAAATTAGGGTTGTCAATCGTCGGTCTTTGCCAGGCTCCACAGCCAGCAGCAGCTTCACATTTGGGGTTTGCAATCTGAGGCGCCTCCCACTCGCCATCCATGTCCTCATCCCTAAAAAGAGTTATTAAAATTACAGAATAAGGCTGAAAATAAAATATCTGTTTACATCAGACAGTATAAATTGCATATTTCCAGACACTTAAGAAGCAAAGTTATCTTGAGCAGAATGCTAAACCATTTATAGTTTATTGAAACAATTTGTAACCAATTCCAAATAAGTGCCTGAAATAGCTGGAGGCCGAAAAAAATAAAAAATAAAATAAAATGCACAGTAATAATCAAGGGAACAATAAAAAATTCTAATATTGGGATGAGATGGTCCCCTGCATGGTATATAAGCATGTACCCCTACCCTGAGTGTCACAAAGTGATGGTGGCAGTATGGAATATGTTACTTACCATATAAGCATCTATTCGTAGCATGCAGTGCTGTAGATTCACAAGCTCTGCATACTTTTGCCATCTAGTGTTGGATCCGGATCAAAAAAATGACTAAGGGACAAGCTCTCTCAGGATCTGCTCAAGGCTGGTGTGGTATAAGAAAGAACTGACGTCAGCGCGCAGGGGCGGCGTCTCAGTAGGCTCCACCACGTCATCCCGGCGTCCAGGAAGGTCAGTGAACTTCAGGCTCCGTCAGCCCAGACTCCATAACATACTTCTTCCTTGACAAGCTGTTTCTTCGGACATGTGCCTCTTTCCTTCTGAAATTAACCACCTCTTTTCACACTAGTCAGAGAATCACTTTGCCTGCCTTCTAGACCCCACCTCATGCATTCAAGGCCCTAAAAGAACTGTTATTCTATAATGGTTGCACGAAAGACCACCGTGTAGACAATGAGCTCTTAATGGGTTCAAGGGAGCGTACCGAAGCAAAAAAGAGCAAGGCCCTGCAGAAGCAAACCATCTCCCGATGGTTTGTATGCTGCACAAAGATTTACTGCACACTAGAGAAGAAGCAACACCCTCCATAGAGGGCTTGCAGCTCACTCCACCAGGTCCAAAGCTGCCATGGCTGCTTTAGTGCATGGGGTCCTGTCCTGGACATCTGTCAAGCTGCCCCATATGGACATCCTTCCATACATTCATGAAGCACCACTGCTTGGATAGTCAGGACAGTCGTGAATGGCATTTAGCCTGCTCCGTCCTCCAGGACGTTTTGTCTAACCCAGCTCGCATGCCCTCTACCGGGAAGGTATGCTTTGGTATCTGTTATAAGGTGAGGAATCTGTGGCTAGAAGTCTATCAGAAGAACAATTTACTAACCTTCAGTAATGCTTTATTTCTAGTAGAGACTTTTTTGTTTTATATAGTGCAAACGACACAGAATATTAGGTATCAGAGTGCTTCACATGAGCACCAGTTGCGTTACAGACAGGCACATTCATTTAATCATGCACAGGGAGATTAAGTGATTTGTCCAGAACCACAGGATGTTGAGCATCCCAGCCGAGACTTGAACCCAGTTCCCAGCTTCGAGGTCGACCGCTCTAGCCGTTAGACCACATTTAACACCAGATTCCTCACTGACCCCTCCCATACTCTCCATTCTGCAAAATGGGCTCTTTTACCCATAAAGATCCCTTTAGACACTACACACTGGTCAAAAAAGTATTGGTTTTTACATGGCTATGCCTTTTTGGCACAAAACTAGTCAAGAAGGAACAGACTGCCGGGGTGGCAAATATATAGGCACCGCACTGTCACTCCCGACAACGACGCACTGCCAAATGACACTGCACAGAGGTGCGGCTCAAGATTTTCCAGATCCAGTCTGCTGGTGAGGAATCTGTAGTTAGAATCTCTATCAGAAAAGATAGACAAGACACAGAGGCACATGACACTGTCCCTCGACGCTAGTGTAATTGCTATTAAAGTTTCCAGATCCAGTCTGGCACCTGGCAACATTCACAAACTGAGGAATCTGAAATCATAAGTCTCTGTCAGAAACTAAGTCAGATGCGAGCAGGAGTTGAGGATGAAAGCACGAAAGGCATCTTGCTGGCTGGAGGCAACACCAGAGGGGGCAGAGGTTGGTATCCGAGTTTTCCATTTGTACATTTTTAGAGAACTAATCCCATCAGGGTCTGATATCTGCCATCAATGCCTTTATGCACGCAGTAGGCTTAGCAGCCTTCTACAGAAGTGGAGCAGGTTAATCATGTCTCCCTGCTAGCCAAAGCTCTTATTTTCAAGCTCCGCCTGCAATCTGAGATGTCAAGACCAGGCGTTAGGCTGAGAAGTCATCAGGAGTACCCACTGGCATCTGACATTTTACATCGCACTGGCAGCAGTACTTGATGACAACTCTACTAAGAAACGTTGAAAAAGAATGTAAAACATGAGGTAGTCCAGTAAAACTACGAAAAATAATCAAACTCCCAATAGAAGTAATTTGAGTGGTTTTCTACTCTGGAAAAGGTACTGTTTGATATATCCAAAATCTGACAAAATCAAGCTACGAGAAATCCCCAAAAATCACATTTCAAAACGGTTGCCATGCCATAATGGATAATTTTATATTTTTTCCTGAAAATGAATGTTTCAATGGATTTTTTTTTTACGTCCATTAAAAAAAAAGATTTTAAAAAACGACCGTGTATATATTTCAGACTAGCAATAATACATGTAATAAGCTCTGTAAGGAAACAATAACATAAGAAGAACCATTTGGATCAGAAAACCCAAAAACATAACTCAAAATGCATGAGCATGAGAACCCCCCCCCCCCAAAAAAAGAAATCAATCTGCATCACTGCGGCTTCATATTCGCTAGTATCAATTATTGCAGCCACGGATTTTGCACTTTCCGCAAGCAGCAGAACAGGGCATCACATTTTATTTTTTGCAAGCACATCTCATTGTTGCACAATGTGTTGTGCAGGAACAATGTCACTTCAAAGTATGGGATGTGCACAGTCTATAAGTTTAACTAAGTTATCCGTGCTCCATGGGTATCACTCTCCGCCCTGAGTGTAATCGAATAATCAAATGGTCGCAGGACTATTGCATCATAGTCCTCTCACCCTGGGCACAAGAAAATTGCTGGGTCACCAGCTCTGTCAATTCAAACGTAACTTCGTTGTGATTGTGTATATTTGAATTTATTTCTTCAAAATAATCCACATTTTTTTGGAAAGTTCACATATTAGATTTTGCTTTTAACATCGTTTGTTTGATTCCCAAATAAATCTTATCCAATGTGTTTCGGTGCATCTAGCACCTTCATCAGGGAAATCTGTAAGTTAATTAAACAAAACAAAACTTGCTTTAGCCTGCACTATTACGTGTAATTCACAATGTTTAACATTACCAACAACTTTATAGCTGACTGCGTTAAATTTCAAAAATGCATAATGTGGTTCAATAAATGCTAGCGCGTGAAACGGCTACTCCATGAAATGTTTTACAAAAATGAACTAAATACGTGCTCGGCGTTCAATGATACTATGTAACGCTACTGCTGGAATCGCGCTTCGGTGTTGACATCAAAGTTAACAGCACCCTTTCATGTTAACGTTTCTAAGCCGCTCAATCGCTTGCAAACATTGGTGTCAGTTATACTAAGATTGTTAGACGCGGCTTACATTAGCGGGTGCTCGTGCTCTGAACACTCACCTAGTTAGTTGTATGAACGGCTTACACAAGCTCCGTGCTGCATTTTCTAATGGCGCCGGGATCAAGTGTGTTCATTTTTCTACCCGCTGTTTGACGCATGCGCATTACTCTGCTCTGTTTTTTTCACTCGACTTTATTGACGCTGCCTCGGTGTTGTGCTGGCAATATACGTGAATGTGACTGCGCACCCTTACTATGTGGTGCCTGACAAGTTTAAAGAATGTGTAAAAAACTTCATATAATGCTGTATTTCATATACGTAGTAATTTGTACAATTAGGCAATGATATGTGCACAAAATCATAAATAGCACAGAAATTCAGTTCGATCATTAAGCCCATTGGGCTTCAGACTGTTCAAGTAATAAATCCAATGGTTCTCTCTTTTAAGTAGGTTTTTCTTGTTGCTTGTACCCTCTGTTTTAAGCACTGTTTCCAGTATACAGGCTCGCAATTGGCTTATGTGATGCTGTTTTTCCTTAAAGTGGACTGCCACTGTTGATTTTGTTGATTCTGTTCTTATGTTACTTTTATGTTCTGTAAGGCGCGTTTTTAGTTTACGTTCAGTGTGGCCTACATACACTGCGCCACAGGGGCATTTCAGCATGTATATTATATTCATTGTGTCGCATGTCCCATTAACTCTTAGCGGTATTTGAAATCCTTTCATTGGATGGGATATCACATTTCCCTTCATGATGTTGTGGCAGCTACTACAGTTCATACATGGGATGGTTCCACGATAAGTGCTTTTTGGAGGTCGTTCAATTGGATGCTTCAGCATTTCTCCTAAGTTTTTTCCTCTCGTGAATGCGAACAACGGTTCTTCTGAAAAAATGACTTTAAAATCCACTTCCAGTTTCAATATTTGCCAATGTTTTCTAATGATATTCTTGAATTGGGTACTTACATTGGAGTATTTACTCACACATGTTATTCTCTTGGTGGCCCCTTTTGTTTTGTTCGTTAATAGTTCATCTCTGGATGTTTGTTGTGCTCTACTCAGTGCTGGTTGTATCGTTTGTTCAGGATATCCCCTGTCCTGAAACCTTTTTGCCATAATTGTCAATTGCTCTTGACATTTTTGAGTTTGCGAGACCACTCTTCGTACCCTGAGGAACTGTGAATATGGCAGATGTGTCTTCAGGGATTGGGGGTGATGGCTGTCAAATTTCAATAAGTTGTTTCTGTCAGTTGGTTTTCGATAAAGGTTGGTTTGAAACTGATTTTCACTTCTGGTGATTTCTACATCCAAAAACTGGATCTTGGTGGTACTCATTTGCCACGTGAAGCTTATCCTTTCATTCCTGCTGTTCAGTATTTCCAGTTCATTATGTAGAGTTTCATCATCGCCTTTCCAAATTAAAAAGATATCATCGATGAATCTTACATACATCAATAATTTGGTGGCCCATTCCTGGCGTTGGTAAATATGTAAGTTTTCAAAATCAGTCAAACAAATTAGCGTACGCCGGTGCGGCGCAATTGCCCATAGATGTGCCACTCCGTTGGATAAACCATCGTTGTTGGTGTTCAAAGTAACTATTCATAAGAGAGAACTCCATTAGTTCCATTAAAAATATTTGCAGGTCTTGCTCATATGTGCTGTTCAATAAAGCTTTTTCAATAGCTTCCAGGCCTTCTTTATGTGGTATGGACGTATAGAGCGCCCTGACATCAATGGTTACCATTGTTACCTTTTCTGATGTTATCAAGCTGTTCAATCTTATCAAGAAGTCGGTGGTGTCCTTTATGTATGAGGTGGATTTAAGCACTAGTGGTTGCAAATATTTATCGATGAACTTCCCCACTGGTTCGTGGAGACTTCCCTTCGTAGAAACTATCGGGCGGCAGGGTGGATTGTTCAAGTCTTTGTGGACCTTAGGTACCATTTGATGTCAACACCGAAGCGCGATTCCAGCAGCCACAAGACAATTGACCTATTTGAAGTCTTATGTAAACAAGAAATAGAAAAAGTTAACACCAAGAAGACTCCTAAACAGAAGAACATGTCAAACAAGGAGTACGGCACTATACAAGCACTGGCGAAAAATGACAAAATTATGTGTCAAAAGGCTAATAAGGGAGGGGCCATGGTCATTTTGAATAAATCTTATTACGAGACAGCGATTAAAGAGCACATAGAGGATGAGACTTTATACATGGAAATTGATTACAATCCCACGGAAGAAATCCGAAAAACTTTGTCCAACATACTATCAAGAGCACAAAACATGAGAACCATAACAGACAAAACCAGAAAATACCTAACCCAAGAAAATCATAAGAGTCCAGTCATATATATGGTACCTAAGGTCCACAAAGACTTGAACAATCCACCCTGCCGCCCGATAGTTTCTACGAAGGGAAGTCTCCACGAACCAGTGGGGAAGTTCATCGATAAATATTTGCAACCACTAGTGCTTAAATCCACCTCATACATAAAGGACACCACCGACTTCTTGATAAGATTGAACAGCTTGATAACATCAGAAAAGGTAACAATGGTAACCATTGATGTCAGGGCGCTCTATACGTCCATACCACATAAAGAAGGCCTGGAAGCTATTGAAAAAGCTTTATTGAACAGCACATATGAGCAAGACCTGCAAATATTTTTAATGGAACTAATGGAGTTCTCTCTTATGAATAGTTACTTTGAACACCAACAACGATGGTTTATCCAACGGAGTGGCACATCTATGGGCAATTGCGCCGCACCGGCGTACGCTAATTTGTTTATGACTGATTTTGAAAACTTACATATTTACCAACGCCAGGAATGGGCCACCAAATTATTGATGTATGTAAGATTCATCGATGAAATCTTTTTAATTTGGAAAGGCGATGATGAAACTCTACATAATGAACTGGAAATACTGAACAGCAGGAATGAAAGGATAAGCTTCACGTGGCAAATGAGTACCACCAAGATCCAGTTTTTGGATGTAGAAATCACCAGAAGTGAAAATCAGTTTCAAACCAACCTTTATCGAAAACCAACTGACAGAAACAACTTATTGAAATTTGACAGCCATCACCCCCAATCCCTGAAGACACATCTGCCATATTCACAGTTCCTCAGGGTACGAAGAGTGGTCTCGCAAACTCAAAAATGTCAAGAGCAATTGACAATTATGGCAAAAAGGTTTCAGGACAGGGGATATCCTGAACAAACGATACAACCAGCACTGAGTAGAGCACAACAAACATCCAGAGATGAACTATTAACGAACAAAACAAAAGGGGCCACCAAGAGAATAACATGTGTGAGTAAATACTCCAATGTAAGTACCCAATTCAAGAATATCATTAGAAAACATTGGCAAATATTGAAACTGGAAGTGGATTTTAAAGGCATTTTTTCAGAAGAACAGTTGTTCGCATTCACGAGAGGAAAAAACTTAGGAGAAATGCTGAAGCATCCAATTGAACGACCTCCAAAAAGCACTTATCGTGGAACCATCCCATGTATGAACTGTAGTAGCTGCCACAACATCATGAAGGGAAATGTGATGTCCCATCCAATGAAAGGATTTCAAATACCGCTAAGAGTTAATGGGACATGCGACACAATGAATATAATATACATGCTGAAATGCCCCTGTGGCGCAGTGTATGTAGGCCACACTGAACGTAAACTAAAAACGCGCCTTACAGAACATAAAAGTAACATAAGAACAGAATCAACAAAATCAACAGTGGCAGTCCACTTTAAGGAAAAACAGCATCACATAAGCCAATTGCGAGCCTGTATACTGGAAACAGTGCTTAAAACAGAGGGTACAAGCAACAAGAAAAACCTACTTAAAAGAGAGAACCATTGGATTTATTACTTGAACAGTCTGAAGCCCAATGGGCTTAATGATCGAACTGAATTTCTGTGCTATTTATGATTTTGTGCACATATCATTGCCTAATTGTACAAATTACTACGTATATGAAATACAGCATTATATGAAGTTTTTTACACATTCTTTAAACTTGTCAGGCACCACATAGTAAGGGCGCGCAGTCACATTCACGTATATTGCCAGCACAACACCGAGGCAGCGTCAATAAAGTCGAGTGAAAAAAACGGAGCAGAGTAATGCGCATGCGTCAAACAGCGGGTAGAAAAATGAACACACTTGATCCCGGCGCCATTAGAAAATGCAGCACGGAGCTTGTGTAAGCCGTTCACACAACTAACTAGGTGAGTGTTCAGAGCACGAGCACCCGCTAATGTAAGCCGCGTCTAACAATCTTAGTATAACTGACACCAATGTTTGCAAGCGATTGAGCGGCTTAGAAACGTTAACATGAAAGGGTGCTGTTAACTTTGATGTCAACACCGAAGCGCGATTCCAGCAGTAGCGTTACATAGTATCATTGAACGCCGAGCACGTATTTAGTTCATTTTTGTAAAACATTTCATGGAGTAGCCGTTTCACGCGCTAGCATTTATTGAACCACATTATGCATTTTTGAAATTTAACGCAGTCAGCTATAAAGTTGTTGGTAATGTTAAACATTGTGAATTACACGTAATAGTGCAGGCTAAAGCAAGTTTTGTTTTGTTTAATTAACTTACAGATTTCCCTGATGAAGGTGCTAGATGCACCGAAATGCATTGGATACGATTTATTTGGGAATCAAACACACGATGTTAAAAGCAAAATCTAATATGTGAACTTTCCAAAAAAATGTGGATTATTTTGAAGAAATAAATTCAAATATACACAATCACAACGAAGTTACGTTTGAATTGACAGAGCTGGTGACCCAGCAATTTTCTTGTGCCCAGGGTGAGAGGACTATGGTGCAGGAACAATGTATCATTCAATAACAAATTCGGAGCTGGTGGGTGGCAAGTCACATATTGTGGGTCAAAACGAAATCTTTTTCATACCAACCCAGTTCTTTTGGATTAAGAATATTTGCTAGCTACTACCTTTACTAGCAACATTTGATGACGAAGTGTTAATGGAATCCATTTTCCTGCACCCATACCAGCAACAGGTCCTTCTTCCCAGAGTTTTCAATGTCAATGTGTTGGGAATCTTCCCAACAGAAAAGGTCTGCAACTACTTGGAGCTTCTTTTCCTTTAGTAGATGACTAAATGCTTTGACCTTTCTAATAGAAAAAGTTAGAGAGCCACCATCTATGACATACAGATCAGTAGATGGTATTTCAACAATCTCCGTGCGTAACTCAGACTACTTTAGTATTGCATGTGCTAATTGAGACTTGGCCTTAACAGCCTTTCTTAACATACTGCGAGATTCAAATAATGCAGGAGTGAAAGCACAAAGCTCATAATGAATTATATTGTCAAGATTCTTGTCACTAGATGCAGCAACAGTCGTCATTCTTTGAAACAACAATGCTGGATCTATTAAATTTCAGCATCTACAGTAATAATAGCAGCAGTAGATCCTAGCATTTTGACCCGGTCTGATCTTTTAGCTTTTAATGTGAAAACTGGATTCTCCTTCATTTTGGAGACTATTCCACTGCCAATGGCATAAAATGTATGTTAACACTGGCAGGAGCCGTAACTCCAGAAACGATGTTCTTAGAAAATATGTAGGAATGGAATGGCAAAATGGGTTGCAGCCGATCACATATTTTCTGGATATCTGTATTGTCTATAAATGGTCTTCTTTCGCCGTATCCTCTGCTTTTAATGGTACGCATTGAGACTTATTAAAGAAGTCAAATTTGTGTCACTAACACTAGTTAAAACACCCTAATATGCCTTATTCCATATTTACATGCCACCATTTTGAAATGTGATTTTCAGGCCGTTCCTGTACCCCAATTTTGTTGAATTTTGGATATGTCAAACAGTACCTATTCCTGAGTAGAAACCCACTTGCAAAACTTCAATTGCAATTTTGCCCACGTCTTATACCAGTTTGACTGGGCTCTTTTTGTTTCTTGGTTCTGCTCTCAGTCGGAAATAAGAGGTAGAATCTGCCTATAGCAGATCTGTCCTCTGTCCTCTGAAGCAAGCTTCACTCACTATAGAAAAAAAACAGATGCATTTTTTTTATAAAGTCAAATGTAAAGAAAATAATCTTACAAAACAAAAATCCTCAAACAGCAGAAGGTAGACAAAATGTGTTTATGAAAATAAATAATTTGTACTAACTAGAACTAATTTTCGCAGCAGGCATGAGTCTAATGTTATGAATTAGAAGACAGTTATTTGCAGGACAAACATCACTTTACACCACTGCAAAAACTTCTCACTTTAATATGCTTTCGAACTAGTTGTAATATAGGCCATCTTTCATAAAATGAACCCACTTTGAAAGGGCAAAATCTAATCTGTCTACATTTATATTACTCACCCCATTGCCCATAAAACCCGTTAAACTGATTTTGGTGCATTTACTGACAAATGTCATTAAAAAGTTGCAAGCTGTGGGAGCACACCAGTGTAGCACTCAGTCGTAACATACTGTCCCATCAATTAAGGGCCAGGAAATCTCAATCTGTGGGGAATATGTATATAAGAGGGTTATGCTTTACAACTAAAAGTTGGCAAAATGACGCACCAGTCTTCTGGCTTTTCGGCATCTGGATCGGCCACATATTCAGGTTCATCATCAAGCCAGCCTTCCGGTTTCACGGCATTGTCATCTGGGATTTTGGCAGGAGCATCCTCATCCCTGCAGAATGACAGAATGTCTGTTACAAAGTAATACTAAAAAGTAGGAATGCAGGAGATATACGTTTAAATAGGGCAAACGGTAAATTGTTCTGTAGTCAAACAAATGGAACCTCATTGCGATGGATGGATAGAAGTAGGTTAACAAACTGGTAATCCTTTAGATTGGAACACAGCTTAGAATAGTCCTTTTCTAGGGAATCTCCAAACAGATTGGAAAACATTTTGATGGCCTAGTCACATTTCTTTACACACAAGTGGGCGTCATATGACACTTATGTACCAACTTCAATGAGCCAAATATTCAACTTTACTTTTAAAGCAGAATGGGTGCGATTACTACTTGAATAATACTGCCATTTCTTGTTTAATTGTTTGCAAAGAGGTTAATTTTCTGTTTAGCAGCATGAGTCCTGTTTTCTGGATTCACATGTTGTGCATCATTTCACCATCGTCTTGAAATTTTGGGGAGGGGGGTGTGGGGGACAATTGTCGACCACCAGTTGGTGGTATGTCCGTCCCCTGTGTGACATCAGGCGGAGGCCTGGATGTACCTGTGCATAGTCGCCATCTGTGAGAAAGTGGCTCTACATATATTGGACCAAAGTAAGGTACAGTGTGTATAGAGACCACAACCCCCAGAGGTATAACAGAGGTTAAAGTCAGGGCTGACCTTACTCTCCAAAGTGGTAGCTTGGTCGATGCAGTAAGGCAGTACCAGAAGACAGTGTAAAGCATTTGTTGTACACACTCAGTCAGCAAAAGGTTTCACACACTCAAAGACTGAACTCCAGGCCAATTGTTTTTATGTCAAAAGATATAGTAGTTTTATTTTTAGAACCAACAGGCATCAAAATATACTTTTCTCAATATGAGTGATCTCATAATTGCTTTCCAGAAAGGTAATAAACTTTGTAAACACAATAGGTACAGGGGTTGCAGTAGGCAACACAATTCTAAACACAATTTAACATTGAGCTCAAAGGGTTTTTCTACATAAATACAGTTGATTACTTTATAGATTACTCTTGTAACTCCAAGACTGGATCCTAGATTCAGTCCTGGGGTCTAAGCTGAAAACAGTTCAGTAAAAACGTTTTGGTTATTGCAATGATTTTTAAAGAATATAAAGGTACTTTACAAGTTAACACTTAGAAACTTTCCAGTGAAAAACTAGCAATGTTATCCTATGGAAGGAAATTGAAGCCTTAGGTAAAGTAGGTACTCGGTACTTTTGTTATCCAGGACTGGACTCCTAGGTTCAGTACTGGGGTCTCTACCTAAGATAAGTAAGAATTTACGTTTTAGTAGTTGGTACGATTTTTAAGGAATATTTGTAATTTGCAAAAGTAGACAGAAGAAATTTCAGAAAAAAGCAGTCAATGGTTTTCTATGGAAGAAAATTCAAGTTATGGGTAAGTACAGTTCTAATTACTTTTGCGGTTCAGTACTGGGCTGAGAGGTACAGTACTGGCTTCTCTCCTGACTCCAGGTGAGTAATTCGAAATTCGTTACTCAGCTGATAGGAATATTTTAGACTTTCAAAATTTCACACTTAGAAGATTTTTCGAGTCAAACCAGTCAATGTTATCCAATGGCAGGAAAGTGAGTTATCGGTTTCCATGTGAGTACTCGACTGGTGAAGAACATTAGATACTTACCTGTAAACTGTGGTTCTCCAGTACTGGTGTCTTTTATAGATTCACATGCTTGAATAATATCTCCGGCCCGCCGCTCTCCTAACTCGCAAGGCTTCCGCTGCAGCCCAGCAGTCCGTGACCTCACGGAGCAGTCAGGATCACTGCATTCTTGGCTCCAGGATCAGCGTTGCAGGAGCTACTAGCGGCTTAGACGTTTGGGGACCCAGGAGAGGGGAAGACTTCAGCCACTGCACAGCCCACACGTTTCACAAGCGTCCACAATCATCCAGCACTCCATGAGATAACAGTGGTTCGAGGGGGAATTACTTACCTGGCTTTCTTGACTGATGAATGCTGGGAGTTGTAGTGTGCCGACGCCGCTATGACGCCTCTCCTCCAATCAGCTTGAACCACCTGGATGGCCACCAATGGCAGGACGTTATTTTGAACTATCAAAACGAACTGGCAGATGTATTGGTGTATTAGGCATCTGATGAAGACATTGCTGTCGAAACGCGTCATGCCACACTTGCTGAATAAATCCCTTTCCTGAAAGCCCCGCTGAGTCTCTCCAGGTTCTTCTTGTAGGAATCATGCTTCTTATATATATATATATATATATTGCTGAAACGCGTCTGTTTTACCTTTTCTTGTGCAATAAACCTAACCAGGTTTAACTTACTGTGAGTGCTGGTGTGTCGACTTTGTTTGGCAGTGGAGCAGCAAATATATATATATATACACACACACACACATATATATATATATATAAATATATATATATATATATACACATATATAAATATATATATATATATATATGCATACGCCCGCCGTACCTGCCTTAAATCTACAATAAAAGAGCTCCATGCTGTTCCCCTACTGAGGCCTCTGCCTTTTTCTTTGAAGGAGGGTTCTTTTGGATATTTTTGCATCGCAAGCTAACAGCGTGCTTTCAGAGGTCCCTACACTGAAGCTGGCCTGGTCATTGTTGGCGCAGTTTCTGCCGTGGCAGAAGCATTCGTTTGTTCCGTGGTAACGGAAAGACCAGGCTCACCACTCCATCAGGAAACGGGGTCGGAGTCACTGAACTCCGTGGCTCGGCACACTGCTGCACTTGCCGCCGTGGACATCACTCCTGATGGCGGTGGGGGTGTAGTTTGGTGACTCGAGGAGCTGTGCTGTTGTGGAGGGCAGCAAGAATTGATGGGCAGGAGCCGCCCGAGGGATCCACAGTTTCCGCAACTTTGTGGCCAACAATAACAAACTATTGCATGTTGGGATTTGTAGTTTGCTCCGCCTGCCGACAGCCAGAGCAGGTGATATCAATCTCCTGTTTTGGGGTGGAGCCTATTTGAACGGATTGGACTGTGGCAGTATCCTTTGGCAGCACTTGAACTCATCCTCCGTATCACACTGGGCGCTGAAGAGGCCACACGGCCGAAATGCATACGCCCGCCGTACCTGCCTTAAATCTACAATAAAAGAGCTCCATGCTGTTCCCCTACTGAGGCCTCTGCCTTTTTCTTTGAAGGAGGGTTCTTTTGGATATATATATATATATACATATATAAATACATATAGAAAATATAATTATACATGTACATATAAAATGTAGTACATCTAAAATATAGAAATAAAGTTAAAAGTACCATAGAACTAAAAAGGCCCATAGGAGCCTTAAAGGGAGAATTCACTTTAGTAACATATCAGTGTCATTGTAATAGTCCACATTCCAGCCAATCAGACAGCAGCACCCTCTAGAACCTTCTCCTCAGAAGCTCAAGCCCTCAGATTTTCGTAGCACCAAAGTGACCAAGAGTGCATGAGGAGAAGAGAGCCTCTGAGGGGAGGAAGGGTGGGTCGCATGTGAATCTATTAAAGACACCGATACTGGAGAACCACCGTTTACAGGTAAGTAACTAATGTTCTTCTCCAGTATTAGGGGTGACTTTAATAGATTCACATGCTTGAATAAGAATAGAAAGCAGTAAACCAATACACGAGTCATAAAAGGCAGTTTAACACCAAAGTAAGTAAGGTTAGAGTACCTATGAACATTGCATACATATTGACATATAGCAAAAAAAAACTTTTATGACAGGAGGCAGGAAGTAACAGAGGCTCACCTTAGTTGAAAAGATTTCGTAGCACCGCTTGGCCCACAGCAGCGTGTGCAGCGTCAGCAGACTCCAGACAGTAGTGCCTCGTAAATGTGTGTCTCCTCGACCACGTTGCAGCTCTGGCGCAGAGGCACTCCAGGAGAGAGGGCGGTAGATGATGCAACAGCCCTTGTCGAGTGTGCTCGCACCGGAGTAGAAAGAGGTTTCCATCCCGTTGATGGCAGAAGGAGATGGCAGAAGAAATCCACCTAGTAATGGATTGTTTAGTGACTGGCTGTCCTTTGTACATTCGGCCATAGGCCACAAAGAGTTGGTCTGATTTTCGAAAAGGAGCGGTGCGCTGAATATAGAATTTCAGGCAACGGTTTAAGTCCAAGGAATGCAGAGAACGCTCAGCAGGAGACTGCGGATTTGGGAAGAAGGTCCTGCGAATGACAGGCTCATTAAGATGGAAATCAGTAGGAACTTTAGGGATAAATGTTGGATTTGTACGTAAAGTAACAAGGTCCTTTGAAAACTGAAGAAATGGAGGTTGAATCAGGAATGCTTGAATGTCACTTACTCGCCTGGAGGATGTAAGCGCGAGTAGGAGAGCAACCTTCCACGTGAGGAATTTTAAGTACACTGAATGGATGGGCTCGAAAGGAGGTAGGAGGAGCTGTGATAAAACCAGATTCAGGCGCCAAGCAGGCGGCGGACGACGTATGGGCAGAAACTTTCGAAAGAGGCCTCTGAAGAACTGCCGGATGATCCGAGAGGAATATAAGGATGTGGAACCATCATGACGAAAGCGAGAAATCGCTGCCAGAAAGACTTTAAGAGTGGAATGAGAGAGTCCTGACTTCGCCAGAGATAGGAAAAAAGGCAGGATTTATTCTGGCTTGGCGTGCATCGGATCAAGGGCTTCATTGTGACACCAGACACAAAAACGCTTCCATTTTAATTGATAGGTCTTAATGGTGGAAGGAGCGCGTGCATGAGCCTGCACTCCGGAGCAATATTCAAACGTGCAAACTCATTGTGCTCAGGTTCCAGGCATGCAGTTGGAGATATGCCGGATCCGGATGGCAAATCCGTCCCTGGTTCATGGTGAGCAGGTGAGGCAGAGGGTGAGAAGAATCGGATCGCACTGGGAAAATAGGAGGAGATCCGTGATCCGTGAACCATGGGCGACCTGGCCACCTGGGCGCAATCAATATGATGTGACAGCGCTGAAGCCTCATCCTGTGCAACAGGCGTGGAATGAGCGGGAGCGGAGGAAAAGCGTAAACAAATTTGTTCGACCAATTGTTCGAAAACGCATTCCCGCTCGACTCTGTGGGGATGCCGACTTGCAAAGCGTAGTCATTTGCGGTTGGTCGGAGTCGCAAACAGATCCATCTGTGGTTGGCCCCACTGACGAAAGATGTACCCCAGAGTTGGTTGATGGAGTTCCCACTCGTGATTGTCCGCATGTGATCTGCTGAGAGAGTCGGCAAGGGCGTTGGAGACACCCGGCACGTGAACTGCTGTCAGGTGGATCTGATGGTGAATCGCCCATTCCCATATTTCTTGAGCCTGCTTGGAAAGCAGAAGAGACCTCGTACCGCCCTGTTTGTTGAGGTAGTGCATGCTGGTGGTGTTGTCTGTCCGCACCAGCAGCGATTGGCCTTGTACCAGCATCCAGAAAGATTTTAGGGAAAGAAAGATGGCCAAGAGTTCTAGGCGATTTACGTGCCATGTGCATTGAACTGCAGTCCATTTGCCCTTGACCGATAGCCCATCGAGGTGAGCCCCCCCCAACCCTCTAAGGAGGTGTCCGTTGTGAGGGTAAGCGTAGGAGCTGTATCCTGGAAGGGCCTTCCGGCGGCGATGTTTGGAAGGTGAGCCCACCATTCCAATGCTGTTTGAATGCGGGGGGTAAGGTAGATTTGGTCGTTGAACGACCCCGAGATTTGTTTCCATTGTTTGTCCAACTCCTCTTGGATGACTCTCATATGAAGCCTGCAGTGCGGAATCAGATGTATGCAAGAGGAGGCCATGCCTAGAAAGGATTTCAACATCCGGACAGAAACTGACATTTTTGATCTTAGAAAACCGACCATCTTGAGTTTGCGAGCTTGTCGCTCCTGTGAGACTAACACCTTTGCCAGACGAGAATCGATCAAGGCTCCTAGAAAACCTCTGCTGTGAGGGGCGGAGATTTATTTATTATTTATTTATTTATTATTGACATTTCTAAAGCGCAAGCAAATGCCCGAGGGCGTCTCGGCGCTAAGTATCTGGATTAATTACCCTGGGAGGAAGAGCGGAGTCTATTGATTAAAAAGCCAGGTCTTAAGTTGCTTACGAAAAGACCGGAGAGATGGACTGGCTTTGATCACCGGAAGTTCCTACCCCTGCTCACAGAGGAGCATAGGAAGATCATTGTCCAAGCTCTTATAGGATCTAGACTGGACTACGCTAATGCTCTCCATTTAGGGCTTCCGGAGTATCTGATCCAAAGGCTGCAGGTGGTGCAGAACTCTGCGGCTCGCGCCATCTACGGCCTTCCTAGGCGGGCAAGAACATCGGGGGTGCTACAGTCACTTCACTGGCTCCCTATCCGAAAGCGGATAATGTTCAAAACGCTGACGTTGGTGCATAAGGCACTTTCTGGCTCCGGTGCTAAGTATCTGCAGCGCAGACTGGCCTTCTACCGTCCGGCCCACTCCTTGCGGTCGGAATCTTTGTTCCTTGCCGTGGTGCCCCGTGTGAGGAAGGCTCGCATCGGGGGTCGTTCTTTCAGCTTTAAGGCCCCCCAGTTGTGGAACTCTTTGCCCCTTGCTCTACGCAGCATTCCGAGCCTGCTCCTGTTCAGGAAAAACCTGAAGACCTGGCTTTTTAATCTTTAGGCTATTTTTCTTTTCACCTCTTTTTTTTTTTTTTGTCTGTTCTCTGTTATGTTTTTTTAACAGCTGAGCCGCCCTCTGAAAGCGCCGGGACACTCTTGTTGAGTAGCCGTGCGCTATATAAATAAAATCATAACATAACATAACATCACGTGAGGCAAAGTATTCCACAACTTTGGAGCTGATACCAGGAATCTTCTTTCACCCCATGAAACAGTTTTGGTGCGGGGGACAACGAGATCAATTAGGCAAGACGAACGTAAAGTTCTAGCCGGGCAATAGGGAATCAGATTGTGGATTAGATGAGCAGGTCCAAGCTTGTGCATAGACTTATACACAATGCATAGAGTCTTGACCTTTATTCTGTTTTTGATGGATAGCCAATGTAGCTCTCTGATGGTATTCGAGGCAGATTGATGTTTGGGAATTTTTCCCAAAAGCCTGGCAGCTGCGTTCTGTATTATTTGTAATTTGTTTAAGACTCCTTCTTGTGCATTGAGGAATAAAGCATTGCAATAAACGAGAGTCGAAAGTACAAGGGAGGAGACCAGGGTTTTACCAGCTTTATCAGGAAGAAAAGGGAGAATTTTTCTTATAAGTTTCAGTTTAAAAAAGGCTGAGGAGGTAATCTGATTAGAGTGTGGATGAAAAGTGAGGCGGTCATCGAAAATGACACCCAGATTCCTCACCTTGCTGAGAGGCTCAGGAGGGGGGCCTAATGAAGATGGCCACCAATTGGACGACCACTCAGGAGTTAGCGGTCCAAAAATGACTACTTCCGTCTTATCGGAGTTTAGCTTTAAGCAGTTGGAAGCCATCCAACTGCCTATTGCTACCATCCCTGATTTGAGATCATCAGCTATTTTATCGCCATTATTCTTGATGGCAAGAACCAGCAGTGTGTCATCTGCGTAGGATGTAAGGCTCATCCCATAAGCCCGAATGACATTGGCTAAGTCCGACACGTAGATGTTAAAAAGTGTCGGACTTAGGGATGAGCCTTGGGGTACTCCACATGGCAGAGACAAGGTAGACGACTGAAAGGGTCCCAATGTGACTACTTGGGTTCTATCGGCCAGGAAAGAGGCCAGAAGTTTGCTGGCAGTCTTTTGAACGCCTAAATTTTCGACACAGTCGATTAGAGTAGCGTGATCGACCGTGTCGAAGGCTGCTGATAAATCAAGCAGTATCAAGACTGCTGTGCCCCCAGTGTCACGGATGAGTCTGATGTCATCCGCTGCTTTAATTAAATGAGAATTAGATGAGACTTTTCCTGATTGACGGAAAGGCCCAAGGTGCGAAAAAGTTCCAGGCAAGTCTGAGTGTGTTGTCTTGCTGCTTGACACGTCTGAGCCTTTATCAGACAATCGTCCAAATAAGGGTAAAATTGAATGCCCTGCTGACGAAGGAAAGCTGCAACCGGAGCCATGATCTTCGTGAAAACTCTTGACGCTGAACGAAGGCCAAAAGGCAACACTTTGAATTTGAAGTACTTCGATCCGACAGTGAAGAGAAGATATTTTCTGTGTTTGTGATGTATTGGCACATGAAAATATGCATCTTGGAGGTCGATAGTGGAGAGGAACTCCCCGGGATTGAGGAACTGTAAAATCTCCAGTAATGTCAACATCCGAAAAGTTTCGGACTTTATGAACTGGTTGAGGGCTCGTAGGTCCAGAATGGGACGCCACTCTCCCGACTTTTTCTTGATTAGAAAAAAGCCGGAATAAAAACCCTTGCCCTGTTGTACTCGAGGAACCTCTTCGACAGCCCCCCTTTGTATCATGATCTTGACTTGAGCCAACAGTTCTTTTAGATGAGCTGGGGGCGGGCGGAAATCTGGTAAATTAGAGAACGTGTCCCTTTAAGATGACATCTAGGACCCAACAATCCGAAGTTATATGTGACCAATTGTAGAAGTTTTGGGAGATTCAACCTCCAATTTTCAGAGACGGAGAACACTTTATCCTGGGTAAGTTACTGCTTTTTAGAGGTGGTACCACCTATGTAGTTATTTTTTCTCCGATAAGGCGTTGAATCGGATTGGCGATTTTGAGACTGGTAATTATATCGCTGCTTGTTGTCGCCATAGGCACGATACTGGGAGGAGCCACGAAAATTTGAAGAGTTGCCTCTGCCACGTGCTCCCCGAAAAGGGCGCTTCCTATACTGGAGGGTTCCTAGGGCACGAGCAGTATCCGTGTCCTTTGTGATGGATTCCAGGGCATCGTCAACATCCTTGCCAAAAAGGGAATCACCATCGTATGGCAAGTCAAGCACCCTCGCCTGTACTTCAGGCCGAAACGCTGTAGATTTGAGCCAGCCTTGGCGTCTTAAAACAGCAGCTCCGGCAAGTTGCCTGAAGCTGTTTGAAGAAATGTCAACAGCACAGTCAATCTCCGAAGAGATCTTCTCCCCTTCCTGGACAATTGTCTGAGCCTCGGCTCGGACGGAATCTGGAAGCTGGGCAACCAAAGCTGCAATTTCAGACCACATTTGACGGTCATATCTCCTGAGGATGGCCAGGGAGTTGGCTGCTCTGACTGTTGTGGCAGCCATGGTGGTGAATTTCTTCCCGATAGAGTCTAATCGGCGCCCTTCCTGGTCTGGAGGAGAAGTTAACGGAGTGAAAGGATTACGCGACCTCTTCTGGGCCGCCTGCGCGATGACAGAGTCTGCTTTAGGGTGAGAAACAAGGCATGCTGGTGAGTCTGCAGGTGCCTTGTATTTTTTGTCAAGACGTGGAAGTACGGCAGGGATGGAATTTGGCCGCTCCATAAGTTTAAGGCCCTCTTGCCAAATAAAATCAATAATTGGGATGGTATGGGCCTGCTTTAGAGGTTGGTCTTTGAAATCATAGAGGAAGCAATCCTGTTGCTGCACGTCCAGGGTTAAATGGAACCGCTTGGCAGCACGCACCATGAGAGTGTGGAAACATCCGATGTCCACTGGCGGGGAAGCCAAGGGTGATGTCGGTGGAGTAGACGGCATTTGGGCTCTATAGTTATCCCAATCCGCGAGGACATCATCGTCATCCTGATCTGTGTCCTGATGCACATCGTCATCATTATCTGTATCCGGTTGTGGACGAACTGGTGACCGTGGCGCTGCAGCAGGTACTGGCGCTGGTGCCGAAGGTGGAGGAGCAGGTGAAGTGGGCGCAGATGGAGGGAATCTGCGATTGTAATCATCCAGCATGTGTTGTAGGTTGGACACCAAAGATAACGGTATTTGAGTCATTGGCTCCTCATGAGGTGCGTCAAGCTGATTGTCATGGACGGGAAAAAGAGCACTCCTGTCCTCCTCATCATCATCGTCCTCGTAATCTTGGCACTTTATATTTAATTCTGAAGGACTAGTCGCAGGACGAAAAACATTGTCCACATAAGAACCATCATTGGAGTTCTCTTCTGCGGACTCAAATAGCTGAGCTGGAAGACTAGCACCACTAGTAATAGGACTTAAGTCTAGTGGAACAGGGCGTTTGACCACAGAAGCTGTCACCACTGTTAAAGTAGTTGCAGTTGCGAGCGAGTGGTGCGTCGTCGACGATCCCGTCGACGAAGTCTCAGTTAAACAATTGTAGATGGGATTGTCAAAGCGGGACCCATTGATGAAGTTTTGGAAGCCGTCGACGAAGAGGATGGCATCATTGATTTCGCCGTCGACAAGGCAGTCGTCGACGAAGGAGGTACAGTTGGCGTAGAAGGCACCGTCGACAAGGATGTTGCCGTCGACGAGGATGTTGCCGTCGACGAGGATGTTGTCATCGACGAGGATGGATGAGTCGTCGAGGAACACGTCAAAGTCTAGGTCGACGAGTGCTTTTTAGCCAAAGCCGCCAACGAGACAGGTTTGATAGTCGTCCACGAGATTTTAACAATGGAGGAGATTGGTCTCACCTCTTGAAGCGTCGGCGACGAGGTAGACGTCGTCGTCGACATTGAACATGTCGTCGTCATGGTGGGCACAGCGTCGACGGATCTCGTAGTCTTAGACGGACGCGTCGATGAGCCAGCGCCTGTTTTTGAAGACGAGCGCACAGCTCGGCACTCCGACGCCAGAGAACAAGGTCTCGTAGGTGTAGAGGCTGGCAGATCCCGTGGGGAGACAGTTTTAGAGGGGTCGACAAGCTTCTTCCTCTTCAGGAAAGGAGAAGGCATCTTTGTCTCTCACCCACGTTTAAGAGAGACCTTAGAATGGAAAGAAGATACACTCCATATCAGAAGCTGGATTATCCAAAGTCTTCCTTAGGTAAAGAACGGACCCAGCCGGGCTCCAGTACGCAGCCAAGCAGTCCAGATGCACCACAGCACAAACGGGATCCAAAACGCAATTTCTTCAGGTAAGAGTAATTTTTATTTTACAACACCATTTCGTGCAAACAAGGAGGACGGTCGACGCGTTTCGGCGATTGTCTTCAACTGGACCATAGAGTCCCGCAGTGCAAACAGTCCATTTAAAGTGATAAGTGCATAAGTCCCTTCTTCATTTCCTTTAAAATAGACTAGACTGATAACCCTACTAGTCTGCTCTTATTCAGTGGCCATTTAGGACATACATTTTTATGTTGACTTTCTAAGGCAGAGAAACGTAATGGTAAAGTACCTTATGTCAAGAAAGGCATTTGAATTTAACTTTCTCACAATCAATATAAAAACATGTTTTAAAATTGCATGTTATAAATCATATCATAAAATTTCATATAAACAGAAATATGGAAAAGATGTCCAATGTGTGATCTTCCATTATCATATGATAAAATAGTAAAATTCATAGCAAAAAGGAAGGATAGAGAAGGGAAGGGGAATGGGCGAAGGACAGAATAACAATAATTTATCAGATGGGTCAAAGAGCAATTTTGTTAGTAAAGTGCCATGTGCATTGTGCAAAATATCATGTGTAAACATTTTATGTGCAAATATTTTCTATGTGCAAAAACGCATTAATTTTTTGATTCTTTTGAACCATCCAACAACCATTACTTTACAACCCATCATTTCTATATGTATAAAAGAGTTTGCCATCTCCCTGTGTTCAATCATGCTGAAGTAGGCTTTCAAAAAATAAACACAGAGAGTAACAAATTTGATGGTTTTGAAACAAAAGTAAATACACTTTCTTCAATCCTTCTACGTACATAACCCCAACACAGTATTTTAACTCTATCCACGCATCTTATATTCCTGTTTTCCTCTTCCTAATCGCTTTCTTAGTTTTGAATTATTAGATTTATCAGAAGGGTGTTGCTACATGGTACATCAATTTATTCAATTCTCATCAGTTAGCCATATTCTTCATGTGAAATCCAAGAAAGTTCAAGAAAGTTTTTCTTCTACAGGTGCACATGTAACTCAGCATCCAAATTGTGTCCAAAAGGACTCTCTGTACCCAACGCCAAGATGAACCTTGATTGTGCTCTTCGTAAGTCTAAGGTTCTATCTCCACCTCTTTCATTTGGTTTTACCAATTTTGCACCAAATAATTTGAGTTCCTGGTTGTTACTTGAATGTTTCTCCAGAAAGTGTTTGGCCATTGGATAAGAGAGATCCTGAATCTTGATTGCCCTTAGATGTTTTAATATACGTAGTTTAAGTTTATTTATTGTGCTTCCAACGTATAATTTGTAACATGGGCATTGCAGAACGTATATTACAAATTTGGATTCACATGTTATGTGGTCAGTGATGTTTTCCATTTTTCCGTTTTGTAATTGATATGAGAGAGTATTATGGCCGTGCTCGCAGGCTTTGCATTTCGAGCATTTCCAAAAGCCAGGTGTTGTTAGCAATGATTTTTTACCTTTCTCATTTTTTGGATTATAGGTGGGTAGATGACTGTGTGAGGATGTCACCCAACGAAGCTGTCTTCCTATATGTTATTTGGGGGGTGGGTGGAAGTGTTTTTTTCAATGAGTCGTCCAACATTAAGATTTTCCAATTCTTCTTTATGACTTTTTTCAGACTTCGGTTTTCTGAATTGAAGTCCATGATGATACGAGTTGTTTCTTCATTGTCCACCCTCTCCAATGTTTACAATAATGTGGATCGTGGTCTTTCTTTGATTTTCATTTTTGCCTCTTCAACAACCTCCATAGGATATCCTCTAGCCAAGAATCTTAAGCTCGTGTCTTCAATGATCTGTTCAATATCCTTATCTTCCGAGCAGTTTCTTTTTACGCGGAGCATCTCTCCATATGGGATGCTCCACTTTAGAAGTTCCGGGTGTCCGCTGCTGGCATGAAGAACACTGTTGGTGGCAGTGGGTTTCCTATGTATTTTCGTACAGAGCCGTTGATTTTTGACAAAGACCTCCACATCCAAATAGGTCACTCTGGTTTTACTGCTTGACGATGTAAATGTTAAATTTTGGTTATTGTGGTTTAGATAGTTTATAAATTCTGCCAAGCCATGTTGGTCTCCTTCCCACAAGACAAATAGTCAATATACCTTATCCAGGTTTTTATACTGGACTTGTACCTACTCTTTAGTATGTTTTC